>NC_045786.1:76422408-77022408 GCF_009873245.2 Balaenoptera musculus
GGAATCCCTTGAGGAAAGAACTAAAAAGGATCTTTCGTGGTGAAAGGCGTGGGGACCTCTGATCTACACGAATGTCATACTTTCATTAAAGCACAGCACACACATTTTCCCATAGGCCTTTGATGCCAGATTTCTCATTAGCGAATGTGACTTCACAGCATTTCTACAAATAATACATTGTTCATGCCAGCTTCTCCCAAAGTGTGGTTCACCAAACCCTGCTAATAGGTGTTCCTTGGGAGTTCATAGGAAAGGGTCCATGATCAAAAAGGTTTTGGGAAAAACTAGCTAAACAATGTTAAACCATTTATTATGGAATTTTTCAGAGCTCTCAATAGGTGACACGAACTGAGAATCTCCACGAGGGACACAGTGTGCGCCATTCCTGGCAGTTGGTCAGGGATCCATTTTTTTTTGGATGCACATTCTCAAGTAAGTGTTCCACAGAGCACACTTTGGAACCCATGAGTTTATGATGACAAAGATGACCCAAGAGCCCCGTGACAGCCATAAGGGTGGACAAAAATAAAGAGGAGAAAGATGGATGAAGAGACAGTGGAGGGTAGAAGGTGGGGAGCCAGCGCCAGAGCGGGAGGGATGGACATACCAGCAATGGCAGCACTTCTGGAATCATCTCTCTGCTCTCTCCCTGCTCCCTCTGAAGAATGGAGATGGAAGACAGGTACGAAACAGGGGTGGCTGACAGGCCGTGTTATCCCAGGGCCCTGGATTCAGAGGAATAGCTCAAGTGACTTGGGGAATTTTGCTTAATTGCTTAATTTGATTTCCAGCCCTCATCGTGTTTTCTCCTGTGAAAATAGCAGGAAGCGGGGAGTTTATGAGAAGCGTGTCAACAGCCTTCAGTGAAACCCACTTAATAGGATCCTACCTGACTCCTCATCTCTGCAGGCCCTCCGAGTTCCCTCTTCCTTCCTCCAGGGCTACCCCAGCACCTACGTGTAGACCCACACAAAGCCGCCTCTAGGCTTGCCCCAGAACAAATGACATGATTCTCAGTGTGCAGTTACAGTGTGGCTCTGAGACATGTCCAGATGCAACATGAAAATTAGGTGACATCCAGACGTTTTCCCAAATGTGAAGACTCTAGAAGAACTCAGAGAAGGCCAGTATGGAAAAGGAGAAGTGGTCTTGTGAAGACTTCTCCAGGAAAATGCACAGACATGTGGCTAAATATGCTTTCTGCATCTCCTTTGCAAAGAGAGCAAATGGAACACCTAATCAGGAGAGAGGAGACAGTGCCTTGCAGGCAGCTGAGTGGGAAAGGAAGAGGGAGAGAAGGAAAAAGGAAAAGGATGCACTTTTAGCTCCTATAATATGCCAGGTCCTTTCACCCATGTTCTTTTATCTCATCCTCAGAGATTCCCAGTGAAGTAGATTTATTACCTCCATTTTACAAATGAGAAAACCAAGGCTCGGTAAGATCCATGGATAATTAATTAATGATCTGTAGCCCAAAGTCCCACAAGCTCCCCCTATGCTCTGCTGCCTCTAGGAATTCAGGAGACCTGACTTGGTTTAAGGAAAGTGATTGCCCAGTCAAGAATTCAAAAAGAAGACTCTGGAAGACACAGCTGAGAAACTGTGAGGAGGGCAGTTTCAGGAGGAAGCCGAGAGGTTCATCCCTGTTTCCTGCCCCACCCCAGTGTCAGGGGCAGAGAGTGTGAGGCAGTGACAAACCAGCAAGACACCCAGGCTGACCCCTAAGGAGCTGGCCAGAGAAGAGACCACTGGCCATCTGGGCTGTGATGCTTGAACCAGCACAAGCTCAACAGCAAGAACATGGTGGATGAATTCCTAAACCTGTGATTGGAAATGATTGAAAAGCTTCATCAGAATCTAGAAATGATTTCCATTTGTGCTTTCTAATTGTGTAGAACTTTGAATTTTGCATGGAAATTTCGAATCTCTTTTCTCTTTTTACTCATGTTAACAGTCCTGGGAGGTGAGGGGTGGTGGATAAGCAAGTTATTAGTGTTTCCACTTGACAGATAAGGAAAGTAGGGCTCAGAGAAGTAGGGGGAAAGGCATCCTTTATGCCTGACAACTGGTGAATGACAATTCATTACTTTTCTACACCTCTTGATACAGTACAATATCTAATCTAGAAACACCCCTAAGATGAGCCATTCAGTGACTTGAATTGTAGTTAACATCTGTGGCAGAACGAGCACCAGAACTTGAGTTTCCTGGCACCAAGAGTCCGAGTACCCCTTCCTGCCATCCCATTTCTAGATTCAACATAAGAAGTCACCTTCCACAGATTTCCAAGGCTTTACACTCCAAAATGGCATCCAGTCTCTGGAAATACTTTCCGGTGTACTGAGAGATGGTCACCAAAAGTCACACTGACCAGGGTATGGTGACTTCACGCCCAAGCTATCTGCAACCCAGGAGGTGTCTGGAATTTACCCGGCGGTCTTCTGGAGCTACAAGCAGATGACTGTTTAGTAAATTAGCCACCAGCGTTAATGGGAAATTTAACACCAGTGCTTCTTCCCAGTGACCTCATTTGTTGAGTCAGACTTAATTCTATCACAATCCTCTGAGCTCAAGGATCCAAGTCACTGGATGGCGTGCTTCTGAGGCATTCTCAGACTGGGTACTACACTTGATCGCCTTAAGGGACGGGGAAAAAAATTCTATCATTCAACAGTTGCTGGGTTTCAGTGACATATCCGTTTGGCTGCCCTGCCCCCCGCCTTTTTTTTTTTTTTTACACAGTGAATTCAGCCAGGTACTTTGGAATGCAGACATTAATTCATCATTAATTATCAGATAATGTTGTCATCAAATGTTGGTAAGGTTGAGTGATGCTGAAATATTATTCTGAGAAGAGCATTCTAAAATCTCTGCTAGGGACGAGCAGCCAGTTTAGGGCAGTTAAACTTAGGGGCGCTGTGCTTTCTGCTTGTTATTGACACGGCTTCCATGCTGTGGGAATAGAAATGGGCTGATTATAAAATTCATTATTATGTTCCCCTGGTGACAGAGACAATGGGCATTTTAAGACAGGAGAATAGAGAGTTTTAGAGTTATCAAGTCACTGGTTAAGATAAGAAAAAGAAACAAGAAGGTCAGTTAAAATAAATAAGCCCTTTGGAGCCCACATCAGGCAAACAATTCTCTTTAATTAAGGAAGAAATTTAAAGCACGACAGAAGAGAAAGGGGGCTTAAAGACAATTTCTGTCAGTGTGAGGTATTTTCAGGAAAGAATTAGGGCAACTAAGGATTACTATTTTCTTAAGCTTTTGATTGAAATCTCAGACTTTTATCCGTTCTGCAGTTAGAAAATCAAGAGACAAATGGCTCAACCTCTAGAGGGGGAACCAAAGGCCGGAAATCACCTGGAGCTGTTGAAATTCTTGGGGCAAAGTCAGTGGGAAGGAGGGAGCTGCTCAGCCAACACACTGAGTAATCCTACTTCCTCCTCCTTAGCTTCATGTCTTGGCCACATGGCACATCAGATAATTGTTTTTTTGGCCTTGCCACGTGTCTTGTGGATCTTAATTCCTGGATCAGGGATTGAACCCAGGCCCTTGGCAGTGAAAGCGCCGAGTCCTGACCACTGGACCACCAGGGAATTCCCAACATCAAATAACTTTTGACTCTGCACTTTCCCTCTAGAATTTTCTCCATCAAGGTTGCCCTCTCCCAGGGGGTTAACTCAAGCCTTCACCCCTGCAGGCATGAGTTTCGGGGACCGCTGTCTAAGGGACAGTGCTCTCGTCTCTCTGGCAGCAGAGTGAATTCCTCAGAGCAAAGACCATTCTTTGCCTTTACCAACAAACCCGCACATAGAGGGTGCCAGTCTCAGCTCTTGAACCATACAGGTAGTTTAGCTCCCTGCCAGGTAAAAAGACCTCACTAAAGTCTCCAGCATTAAAAAAAACGAAAAAACTTTTTCTATTTTACCATTGGGAAAAAAATCTCTTGGCTGTGTAGGAGTGCTCTCTTAAGCCCCTACCATGGAGTGTTACACACCACTGAAAAGAATAAGATCTCTATCTGCTCAAGCAGAGGGATTTTCCTGGTGTATTTATTGTTCAGGGAGCAAAACAAGTGGCAGAGAATTGTACACTGTGTGAGGCAACTTTTGTAAAACAAACAGTGACAGAAAAGGAGTGACACCCTTTACGTGTGAATTTGTTTGAATGCACAAGGAGAAAAGGGCAAGTTTTTAATAACTGTTACCTTGGGTTACAGGCATAGGTAAAGGGACCAAGAGACGTAAGAAAACACGTTTTGGGGAAAGCGCTTATAAACAAAGACAAGAAATGCACGAATTAGGGTAGTCATTACAGGTGTTCATACAGGGGTTAAAACGAAAAACAAAAACAACTTGGAGTTCAGCCCTGGAGTTTCATTTTAGCAGATGCAAACCACTCTATATAAGATAAACAACAAGGTCCCACTGTAGAGCACGGGGAGCTATAGTCAGTATCCTGTGACAAACCGTAATGGAGAAGAATATGAAAAAGAGTGCACATACAGATGTATAACTGAGTCACTCTGCTGTACACCAGAAACTAACACAGCGCTGTAAATCCAACTTTACTTCAATTAAAAAAAATAAAAGAGACAAAAGAGAGTCACTGTGGTACAACCACACATTGCAATTCCTCCTGCGCATAGAGGAAGACAGAGGGAAGTTGGGGTAGAGCCCTCCGGGTGGTGGTGGTGAGACAGATTTCCCCCTCCTCCCCCGGCTCCTCTCCCTTCCCGCAGCCCTCCTTCTGCACTTCCTCCCCCCCTCACCTCCTCCAGGAAACGGGGCCGGGCTGTGGTATGGCTTGCTCTTTGCCCAGGGTCTGTCACACCACCAGAGAGCCGGTGAGCCTCCAGAGAGGGCAGGTCTGGGTCTTCCTCCAGCTTCTATCCCTCCCAGGATCTGGCGAGATAAGTGACTTCCCCAAGGTCACAAAACCTCCCACCCGCCAAAACAGGCCCAGCCCCCAGTTCCCCCAACTCCAAGTGTGTTCTTTCTCTCCTGCATCAAGTGGCTGGAGGAAACGAATGTGGACAGGTTTTTGGGGCTGCTCTGACATCCCTGCCCAGGGAATCCAAGTGAGCTGAGGGCCGGGTCTGTCTGTCTGATACAAGGGAAGGCACCCACCAGCTCCCACCATCCCGGGGGAGCCGGTTACAGGCAGCTCGCTGCATCAGCGAGTCTTCACTTTCCTGCCCGAAGGTGCTCCCTGATCTGGAGGCACGTAAAAGCCCCGCTGGCACCCGCCGTCGGCCTGGGGATCACTTCTAGTGCCCGTACTCTTGCCAAATGTGCTGTTTTCTGCCTTTACCATATGCTGGGCCGCCTGGGGCCAGCGCCTAGGCTCTGTGGGCCTGGGTGCTCCCTGCCTCTGGGCCTCCCTCGCATCCCCACCTCCAAGCACCCCTCCGGCCCACCCTGGCCTCTGCGGGCGAGCGCTCCAAGGGGCTGCGGGGGCCCGGCGGAAGCACAGCCCCCAGGCCCACGCAGGCGCGGAGTGCCGGGAGATGCCGGCCGGGTCTGGGGTGGGGGCCTGTGCCCGCATCCGATCCCTGCCCCCCAACACCCCATCGTTGCCCATGTTCTCATCTCAGAATGTCACCGTTTCTGTCTGCTTGCATAAGCCAGGAACTCGGGGCTCCACCTTAACACCTCCTTCTCCTTCATCTCCAGGGGAACTAATTGCCGAATCCTGTCCATTTCGTCTCCTAAACATCCCTGGAGCTCATCCCTGCCCAACGTGCTCTCCTCTCCTGGCTGGACCACTGCAGGGTCTCCTCCTGGGCTCCTTCTTCCCTTTTGCCTCCCTCCAGACTAACTGAATGGGGATGTCTGGAGGTGAGGCCAGGGTATGGGTCCTTCTCAAACTTCTCCGTGCTTCTTACACATCTGGGGCTACCAATCACCACTCCAGGCCACCCTGCACAGCAGCCAAGATAATTGTTCTGAAACACCTATTTGATCTCTCACTCCCCTCTTTACAGCCCCTCACAGGCTTCCCAGATGGCTCCTCTGAGCAAGACAACACTCCCTCCACAGCCCACACAGCCAGGCTCACCACTGCCACCCCCGATGTCTCTGGAAGTCCTCCCCGCACCCTGGCCTTCCTCCAGCCCTTCTCATCCTCCACACTCCCTTTGGCCAGAGTCAGCACATGGTCTTCCCCTCCTGGGAGCCTCTCCTTCCGCATCCCACTCTCACAAGCTCTCGGGGAACTCTTCTCTCTTCCTTCTTCACACTTCTCTGTTTGCAGTTATACATTCCCAAGCATGATTGTTTGATTAACGTCTCCCTTTCCCCACCATGAAGGCAGAACTATGTCCGAATTTGTCATTGTCACAGCACACGCTAATCATTCAGGAATGTTTGGTGGATTGAATGACTAGATAATTACAACACGCGTTCAGGTGAAGGCAGTGATGGTGGATACACAACTGGGAAGATCACAACCCCAAACTAAAGGAGGAGGTATCTTATTGAGAGATAAAGGACTCACTGGACTTTTTCTGGCCAGGGCACTGGGGCAGGAGGAGGCGTGCTCTGCATAGCGGGTGCAAACAAGGCTGTGGAACAAGTAATCCACAGGAAGTAGCAAATGGGAGATAAGACTGGAGAGATGAGCTGTGACCAGATCACACAGAGCCTTGAGCTCCAGGCTGAGGAGTGTGGGCTTGATGCTGTGGGCCACGGGGAATCCTTGAACACTAAGTTTAGCGTGGAGAGGCCCTCACTAGTATTTCCAGCACAAGGGCAGCATGTCACCGCGGGAAGGGATCTGAGCTCATTCAAGCCCAGCCCTTTCATTTAGGAGGTGAGAAAGTTGAGGCCCAGAGAGGGAAAGTGATTTCCTCAAGGGTACACAGCTGACTCCCAGTGCAGTGCTTTTTCAAAAAGAAAAGAAGGATCATCTCAATTACGTCAGTCTAATTTCAGCCCCTTATTAATTTTTTACATTGCTTCCACCGATCAACCTCCTTTTCTTTGCCAATTATTAGACAATATATTTGTTCATAAAAGTATTCCTCCTGGCTAGGGACTTCCCTGGTGGCGCAGTGGTTAAGAATATGCTTGCCAATGCAGGGGATGCGGGTTCGATCCCTGGTCCAGGAAGATCCCACATGCCATGGAGCAACTAAGCCCGTGCACCACAACTACTGAGCCTGTGCTCTAGAACCCGCGAGCCACAACTACTGAAGCCTATGTGCCTAGAGCCTGTGCTTTGCAACAAGAGAAGCCACCGCAATGAGAAGCTCGCGCACCGCAACAAAGAGTAGCCTCCGCTCACTGCAACTAGAGAAAGCCTGAGCGCAGCAACGAAGAAGAGCCAATGCACCCAAAAATAAATAAATAAACAAATGTATTAAAAAAAAAAAAAAAAAGTATTCCTCCTGGCTCCTGCTCTGTTGGCCATAGCTGCTTAGACGGCCTGGCTTCTGGGACTAACTCTGCCATTTACATACAGTGGTGCCTTGGGTCATTCCCTCCCCTCTTGTGGACCTTTAGTTTCTAGCTTGCACTGTTAACTGCAGACTTCCCAGAGAGAGTCAATATAGGGAAAGTCCTCTGCTAGGCCAGTCATAATGGAGATGAAAGTTCAAAGGCCCTGTGGCACCCTCAAGCTAATAACTTTGTCCAGCAGCTAGGCCCAGAAATGGCCATGAAGACACTTTCGAAGACCTGACAATAACTCCCTGGTGAGCCTAGCTGGGCCTTTCTAACATTATTTTTAACACCTGCCCTCAGATGTTTTGAAGAGGCACATGGAGGTGTCAGGCATCGGCGAGAACTGTGTGTGTAGGATGAGGCTCTGAGGGAGCTGCTGGTGAGCCCTGAGCCTACACAAGGATCTAAAAAGGAAGAGAAAAAGTACACAAACTGCAGCTGGTCATCATTCCTCTTCTAAACCCTATTACATCATATCTCCCCAAGGACTGACTCTGTTCCTCCTTAAAGAACTTGTGAAGCATTCTTTTTTTTCTAAAAACAGTTCCTTCTACAAATGAAGGAATCCCCATGGCAACGATTTTATGTCATTGGAGCCCTAAGAGGGAAGTAGAGTGGGAGCTCTTTGCCTCTGCCTAGGATCTGAGGCCTCTCGTTTACATGAGTCTGAGAGACAAAGAAATTGGCCTAACCTTCAGCCTTCGGCTGAGGTAGAAGCTCAGAGGAGTCTCCGAAAGAAAACAATAAGCAGGGCTATCAGAGCGAGCGCCAGATCCACGAGCATCTGAGGAAGACGCGGGGAGCGCAGAGGAGGGCGTGCTGTTCTGCAGTCTGCAGGGGGAGAGCCCAGACCATCTGCTATCCTGGGGGGGGGGGGGGCGGGTGGCTGGGCGGGGGCTGCCGCCCTGGCCTCTTCCCGAGCTGTGCTGGGGAGACCGCCTTCCCTTCTCCTTCCTCCTCCCCACACCCCACCCCTTTTTTTCCCTGTGTCAGGAAGAATCCCCTTCCCTCTTGACAGAATGGGAAAAGAATGAAAAGAACCACCTCTGGGCGGCCTTGGCCTGTAACACTCCTTTGACAGAGAAGAAGCCGGGCCGGGTGCCCTGCTTCGGGCCAGCAGGGACATGTGGGCGATGCTCGCCCAGCAGGGCGCGGAGCACGTGTGGGCGATCCCGCCGCAGTGGGGACTGCCTGGAAGCGTCCAGCTCGCTGCAGGGTAGTCTCCCTCTTTCCCATACCGCCATGGCTGCTCCCCTCATCCTTCCCGTCCACAGGGCGTTCTGCTGGAATGACTCGGACCCACGACAGCTGCAGGGACTCCTACGGGGCCCCTATCCTTGTGTAGGCTCAGGGCTCACCGGCAGCTGCCTCGGAGCCTCATCCTACACACACAGTTCTCGCCGATGCCTGACACCTCCGTGTGCCTCTTCAAAGCATCTGAGGGCAAGTGGCCAAGGTGGGGTTCACCTCCTGACTCAGGGGCCCTCAGCACCTCCACCCAGCCCCAGGCCCACCCTGGACCTCCAAGGCACAGAGAGACCAAAGGCCTGGGGAGCAGAAGGGCTGAGTCTCACCCAGCTGGAGACCACGGTGCTTTCTCCATTGGCTGGGGGACCTCTCCTGCCTCCTGAGCCCTGGGGTGCTTCTGTCTCTGTCCCTTTCTCTCCTGTTTGGCTCAGAGCCTTAATCTCCACACCACCCACCTCAGTGTCCCATTCAGGCCCGCCCTACTTACCATGTCCAGGATTCCGGAACTTTCTCCTCACCTGGGAACTGTCACCCGCCTTCACTTTACAGCTTCGCATTAGGAACAGTGAAACAAGATGACCTGGTGACAGGTTGTTTGGGCCATGGGCCTCCCTGGCCCCCTCCTGCAGGCTTCCCGGTCACCGCATGAGGGGTCACCGCCTGCCACCTTAGCCAGTGCCAGCTGCTTCTCTCTCCCTCAGGACAGAGCCTCACCCACGGCCAGGTGGTCTACCTGGGGGGCTGGCTTTGCCCACCCTGAGGTCTCTGGGGAGGGGAGGAAGGGGAGTAGGACGGAGGGGAAACGTGACCATCCCCAAGAGAGGAGCCCCCGGCAGCAGACCCTAGGCATTCTGGGTCAGTGGCCCTGCCCAGGCATGCACACAGACGGTCAGGTGGGTTCGGCTTCTTTCCAGTTCTTCTAAATGCGAATCATGTGTGCTTGGGCGTCGGCGTCCGTTCCTGCGTTTGCTCCTCGTGGCCCACAGCGTCCACTGCTCACCATCCTAAAGAAAAAGAGAAACGACACACCCTTACTCACCATTGCCTCCACTTCAGGCTCTGAGGTCGCTGCCCTTCCTCCTCCTGTTATCTGACGTTTCCCCCGCAGGCCCGTGTTTGTTGCCGGGAAAGAGACTGAGAAGACGAGATCCTGTCCTCAAGTCCCAGCAACTACTGCCGGGCAAAGGATAAACCCCTCACGGAGGGCGTCCAGATGAGACGTGATGATGTATGCCACCTCTTCCTTCGGCTGGGGCTGCCTTTATTTCTGGGTTGGGGATTTAACAGTAAAGGTTTTCAACTGGTAAATGTCCTTTGGGTGAAGCTTGCCCCAGGTTATGATATAAATAGTTGTTCGTATGTCACCCCAAGTCCCACGGAGACGGGACTCTTCCCTCAGGCTGAGCACAGCTCTCTGGCAGTAGATCGCCCCTCCGCCACTAAAAGTGGTTTGAAGACCCTCTCCCCACCCCCTTCGGAGCGCCTTAGGGGCCCCAGCGATTAGCCCCATGCCTGGCACAGAGTGGGTTCACAGTAGAACGGACCTGATGGGCCCAGGCAGCTCGGGGGTGAGGAGCAGGGCCGGTCCTAGCGGCACTAGAGGGGCAGATCCCGGCCCTGCCGCTTCCCACCTGGCTTCCCACCTCCCTGAACTTCCTCCTCTGTAGGACAGGACTAGTACTGCCCGCCTCAGGGGATTGCTCTGAGGGTCACAGACTGTGTATAAAATTAGAACAACAAACGACAAGTTGACAAATCCTTCCCATAAGGGTTTTTCTAGAGAAGCTCTTAGGTATGCAGTTGAAAGGAAGACACGTCCAAGGAAGAGGTTCTTCAGTCAACAGACGTTTTTTGAGCACCTCTGTGCTAGATGCTGGGGCACCAAGGGTGCCTGGGAACAGGGGAACGACGACGGAGGGGCAGGGAAGGAGGTGAGCTGAAATGGGTGGGCACAAGCTGGACAGGCAGGATCCAGAGGGGCCAGATGAGCCGCCAGGGTTGTGGCCGCCCAGCCAGCATCTTTCGCGACCCGGGCACCAGGAAGTCATGGAGAGCAGCATCTTTTCTGCCCTCTGGTGGGGACGGAGTTGGAGCAGAAGGGCCATGCGGAGGACGTGGGTTCAGCCCCTGTGTCTGCCAGAACGGTGGCTCTGATTTCAAGGCAAGGAGGGAAAAGACTTAGAGGGAAAAGGTTCCCCATTAGCCTTGGGAGATAGAAAGGGGACCTGAGCAAAGGGCTGGGGCTGGTTCCCTGGAGCAGAGAGGAGTGAGAGCAGGCAGCAGGCCCAGAAATGTCTCAGTGTGGCCTGAACAAGGCAAGACTGGATTGAGAGCACCCCGGCATGGCAGGAGAGCGGGGGACAAGCTTGCAGTGGCGCTGTCAGGCCCAGAAAGGCTGGCTGGCTTTGGACTTGCTGTTGAGCAGAAGCCTCTTCTGGGATGTAAATTCATGCCCTTCCACACAGTGAGCCTGGAGGGCTTTTCCTGCTTCCAGATGAAATGAAGTCATATCTTCGACAATCAAGAACTTTCACATTGATCCTAAGTTCCCTTTTAAAAAGATGCTGCAATTCAAATGTCCATCAATGGCTGAATGGATAAATCAAATATGGTATATCCATACCATGGTGTATTACTCAGCCATTAAAAGGAATGAAGTACTGACATATGCTGTGACATGGATGAATCTTGAAAATCTTAGGCTAAGTGAAATAAACCTGACACAAAAGTTCACATACTATGTGATTCCATTTATATGAAATGTCCAGAATAGGTAAATCCATAGAGACAGAAAGCAGACTGGTGCTTGCCCAGGGCTGGGGGGAGGGGAAAGGTAGTGACCGCTGAATGGGTAGGGGTTTTCATTTGTGGGGATGAAAACATTTTGAAACTTGGTAAGGGTGGTAGTTGTACAACCCTGTGAATGTAACAAATGCCACTGGATTGTACACTTTAAAGTGGTTCATTTTGTGATTTTTACGTTATGTGAAATTTGCCTCCATTTTTTAAAAAATTGCAGATGAAAGAAGAGAAATGAAATGCTGTCACGGATGTTCTGATGCCGTCAGGGCCCGCCTCAGGGAGTGACACCTGACTTACTCCCCTCCCTGCCTGCTGGGATGCTGCCACAGACAGGCCTGGGTTGTCAGCTCCTCACAGGGCACCCCCCCATTACACCCCCCCTTCCAGGGGCCCCACCAATGCCTAACTTGCGTGGGGGTATAAAGTTCTGACCCCCTCTGCCCCTTTACTCCTCTGAGCGCCCAGCTTCAGAGCGCCCAAAGGTCCGCTGAGACACACCCCAGCTCGATTCCTCCCTCCGCCCACGCCTGCCCCCTTCCCAGATGCACATCCCAAGAATTCCCCCTAACATGCCCCCCCCCGCCAGCCCTCCCCCTCCAGAGCCAACCTCCTCTCTGGGTTGGCTTCCTGGGGACCCCCTGCAGCAGACTCCTGTACGGGAAAGCGTTACGTACCCACGCAAATCAGCAGGGCGACAGTCTGGACCACTCGGTGACCCGAGGCCAGACCATACTCTTTGTGGTCATGTAGGACAAGACTGTGTGAGTCTAGGTGCCGCCGGTGTTTCTGTTTTTATCATCTGAGGAGCAGGATTGCAGAGCAGGCCTGTCTTGGCATTTCGGTTTCACAGTTGCTTTGGGACCCCTGCCAGGACAGGGCCCCTGACTGGGAGAACTTTGGAAAGACATTCACCCAACCACCCTGATCCCCCAGGTTACTTGTTTCCAAGGCTTTTAAAAATAGAAGTGTGAAAACCATGTAATTGCCAAGCCTTGGGGTTCTGCGCTTCTGTGGCCACGGTCACGTTGGAACGCAGCCTTGGGATGCAGGAACAAGTCCCTGTTGCCCTGTCTGTGACTCAGATGGCGCAGGCACACTTGGAACGTCGTCGGGTGCCAGGCCACGAGGCCCGAGGGGGCAGCGGTCACCGGGCAAGCCGAGTCTGCGCTGTAATCACTCAGGGCGGCGGAGGGGCCAGAGCAGCCTTCCGCCACCCTGGCCTCTCCTTCAAACCCTGGGCTGTGAGCAAAAGGGATTCTTGCCGCGTAAAGGAGGTGGAGATGGGAGATGGGGAGTCTGGGAACTCAGGCAGGTCATGAAGTCACATCCTTAAAATTTCTGCCACTTATCTTCAAAAAGAAAATATCAGAACTGCCTACTTCACCAGGTCCAAGCAGTTTTCTTTAAAAAGTGTTTTAAGAGCCTGGAATAAAGCAGGATAACATATCAAGAATTTACTTAAATGCGGCAACTTGAAATGTGTGATATTTTGCAGAATCGGGGCTGACGTTTACTTTGGTGGAAATGATGAGGGCGGAGTGGGCTGAGCGAATGATGGTGTATAAAAGATATCACCGCAGCGGAGAACGAGCAGGCTTTTCCAGAACGAGAATGTCTTCCATTTCCATGCAGTAACTGATAAGCTAGCGATAAACCATTTCCCCTTCTTCATTAACGATCCCAAAGGACTTTTCCTGCCTGAGATTTAACTTGCTTAAACTTCTACAAGCCCCTTGGGGCAATAAAACTGTTTAGTTTAAAAGATGTAATTCAGATTTCATTTTACTAATTTGCTGAGACCTCCCCCACTTAAGTGAGATAGTAAGTAGTTGGTAAAACACTACACCAATTATTTAAAATATTAATACATTGGTGATTTTGAAAATAATGTAAAATAACATGTGATGCTAATTTGGATAAGTGGTTGGGTCAGTTTTGTGCATGAAATGCAATTCCAGCACCAGGCCCTTTGCCCGTGGCCATGGATTTGGAGGCTCACACTATGTGATGTTGCCCAAGTCGCTACTTGCACACATGGGTATTGTGCCCAGCTCCTTGCCAAGGATAAACTGTAGTGTCTGCCAGGAGGATGGTGGAGACCAAACATGCTGTTTGCCTCCCTGGCACCATCCCTCTGGGGTTTTGGACCTGATTCGCTTCTGGGGGGATCGGGAACTATTTGTATTTTTGCTCCTTTTTGCAGGCCACTGGGGATGTATTTCCTGGACTTGTGATTTGGAGGTAGCCTTTTTCTTCCTCTTCATGGTTCCTACTGGAAGCATCCAGGCTGAGCTGACATTTGCACACCTTGAAAATGACTTTCCCATTGTCTATAGTTCTAATTAGGGAAGTGTACTCAGGTTTCTCCTTGGCTTTGAAAAATGCTTTAAAAAATCAGAAAGCCTCTGACTTGGGGAAAAACTGAGACGTTTTCTTGGTGACTTTTGAGAAAAATAGGCTCTTCCACTGCTAGAGAGTAGTGTCAGGACATGTGACCTGTGCAGCCGCACGGGGCCCGGTGCCCAGAAGGGCCCCGCACTTGGTTTAATACTCAGCTGTCACCTGGACAAACCTTGAGGACATTATGCTCAGTGGAAGAAGCCAGCCACAAAAGGTCAAATACTGCATGATTCCACTTCTATGAGGCATGTGGAGGAGTCAAATTCATAGAGACAGAAAATAGAATGGTGGCTGTCAGGGGCTGGGAGGACAGGTAATGGGGAGCTATTGTTTAAGGGAAACAGAGTTTCCATTTGGAAAGATGGAAAAGTTCTGAAGATGGACGGTGGTGATGGGTGCACCGCAGTGTGAATGTACTTACTGCCACCGAATTGTATACTCAAAAAGGGTTATAATGGCAAATTTTATGTTATATAGATGCTACCACAGTAAAAACAAAATAGAATTCTGCTGCTGCTGCCTTGAAACTGTAATTTTTTTAACAAGGGGTCCCACATTTTTGTTTTGCCCTGGGCCTTGTAAATTACCTGGCCAACTGAGCAGTGTTTCAGGAACCTTAATGGATACAAGTCTCCTGGGATCAGAAGATACAGGTTCTGAGTCGTTCTCTGGGGCGAGGCCCAAGATTCTGCCTTTCCAACAAGCTCCCATGGGCTGCTGATGCTGTGGTTTGTGGACCACACTTTGTAGCGAGGATATAGAGCAGTGAGATCTTGTTCAGGTCCTAGAAAAGTTCCGGGCATAGTTCCTAAGGAACTTAGTCATTTTGAGGAGGGCATGACTTTCTCGGTCCTTTGGGCAGCCACAGGATACACTGAAATTTGAACAAAACCTTCTGCTGCTCCCCCTACATTAAGCAGTAAACTCACCAAGTCTGTCCTCTGGGGTTCCTTTTCTAGCTGGGTTAATGGTATCCCTGTTACATTTCCAACTCAAATCTGGTTCTTTTCCTGCCTCTGGCAAAACAGAGAACTGGCCCCAAAGGTGAGTCACGATGCCAGGTCGGCCTCAGCAAACCTGCAGCTCCTTGCATCTTCTGCAGGCCCCCAACCCTCATAAGCCAGGCCTTCGGAAGCATCCATGGCCCTGGGGCTTGGCTTGGACTAGGTGCCTCTTGCCCTACTCTATCACCCTCTCCAGCTCTAGGGACATTGAAGCCACTCTCTGGTGCTTTGTTTCCCTAGACCCCCTGATTAGCATTGTCCGCTGTCTGTGTCCTTCAAACCCTGAGTCAGAGTTGGACTAGCAACTTCAAATTTTCTTCCTACTTCAAGATTTCATGACCCATTGAAATCGTAAGGGTTTGCATGCTAGTATAACAGAGGGCATCTGTGGGGAATCTCCATAATTGACCCCTGCCCCACTCCTGCTGTCGAGACCATGAAGAACCCAGGCTGGTGTCAACTTACCAGTAGGTGCCATGGTAAGAGGACTGGACATCAGGACCTCCAGAGATGGCAAGGGTCTCCAGCAGAACTGCAGTTGGGAGGAGCCCCAGCTGAGCCTAACCCTGGGTTCTGGGCATAGCTACGTCTGATGAATTTGTGGGCTGGCAGCCTCTGGGACCCATACCATTTACCATTTGTGTGAGGAAGGAAGGAAGCAAGAAGACGTGTGTTTGGGTGAAGGTGCCTGGGAGCAGAGATGGGAGAAGCAGGGAGTGAAAGAACAGTGTAAGAACAGTTTCTGTCCCCAGGAACTAAGTCTGAGATTTTCACAAGGGTCTCTGTGGGGCGCAGGGCACAAGTAGAGGGTAGCTCCCTCTGGGTTCAATCCCTACGTCCAGGGTAGTTCGGGGGATACTGTTATTCTGCACAAGTGACTCCGGGCTGAGTGGCAATCAGGATGGGATTTAATGTTCCTCCAAAGCCTGGCCAGCATCTGGGGACCTAAGCAGAGAGGTTTGCTTTGAAGGCGATGACACAGCTGTAATAACGTCTCCCTCCCTCGTCTCCCTGTCTCGCGCTGCCAGCAAAAATGTGGGCTGGTGAAGGGAGGCCAGAAAGGATCACTGCCAGAATGGGTAAAATTAAAAGGTGATCCTCCAGCTCTTTCTTATTTTGCTAGCGGGAGAATTGATGGGCTCGGAACAGAGACCTGGAACTGTAATAAGGAAGAGGAGCACCGGCCTGGGATACGCCGAGCAGCATTTTATCTCAGAAAATATCGTTTTAATTTGCATTTGGCTTTGGAATACAGGGAATAATTCTCTTCTGAAAAGATTAATCTCCCCCACTTTGCTCCTCTTTAGCTTTCTGAATGAACTTGACTCCTTGAGTGTGCCTCGGCCAGATGGGTGGGGTCAGGAAACTGGGCGTGTGTGTGTGGGGGGGGCGGGTCATGGGGGAGATGGGCTGGACGTTAGCATCTTTCCAAGAATGTTCTACCCAAGCACAGGATAGGTGTAGACTGGGTCTGTGCAAGGTCCCCCTATCAAAAAGAATCCTCTAGGAGGTTCTTCATAAACTCAATTCATGAATTTGGAGCCGTCGCCTTTGAATTACTGGAACAAGGATCAGACTCTTTGGTTAAAAAGACAGGTCATGTCTGGGCCGAGGCACCGTGGACTAGGAAGGCCAAGGGGAGGGGGTGATGCTGGTCTTCATGATAAGCCTGGCAGAAGAAGAGTATCCATAAATTTAGACCCAGAGGCACTAAATCCTTCCAACTGATGATAATTATTGTACAAGCATCGAGAGGCAGTCTTCTCAATGGTTGGCTGAGTGGACCCTCCCATGGAAAGCCCGCTTCTCCCCTAGGCAAAGTGTCCCCTTTTGGCCTTGATGCCAGGCGGGCCTCAGTAGCGCTTTGCCTGTTCACAGGCATGGTTCCCATCACCCTGGCCCACAGCCCTCAAAACTCCCCGTCTTGCCTGTGACTTCTCAGCCTGTCACCCGTCACAAGCTCATGTTCTGTAGCTCTGGCAACCAGTTCTGTGCGTGGAAGTAGAGATGGTGGTCGGTGTTATGGGGTGAATTGTGTCCCCCATAAGTTCCTATGTTGGAGCCCTAACCGCCAGTCCCTCAGAATGTGACTGTTTGGAGATTGGGCCTATAAAGAGGTAATGAAGCTAAAATGAGGTCATTAGGGCAGGTCTTAATTAACGACTGGGGTCCCCATAAGAAGAGATGAAGACACAGACCCAGGGAAGACCAGGTGAGAACACAGGGGCAGCTTGGCCATCTACAAGCCAAGGAGCAGAGCCTCAGAAGAAACAACCCGCCACACCTGGCTTTCAGACTTCTAGCCTCCAGAGTTGTGGAAGAATACACTTCTGTTTTTCAGCCTTGCAGCCCATGGTACTTTGTTCTGGCAGCCCTGGCAAACTAACACAGTGGGGGAAATAATGAAATAGATACAGAAGAGGTTTCCAGAACCCCTGAGAAGGCCGAGGCTGAGGACACGTAGGATGGGGTGGCCTGTAGGAAGAAGACAGGCCACTGGGGGGGGGTAGAAGTGGGAGTCATCGGACACCCGAGGGCAGATGTGGGAACGGGAGGAGGACCAACCTGGAAGGCAAAACAGGGATTCCAGGGCCATAAGTAGAGGGGAGGGCCGACGGAGGGACATGCCTGCGCTTTCCACCCACCAACATCTTGATGTACTGTCCCTCCGTTCCAAAGGGGCTGGATCTATGACTACAGGAACATGAGGGAACAGCCAAAAGTACATGAGACCCATTTCCTAAGACGTGAAACACAAGCCAAGGTTCTGTTTGTTCTCTGACAATGTAAACATCACACATTTCTATTAAGAGAGAAAATAAAAAGCCAAGAATCACATGAGGCTCTCTAGAGAGAATCTCGTCACCGCCACGACCGAGGAATCTGGCCTTCACCGGCATCCGTCAGACGGCTGCCCAGACAGACGGCCACGTCCAGGGGCTGCATTAGGACTTGGGTGAGGGCCCTTTTCACTCTCTAAATAACATTCAAAGTTATATTTTATGACTGTGTTGGTATAAAGATGAAGATGTTAACATTGTATACTAAAATGTTTTCTTCAGCCTAAAAGTTTATTTCTGCCTTCTGATTCTACAAGAAATGGAAACATTCCCATGGGCCCCTATGGTACAGGGGGCCTCCTGGGCCTCCTGGGTGAGTGGGCCCTGGTTCTGGTGTGAGCCGTCCTACAGCCCAGAGGCCACACAGGCTGGGCAGGAGGATGGGGGTCCCTGGGAGATGGAAAGGCAGACTTGATTCTGAGCAGAATGGGGGCAGGGAGCAAGGCCAGAAAGTCACTGGCCCCTGCTTGGCCCCCAGGGAAGGAGAGCGGGTAGGACCTGCAGGGATGGCACCTTTTTTTAAAAAATAAATTTATTTATTTTATTTAATTTATTTATTTTTGGCTGCATTGGGTCTTCGTTGCTGCGTGCGGGCTTTCCCTAGTTGCTGCGAGCGGGGGCCAATCTTTGTTGCGGTGGGCGGGCTTCTCAGTGTGGTGGCTTCTCTTGTTGTGGAGCGTGGGCTCTAGGCACGTGGGCTTCAGTAGTTGTGGCACGTGGGCTCAGTAGTTGTGGCTTGCGGGCTCTAAAGTGCAGGCTCAGTAGTTGTGGCGCACGGGCTTAGTTGCTGCGCGGCATGTGGGATCTTCCTGGACCAGGGCTCGAACCCGTGTCCCCTGAATTGGCAGGCGGATGCTTAACCACTGCGCCACCAGGGAAGCCCAGGAATGGCGTCTTGATGCTGCCGTGCTTGCCCTCCTCACCCCGGGGTCTCAGATCTCCCCTCACCAGGAACCAGAGCTGGCACGGAGCCTGGGGTCTGGCTGAAAGCTGGGTCAGGTGGCCTGGGGTGGGGTGCGGGGGACGCACCCTGGTTGTAGCCCGGCAGGCGTGGCCTGCATCTTACCCAGCTTCCTCCACAATCCCCAGCAGAGTGCTGGCCTGTGGATGCCTGAAGTTCTTTTTGATTAATTGTTTGCCACTGTTCGCAGCCCGTGTGACGTGAACCTAATCAGCCCCCTAACTGAACCCTCTGCCCAATGGTCACAGCAATTTCTAGCGGCAGGGGGCGCTCCAGCGCTGGACGTGAAAGGTCGGCCGGGCCAGGTGCTCGAGCCTCTGGCTTGGTGACCAGAGGAGGGCAGGAGCTCTGGGAACACTGATAGGGGAGGAAAAGGCCAGAGGGCTGGGAAGCTGGAATATACCCCGGCACTAAGGCAGCCCCGACAGAGGCAGCTTAGGTCTAGAAAGAGTCCCTGTGGGAAGGAGAAGTCCAGTTCGAAAAGTAAATCAAATGTGAAGAATAATTCATCAAACCCACCCCACCTCCACCTCTGAAGAGCCCTTTCCTGTCTCGTGATCTCCCTCCCCAGACTCCAGGCTTCTTCCCTGAAGGGCAAGGAGAACAGCTCTGCTTCGGTCTAGGAATACACATGTTCAGGTTATGAGTGACTGGGGTGAAGACCCAAGCTAACCTCCCCTCTGAAGGCCATGAGTCCAGAGAGCCCCTCTGATCACATCTTTGTCTAAAAATAAACACGGAGGAAACGGAAGGATATGATCGTCTTTCAGAGAGCGCCACTGGGGCCCCTCTGAGGAGGACACAAGGCCACGCCACCCCCATTTTTTAAAAAAAATTTATTTATTTATTTTGGCTGCACCAGGTCTTAGTTGTGACACACGGGATCTTTGTTGCAGCATGAGGACTCTTAGTTGCGGCACGCATGCGAGATCTAGTTCCCCGAATGGGGAATCGAACCCAGGTTCCCTGCATTGGGAGGGCAGAGTCTTACACACTGGACCATCAGGGAAGTTTCCCCCAGGATGTTATTGTAATGAAAACAAACGTGGCCCTTTCAGCAGCTGAGGGCAAACAGGAGATGAGACCAGTCAGGGGCAGATGAAGAGAAACCAAAGGAGCACATGTAGGAAGCACAGAGCAAAAACAGGCAGAACATGTATTGCAACAGCCTTTACCATACTGTACATGCTGACAAGCTTCTGAAGATGCCCTGGGCCTTCAATAAGTGCTAAGATTTCGGCTTTGTTTTTGAAAGCACAGTAGAGAGTCCCACAGTTAGTCTGGGTCACAGAAAGTGGGGTGGTGAGGGAGAAGTGCAGGCGGGCGCCTTGCCTCTACAGCCTGGGCCTAGACCTGTCTTTCCCCAACTTCCTCACAGTTCACATAGCCAGAATATGAAGCCCAGACAAGTTAAGTAACTTGCTCAGTGTCACATGGTAAATTGGCAAAAAAAAAAAAAAAAATCTGGATTGAAAGAGCCAAGTAACAGGACTCCCATTCCAGTGTTCTTTGTTTAGTTCTCATTGGGCCATTCAGTCGATGACTAATTACTGAGAGCTCACTATGTGTTAGGCTCTACTCTGGTCTTGGCCTCCTGAGTGGTTTCTCAGGTGTTTGGTTCTTATCACGTTTTTATCATCTTTCACCAACATCCAGTCCACACACCACATCTGTGGTTAGGCCGTGCCTTCAGTGGGCTCTCGGCATCCTGTCTCCAGACCTCCCCTCTCATGTGTGGGGCTCTCGGGAGGAGCAGAAAGCAGCCCAACATCAGCCTGGCCCCAAACCGCCCCTCTCAGGGGCCTTCACTCTCCGTGTCTAGAGGAGACCAACATTGACAGCTGCACAATGGGTCAAGTTAAATGACTCCTGCAAATGGTTTGATGTGTCTTGGATCATTTCTGATCATAATATTTAACCTTTGTTAGTGCTAAGGATTGTTCACACATTATATTAGTTAAACCTTCCAACAAGCCTCTCCGTTGAATAGCCCATTTTGCAGATGAGAAACTGAGGCTTGAAAAAGATTAAGCAGAATGAGGGAGAAGGGTCAAATCTGCCTTACAGAATTCCAAATGTAATGTGACTACCCCTCCCTCCAAGAGGTGTGGCTTAATTCCTCTGTCCTTGAGTGTGGGCTGGATTTAGTGACTGGCTTCTAAGGAATAAAACATGGAAAGGGAAAATAGTAACTTTCCAGTGGAGGAAACTGGCAGACACCACCTTACGCAAGTGATACAGGTGACATCACCAGTGATAAGTCATGTCGATAGCAGATACCCCCCACATGATATGATAAGGGCACTTCACCCCTGTGGTGTTCTTCCCCCAAATCCATAACCTGGCGTGAGGAAAGGCCAGAAAAAATTATAAATCGAGCTACAGTCCCTGCCCTGTACTCTTCAAAGTGTCAAAGTCAAGAGAAAACAAGGAAAAATTGAGAAATAGTCACAGACTGGACACAGCTAAATGCAACATGGTATCATGGATTGGATCCTAGAACAGAAAAAGGACATTAGTGGGAAACACGGTGAAACCTGAATAAAGTCTAGTTTTAGTTCCTAGTAATGTACCACTGTTAATTTCTTAGTTTTAATAAGTGTACATCATTATATAAGATATTAGAGGAAGAGGGGTAAAGGATACAAGGGAACTTTCTATACTGTATTTGGAACTCTTCTGTAAACCTAAAATTATTGAAAAGAAAAAGTTAAACAAAAAACGATTAAGCCCAAGGTCACAAACCAAGCCAGGATTCAGATCCAGACCCCTGATTCGCTGAAGATTTTGATCTTAAATACCACCCTTGGTTATGTCTTCAAATAACGTCACCTGCTGTTCATTGAGTGTTGTGTTGTAAGCACTTTTACCTATGTTATCCCCCCAATACATCATTCCTTGTTTCACAGGCATTTTCTCTGTTTTTCTCCTCCCATGGGTGGTATACTCTTCAAAGGACGGAGCCTTTTCATTCAGAGTGGTGGTCCTCAAATCCAGATTCAAAGGTTAACAAGTTCACAGGCACACAGACACACCTCACCCACACTCACTCACACTCACACAGCCTAGCACTAACCCATGTGCACCTAGGATGGCACATCTTCCTCCTCTTGTTTCTAGTGAGTGGGGGACAGTCCTGCTTCCCAATCAAACATACAAATAGGGACATACTTCCCCCCCAGAGATTTCAGTTCCTTGGAAACAAATAATCCCAACTCTGGGTATCACTCCAGCCAATAGTGACCTGACTAGCCTGTTAAGTGAAGGGTCCCCCACTAGCCCGTCATGTTGCCCCCAGTCCCCAGATGGGACCTTTTCTTTGTAGGGGGCTTCTAGTGAACATTTCATTAAATCGATGACCCACCTCTTGTTCAAACCGACTGGTTGCTGGAGGTTCTGCATTTGTTGTTATCAGATCCAACAGGATGAACAACTGAGGCCGCTGGCTGGAGGGCAGATCAAGTCTAAGGCCGGGATTCGCTCTCTCAGAAGGAGAGAGGAGAGGAGACCTGCGATTTGGAATAGAGAGCTCTCTGTGGACCCCGGATATTTCTGGGGAGCTCCCCACTGAGAAAGGTAAATAAAACACCCATCCCCCATGCCAGCCCCTCCATTGCTTTGAGCTCCCTCATCTTATCTGACTTTGTTCACCCTCAGTGGAAGAGCACTTGCCTTCTCTGGACCCCGGTGTTGGCAGAAAAGGCAGAGTTCTCGGTGACTGTGTCTCTTTTCTTGGGGAATCAACCAGCCAGTGGTTTTCCCTGAGCAAGTTCAAAGATCCCACCCTCCCCTGGCTTTCTATGTAGGCCTTTCAGTCTCTGGATAAAGTTGAGACATTTAAAATTTTGAAAAATGAATCTAATTCATGTAGTTAATATAAATAGCCCAACATATTTAGTTTGTCTAAATAACTAAATCCTTTATTCAATGATTGAGAAAATTTTATGGCCCCAATCCACATCCCCCTCCAACTGACACACTGCCGCCAGACTCTAGGGGAGGGACTGAGTCGTTCATCCTGGTTGCTCTAGAAAGGAGCATGGGGGGGTGGGAGTGGGAAAATGGGATTTCTCCCTCCAGGATAAGTGGGATCAGGGTGCCGGGCAACAGATAGGAGGCTGAGACCAGGGCATGGCAGCAGCCCTGTAGAAAACCCCACAAGGCAAACGAATAAAGCCCACCACGAAGGGTTACCTGGTTGCAGGTTCCCCTGTGGTTCCTTCCATCGAGATATCCCCGAGCTAGCTTAGAGAGGCCAGCCCGTCCCAGCCGTGCTGCCCGGCATTGAAGGAAGACCTGAGAGTGTCTGCTGGGGCCTTGGGACCCCCTCCCCTGCCCAGGTGTGGAGAGACAGGGTGGGATAAGAATTCCTGAACCACAAGAAACAAAATTTCACTTTTAACTGCTTGGGGTCCTTTGCTGTCTGAGTCACCTGATTCCCAAAGGACCTTGGCTTCCCTTCCACCTCCCCTGTGTCTCACGGAGCACCTGGGATGGGGAGCTGGCCCAGAGCTCTGCCTTGCTTGGCTGCCTCCCACTTTTTATAACCAGTGGAGGGGCTGGGGTGTGAACTCCCAGAAGTCCCCTCCTCGCCCCAAATACTGAGTCTTTCCTGGGTCCGTGCACAACCCAAAGCTGGGACAGCACAGGGACCTGTGGTTACGCCTTGTGAAGTCTTGACGCGTGTGACCACACCCAGGAGACTACGCTGCAGGAGGCTTGTCGTGGCCGTGGACGGCTCTGGTCATCTCACAGATGCCTGTCTCCAGGATCTGCTGGCTCTTCCCCTCTGTCCATCCACCATGGTGCTGAGTGATTGGCCCAGCCCTGGTTGGATAAGAACAGGAGGGTGCAGGGGAAGAAGAGGAAGCAGGGAAGAGAGTCACGAGGGGGAAGGGACCGGGTGCCTATTACCGGGCCTGCTAGCAGAGGAGTCATTGAGTCAGCCCTGAAGGTGGAGGTGCCAGGACCCCCGGCATTGCAGAGCTGGGGGAGGGGGTGGGTGCAGCAGGGTACAGGGGTTACCTCCACACACACACCTCGCCCTGCCCTGTGCAGTCTGTATGTTGTAGAGGATATGACTTGAACTAGGAGTAAAGTACTACATTGTAATTCTCCAGACTCTGTATGTGCTTGGCTGGCTAACACAGAACCCTCTCATGCACTAGGAAGGACTCCTACCTGTGGAGATTGAAGGTGTGAAGTCTTCTCCTGAAGTAGTGTAGGAACTCTGTGTGCTCCCCGTCCTAGCAGTGTAGGAACCGATCTGCCACCCCAACTAGAGTGGGAGCTCCCTGAGGGTAGGGTGACCCCAGCCAGCGCCATTTGGTGCAGAAGAACTGCCCAGCTGATCCCTGCCTGAATCCCTGACCCACAGAGTTGTAAGAGATAAAAAAGTATTTGTAACTGAATGATTGAATGAATGAGGGAATGGGACTCAGGTTTGCCCAGGAAACCTGATTTATTTCTACCAAGAGGACCTGAGGTCAATGGCTGGACTGAGCTTTAAAAACGTCCTGCTGGTTCAATGGCGTGTCTAACTCCTCCTGTCTTGAGTCACTCCAAATGCATTAAGTTAGAATTCAGCTCAGTTTAGCAAGCATAAGAATCCATGAGATGCAGTGAATGGGCCTCTGCTCTAAACCACCCATCATGTGAGGCCCACAGTCCCCTAGGCCCCCAGCTAATGTTTGCTGCTGCTGCTACTATTAGTTTGTCACCGTCCTCCCTGACACCCTCTCTTGTCTGAGTTAACTGCTCCCTTCTTAGGTCCAGAGCCCTGGGTCCGCACCCTGGGGAGCCCTTGCTGTGCTGCCTTGTTATTTCTCATTAATGGCTTGGCCTCTTCTGCTGATCTGCATTGTGGTCTTCGTTGGGTTTCCCACAGCACCAGGTGCAGTGCCCGCCACTTCAGAAGACCCTGAACGTTGGCGTAGAGAGGGAGGGAGGAACAGGGAGTCCCATCAGGCCAGCTTCAGCCCCACCCGGCAGGGAACTGGAGCTACAAGAACCTGACATGTATTTTTATAACTTAAACTTCTTCTTATGAAAAATGTCAAACATACACAAAAGTAGGGGAGAATAAAATAATAAATCTTCATCCAGTTTTAAGAATTATCAATATTCTGACATTCTTGTTTCATCTACTCTACATTTTTTTTTATTTTTTGCTAAAATATCTTAAAATAAATCCCAGATATCACAGCATTTCACCCCAAAACACTTCCAAATGTGTGATCAAGATGTAGCATCACCGAATTTGGGGGTCGAATGAACCGCAAAGTCATCCTGTGTTCTAACAAGCCAGCTGGGGCTGGCAGGCTGTGCAGTGGGTACCCAGCCCCTGGGACGCCCCTGGCCCAGGAAGATGTCGGGTACTTCGTGGAGACTGTAATCAGCTCTCTGCCGGGATTTTGGAGGAAGGCCCCCTGGGGTGACTGGTTTAGTTCTTTCTGCGCCCAGCAGAATCCATCCAAAGGGGCCTTTTCCTTTTCTCCAACTTCCCTCTCCCTGACACCATACCCTGGTGATTTAGGGATTACTGTTTCCATTTTATAGGCAAAGCAGTTAATGCTCAGAGAGGCCAAGTGACTTGCCTAGGGTTACCCAGTCAGTGGAAGCAGAAGCAGGTTCTCACTCAGTTCTGTTGAGCCCCAGAGCCTCAGCGGGCTCCACTGTCGGCACCGCCTGCCGGGCAGGCCCCCGTCCTCAGTTTATGCTCAAGAAGAAACAGTCGGCAAGCACCCTCTTCTCAACGGTCAACAGGGGAGGGCAGGCTCCTGTGTTTCTCCTGGTTGGTGCAAATGTTGCTTTTGAAAAGGTGGCTTTGGGGGAGGTTTTAGGAAGTGTATTAAACGATGGAAGGGGGCTTCAAAGCGATGCTCAGACACACACCATTGGGAGCTCTCCTCCCCCACACCGGAGTCTGCGAAGTCTCTGCTCCAGCCCTGCCCGCTGCCCGTGGGCCTCAGCCCCATTGTATCTCCTGTCCTTTGATGTCGGATAAACCCAATTCATCTCTTTCATATCACTACAAAGCGGCCTCCTCATTGCTTTGTTTAGACAGTCTCTCTCCCAAATATTAAACATTTGGTCTTCCCAGGGCCCCCCAAGCTCTTAACCTCATCAAGGTTGTTGCAGAATCCACCTTTCCCCACACTGATTGGCAGATTCTGCTCTCCCCATCACCAGCCTTCCTGGGCAGATCTGGACATGTCACCCCCATGCAAGCTGCTCCGGGACACAGCACTTCCTTGGGGAGAGGGTCACTGCGGTACGGTTCTCAGTCCTGTGGGGACCCCTGGAGAAGCCTCAGGGAAATGGGGACGCTCCGGTCGGTCACGTGAGAGATCAGGGTGCCTGCCTTCCCCACGCAGGCACCTGGGGGAACTTTGCCCTTGGTGGTGGCCCAGCACCTAGACCAGGGCCACCCGCCAGCTGGTGGGGGGAGCAGACACTCCAATTTCCAGACCACAGACTACCCGGAGTGGCCTGTGTCTCTCCAGATACCAGCTGCTTGGTACCTGGGGGTACCGCAGGCTCTCCTTCTCCTTCAAAGAGCCCACTCTAATCCTGGAGCACCCCACCTCCAGCCTTGCCGGCCCTGCCACCCTTTCTTTAGGTAGGGAAGTGGGCTCCCATTGCTTCCTCCTCCACAGCTCTTTCTGTTCTCCCCTCTAAGCATCCCTTCTGGTCCCATGGCCCTACGCCACCCAATGTCACGGGTGAGACCTGTGCTAGGCTCCACTGTCTGCTGTCACCCTGTCCTGCTGTCTCTCTCCATGGTCCCCGGAGGGACTTTGCCGCTTGGGGCTGCTCCCTGGATGGCCCTCCTGTCTCCTCATGGGTCTCATCGCTCTGGATGAGCAGAAAACACCCTCCGTCCCCTGCCAATGGGGGGCTCGGGGAAGGTTTCAGAAGGGACACTTGGGCAGAATCTTCTTTCCTCCTTCTTGCCCCCCCACCCCGGCCCCCTCCTCCCGCTCTTCCTCCCTTCCTTCCTTCCTGCCTTTCTCCTCTCTTTCAACTTGTCATGAAAAATGTCAAACATCTACAAAATAAAGAGCATAATGAACCCCCATGTATCTGTCACCCAGGTTTAACAATGATCGACTCACAGTCTTGTTTCATCTAAACCCTCTCACCCCACCCCGCCCCCGCTGCCTGCCCTACACCGAAGCTAATTCCAGACACCTCTTCATTCCCTCTGTAAATACTGCAGCATACGCATCTCTACAAGACAAGGACTTTCAGAAAAACAATCACACCTAAAAATATAAACAATTATTTTCTTAATGGCTACATCATTTTTTGATTTGCTGCTCCCTTGGTTTGCTTTCGTTAGGTGGGTTAGAAAGTGCCTCCTGTGTGCCACGCACCTCTAAACTCAATTCATTCTCAGAACCATCACACGAGCTAGTACAATTGTAAATTACCCCCATTTTACGGAAGAGGAAACTGAAGCTCCCAGGGGTGAAGTTTTGATTGGCCAAATCTCACGGCTAAGTGAGGTCCCTCCTTCCTCCCTTTGCCCTCCCCACCACCCGTCAGTCCTGGCTGGAAAGTTCTAGAAAATGCTAGTAATAGCGTTAGGGAACCCTTGACCAAAACCGCCCGCCTTGGCCAGGCACGATGATAACCCGCTTACCTGAGTTGTCTCACCACAGGAGGCTCCCATAAGAAACGCAGTGCTGCCTCGGAAAACTAACCAGGAGAATTCAGGAGGGGCCCAAGGAAGGAGGAGACGACCAACCTCCCAGAATCCTTCACGCTGGAATCCATCTTGGCTGAGAGATGCGTGCGCAACCAGGAAGGACCCTGAGTCACCAGGCATGGGCCAAGCAAGATGACTGGCCAGAGAAAACTCGGAAACTAACCCCATCACCATAAAACCCAAGGCTGCGAGCCCCGTGGCACAGCAGTTCTCCTGGGTTCCCTTACCCTGCTGCTCTCTGCCTGGGCGCCCCTTCCCAATAGTCTCTTGCTTTGTCAGCACGTGTGTCTCCTCGGACAATTCATTTCCGAGGGTTAGACAAGAGCCCCCTCTTGGGCCCTGGAAGGGGTGCCCCCTCCTTCTCAGCTGCAGGAAATGTTTCCTTTCACTATCTGTACTTGGGTCTCAGGGTGATTACCCCCTCCCCATCCAACCTTTCTCTCCCAGCCCAACGGAGCTGAATTCTCCCCTGCGGCAACCTCAGCCCCTGGAGGCTGAGCAAGCCTAGAGCACGTACTTCAAAGCGACGCGCTTAATCGCACCTTCCTGTGCATCATTAGGCAGGGAGCAAAACAAAGAAACTAAAGGCACATTTCCATATGAGATCCTTGCAGGAAGACACCCCCTCCTCAGCAATGTTTGTGCTCTTGGGTTGGTTGGGAGTAGGCAGTCAGGTGCTGGAATATGTTTAACTGCTTCTTCCTCGGTTTCCTGCTCCTCCCCCTCCCCCTCTGGGACAGAAGAATAGTTCCTTTGTGTTTTCTTTCCTTTCTTCCTGTGCCTAATTAGGGATTATGCTTGGGAATCAAGCTAATTAATCTCTGCCAGTCTGGGGTGAGATCAAGCTCCTTGCACTATCAGGGTTGATCAATACCTCCCTGCTGAAAGAGTCTGAAAAACAACCCTGGTCCTTTCAGCACAGGCTTTACTGGGGGCGAGGCAGGATGACCTGGGGGTGGCCTGGAATGAGTGGGTGTGGTGGCTCAGCCCGACAGGATGGAGGTGTCAGGAGAGGCTCCTGGCGCTGGAGCTTGAGTGTGAGGTGGCCCCATAAGTAGGACTTCCCAATGCCCACAGCCCTGCAAGGCAGGGGCCAGAGCTTCATTACTGTGCTGCTTTGGAACATCATCCAGCTTCCCTGAGTTGTGAGGGTGACCACTGGGAGTACTCAGACGGAGAAAATCTATCATAGCTGATGGCTGGGTGTGTTTCAGGACAAGGTGATCCCTCCAGCTTGCGGACCAGAGGCCCTGCCCCGGGCTTGCTCCCAACACTGGGCTACCACCTCAGTTCAACAAGGACCAGGAGAAAACTCAGGCTTGTAGGAAGGGGCTGAAGAAGGCCAGAGAAATGGGAGAAAGCAAAAAATCTCATAGGGCTGCAAGGGACTGAGGAAGAACTCACCCTGGAAGCAGGGGAAGAGTGGTCTGTTTAGCGCTTCTAAAAAACTCGTGCTGTCTCTGGGGGTTCTCACGGCCTAGGCAGGTTAGATCTTCAGAGATACACCGGTGGTCCTCACCTCGAGGGGAAGACGCGGTTGTACGTCTTCCTAAGGTTATTAAGAAACCAAAGACAAATGTATTAAATGAAAGAGACTGGACTTGAAGGAACCCAAGGTGTTAAACCTTTGGAAGGTGTTTAAGGCCTTTCCATCATATGTGTGTGTGTGTGTATATATACATATATATATATATGTATGTATGTATGTATAAAAATATATTAAATGAGCTCAAATCCCACATTAAATAGTAATTTTATTTTGCTATAAAAATTTGAAATGATTTTTGTAATTGTTTTTAAAATTAATTTCATTTTTGCAGTTTTTTAATCTTTTGGCACAATATTTTTCAGGTTGCATTTTCACAGGCTTTAACAGGCTTGGAAGCTTTGGGCATTGTGCTTGCAGTTTCCAAGGCTAAAATGGCCCGGAGAGCCTGAGAGACCACACAGTCAGGCACCCTGTCTAGGGGGGCACCCACCCTCAGGAGTGAGAAAGGAGAACCTGGCTGCGTGCAGCAGTGCCCCACATCAGTTCTGGGAGATTAGCGGTCTAGGCCAAAAGGGAACAGAAGAGCCCTTTAAGGATGTCTTGTGGAATAAATGATTAAAGAGGGAAAGAAAAAGAAGACAAGAAAGATATTTCTACTTACACGAACATGCCCCAAGTACAGGACAGAGGTAAGAGCTCCGGGGGCTGGGGGCAGCATACGGAAACACCTCAAAACAATGAGGACATTGTGGCCTTCCAAAGCCAGGTTGCCACAAAGACCCTGTGGACCATCCACTGACCCAGAAGACAGGGACTATCACAATGTCCTGTGAAGAACACCAGAATAACACAGCAACTTTAGGGACTCAGACCCAGATTATATACCAGCCTACATAATGGCCCATGAAAATGGAGGAGGAATGGAATTGTCCTTCTTGATAACACATGTAGGTTTCCTTGACGGCACAATGCCAGGGGAGAAAGAATTGCAGTTTTTGAAATACTGATGAGCCTGCTGAGGTCAGCTGTGGTCCCAGTGACTGCAGAAGACCCTTGGGTTTTGTTCTGCCAGTTCTGTAGCAAGTAGCAATGAGGTGCTGTGAAAGCCATTGAGGTGCACCTCTGAGACCTCCCTTCAAGGGATAACCAGTCAGGGGAGTGCAGTTAGCTCTCAGCCTCCAAGTGCAGAACTTTGGAGTTTTCAAACTGAGCCCTGTCTTCTCAGGTAGCTCCCAGGTGACTGCCCACCACAGGGACACTGGCACCTTACCACTTCTGTCCAACACAAGACTCCTCAATGGGCAATCTTCTTGGACCTCAGGACTTTGTCCAGAGCTACAGGCAGTCTGAGGTTCTCCTTACCTAATCCGCCTTCCTCTCCCCTTCTTTCACAAATGTCAGACCTGCATCATGGTCTGAAGCCCATCCCTAATTACTCCCGATTCCTTTCCCTTTTGTTTCCCCCAGGTACTACCTCCAGTAAATCCCTTGCACTTCTATCTTGGTATCTGCTTCCTGCGGACCCAAAATGACTTAGCTGCCAACCCATGAAGTGTGACTGGGCAAAGCCTACTGGCTCACTCTTTTGAAATGTGAAGGTTTAAAAAAAAAGCCCTCATACAGCGTACCCAACGGGAGGGCATTGAACATGTTTCACTGGCTTGCCCCCAAAGAATGCAGACTCCTGCAAAGATGGGTTGACATCTTCTTGGGGTTGTTTTTACCACCATTTACCTCTCACGCAGGATGGCTGAAGAAGAATCTTCCTGGGAGCTGGTTAAAAGGAGAGCTACTATTTATTTAAAAAATATTTATCATTTATTGAGTACTTATGTGACAGGAACCAAGGTAAGAGCTTTCCATACATTGTTTCATTCAATACTTACACAATTCTAATATGTATCTCCATTTTTCAGATAAGGAAATGGAGCTAACTAGATGTCGAGCCTGGACTGAATCGAGGACTGTTTGATGCCAAAGCTAATACTCTTTAACCTTTGACACACACACACATGCATGCACACATGCATGCACACATGACGTGATGTACATTTAAATTTTGAGTTTCCATGGAAGAAAAAATATATGAACTAGAGGAGAGAAAAACGAAAGAAAAAAATGTAGTAGAGGAGAGAAAAAAGTGAAGCCACTAAATAGAATTGGCCTAAAAATCTATAAAGACAAAGGACAAAAAGTAAAGGCAAGAAGATTTTGTAGGACAAGTTTTAAGTGTCTTGATCTGTTACTAGTTATGTGCTTTTGGAGACATACAACCTCTCTGGGCCTCAGTTTTTATAAATCTATTAATGAGGTGGTTGACGAGATGGTCTCCAGATTTCATTTAACTCTAATATTCTATGTTTTATTCTTAGATAGAGCTTTTTTATCAATTTTTATAAAGAAAAATCAAACTAAAATGTTTGTTTTCATCAACTCCTACAAGTAAAATGATCTGTTGGGCCTCCAATGTGAACAGTGGATTTCATAATTCACCAAGAGAAGCAATTTGCCAGGATCCCAAGAGGGTGTGACGATGATCTCGGGTGTCTCACATATAGGCCCTATGAAAGTTTGTCCAAAAAAGTTCAGCCACTGTTTGTTTTAGGCTCTTGCTTGGCTGAAGTCCTTGTGGATAATCACTATGCATATTTTTGGCAGGGGGGTGGAGTGGGGCTGTATGTGAAAACTGGGGTAAGAGCAGAACTTTGAATCTGAGAACAGTAAATAATACCATCTCCTAATTATGAGATAGGCTTTTTGTGAGAAAAGGGACATAAAACATGTGAAAGTGCTTCAAAGAATGTTAATTTGAAAAGCTTCATTTGAGTCCTTTTCCATCTTCGTTTTTCTGTAGATCTACAAATAAGCAGATTTTAACTACTAATCACCATTGGTAAACCTTCAGGAAAAGGCTAAAAGGCCACTATCAGTAGAGAGGGCAAGAGGAGAAACATATAACCCAGAGAAGCTATAGACTAGATTAGCAGCTTAGTTCTACAAGTCTGATTCTGTCCTGATGGGTTTCCCAGATAAGGTCACAGACAATGCACATAAGAAAAGCAGCGTGGTCCTTAAACATTTTTGCCACACACACAAAAAAGGAACTATGTAAGGTGATGTGTTAACTAACCTTGCTGTGGTAATCATTTTGCAATATATACATATATCAAATCATGACGTTCTACATCTTAAACATACACAATATTATATGTCAACTATATCTCAAGAAAGCTGGGAGAAAAGAAAGAAAAGCAGTGTGAGCATTCCTGGGAGCAATGAGATGGAGGAAAAAAAACCAAAATGCATTACTGTTTGAGAGAGGAATGTAAAAAACTCACTAGTTTACTATGTTAAAAAAAAAGATGGCACATTTATTGCTACATAAATGTTATATACATATTGTGTTTTCTGTTACAGTGACAGAAAAAATTTTGAACTTCTTGCTGCTGGTTCAAAAGGTTTATCAATAATACCTTGAATTTGACACAGGATACAAATCTGCAATAAACCAACAATGGAAACTGGAGAACAAGATGAGAAGCAATTCATCTCGGACAATTAGCTCTTACAATACTCCATAGGTACTACACGGTATGCTAGAATTCTACTATGGTCTTAAAATGCTATTGTAAATTTCTGATATTAATGAACAGGTTATGGTAAATAACCCTACATTTTTACTACCTAATATAATAAAATAAAGTAAGAAACTTTTTACTGAAAACTTTTCGATTTCAAAAATCTAGAAAGAGTAATATTTAGAATTCAAGAAATTTTCTTACAAGATTATTGTATAAAAGACTAGCTACAGTGAAAAATAAGCCAAATGTTTTTTTCTTTCTATTTTATGAAGGAAAGCTTCTGGGCATACTGCAAAGTCTAATATAGCGAAAAAGACAACAAGCTCCGAAGAAAAAAGGCCAGGCAGTGGCATATGTTCACTCACACATCATAAGCAACAACTTCTGTTTTAGCTGATTAACACTGAAATGAAGAACAAGGCCACAGAGAGAGTCTGATGTAACTGGAGAATATAGGCAAATTAAAGTTACCAAAAAGTCCACTACGTTCACCAAAGACTGATTTGTTAGGAATCATCCTGATTGGAGAATCTGAAGTTCTGTCTTAATTGTTTTTGTTCTTTCAAATTAACAGAAATCTTTAAGTTACATAGTGATTTGGGTCCTTTCTTCTGTGTGCTGATTGCCCTTGTTGATATTGGCTATAAGGAATTATGAAGCCAAGACAACCTTGTTTAGCATGTTTTTCTCTCCCAGGGTTGTTGTGGTGGAAGACAGGTTTCATGGAAGTTCAAAGTGATTATTATGTCTTAAAAAAAAACTCTTAAGGATTAGAGACAGAGGGGTGCCTTAATGCACAGTATTAAGATGGACTGACAAGGACTGGTTTAATGCTAATCTGGCTCATCTTCCTGGGACAGGGCAGATGGTTTGCAGTTGATTACATCACCCACTGAATTCCTCCCCACTAACCAGCCATCCAAATGACAGAGAAATAAAGGCTAGAATAAGGACACATGGGTGACCATTGCTCTTGTATTCCATTAGGTAATTAGCCTCAGAGTGGTGTGTTCATTTATCACACGACCTGCCTTGGTGACTACTGGGTTGTTATGTTCAACATAATCACAGCCTGAAAATCTTCTTTGTATTTTAAATCCATTTTGTGCTTACTTACAGCTAACACTTTATAAGTACTATATGTAGTACTTAACTGCTTGGAAAACAAAGCAATTTCTAAAAAGTAAATTCTTCCCTTGTAATTTACACTTCTTTCTATTACAAGCTTTACTATGAAACCTAGAAGCTTGAAAAGTCTTGTTATTATTAGAAATAAAGCAATATTTATTTGGGGGAAAATATAGGGGACAAAATTTCCCCTTTTAAAATCTTAGCTAGGCTATGGTCACAGATGGTCTCTGCTTATCTCTGTAAGGTAAATATGCAAAGCACATAGGGCTACATGGAGGATTCTGGACTGTGACCATAGCTATTCAGATTCAGAGACCAAATACAACACCCACAAAGAAAAAATAAAAATGAATGAAAAAATGAGCGCGAGAGAAATGCTATACCGAGTAATATTTTCCTATTTCTTGGAAAACACTATTCATATGGCAAAAGGATAGGAGAGGGCAACAAAAGACTTTTCCCTTCCTTTTTAAGACACTAATAGGTATGCCGGGAATGCTAAGGGCCAATGGTTGTCACTGCTTTGTTCTCTGCACGTGAACAGCTTTAACTAATGCTGGCATCAGCTGAGTGGAGATCAGCTTTCCACATTAACTTTTTCCCTTTATATGTAGACCTTACAGTTCCATAACAATAAATAAAATTTGTAGTTACAATGCATTTGTCAATTCAGTTTAGGCACAAGGCAACTTCCACGGTGAGTGGAGAGATCGAGACAGTCTCTGATTGTGCAGAAGCGACACACTGCTTGCAACAAAATGATACGTTGCGAACATCTCATGGGCTGATGTTCTGTCTGATGAGCTTCCTATCTTCACTTCTGATGGAAGTGTTGACCAGCTGCTTTGATCGTAGGATTACATTTGCATTTCTTGCTTCAAGTGTTTTGTTTTTTCTTCTCCCTCCTATCAGGTTTGTGTCTTCAGATAATCTGAGTTGTCCAAGTCCTTATGAGGAGAGGTCACCTTCTATCTAGCCTACTGATAACTCTGGAACTGTGGCAGGGAGAGCCAAGGGAGAGAATAGAACCAATTAGGACATCACGGTTAAAAATAAACACCTCCCCAGAAACAAAACAAAACAAAACAAAAAACAAGTTGGTATTCCTCATTTATACCCAGGTTTACACTAAATTAGCAGTCGGCTACATGACTTATAAATGAGGTTTTTTCTTTTAAGGTGTAACTGGTTTTACTTGATGTATGTGGTAAGATTTTTAAAGGAGATCATGTAATTATAGAATCACAAGATAGAGGATTATATAACAGCTGTGGTAATTATGCAAACCTTAATTTTGGCAACATTCAGGTTGGCAATACCTGAGCTCTGAGGTTCTACTCATCCAGTTCTCAGTGGAGAGAAGTTAAAGCATATATTTATTGCTACATCCAGTCCACTGTACTGTGTTAACTGTTTACATCTATCTCCTCTAAACTGAAAGTTTCTGAGGGCAGGGACCATTCTGAATTCATTTTCACATTGGTTTCAGTTACTGGTCCATGGTAGGTCCTCAGTAAGTGTTTGTTCAATGAATTTATTAAGAAAATTTACTGTATTAGTACAAATTTTATGTTTATATTCTTAATATACATAGTAGTAGCTCTGAAATTTCCCATTTCAGCCATTTTGGATGGAAATAGCTTTAGGAAGAATCATACTTTTCACCTCCTTATTAAACAAGGGCCACAGTATGGTTTTATATTAGAGTGATGCATTCTGTGGTCATTTATCAGCCATTCTGATTCTAGCAGTCGTTTTCCTGCTGCCCAGTCTCTTGCTGGTTTTAATCTGCTGCTATCCAGTTCTATAAAGAATTGAAGGTTATCAGATGAAACCAGATCACCACCTTTATGAAATTAGCAATCTTTAAGACTTATTTTAATATAATAAACACTAGCCTTTGAAATCTTATGGAACAAAGTGCATTTACTACATTTCTCATATAACCTTGAAACCTCTCCCCACTCCCTTTTAAAAAAGAATTCTTTCTGATAGGTGAGAATGCTCAAGGTTTAATTTTAACCTAAAGCGGGGGAATTTCCTCATAACAGAGATAAGGATAGAGCTATGAAAGAGTAGGAGATACAGAAACAGTGAAAGAACAGGAAGTAAACGGTAGGGGAGAAGAGAGATGTGAGGTAGGGAGAGAAGTTGACGGAGAAAGAGCTAGAGAGAGACTGGGAAGAGAATAACAGGAAATGGGTACAACAAACTAGAGAGACAAAAAAAGAAGACCCAGGCTCTGAGGTAAACGTGACAGCTGAACGTGAAGTGCTCTTCTCACAGCCTGGTGGTTAGCTGGTACCCGACCACAGGAAGGTACCTCTACATAATCTGCCAACTTAGAAAGTCACTTTTGCACCAAGAAACACTTGCCTGTATTTATTTTAAAGACTTCAAAACTTATTTTTGAATAAAAATATTTTTTCATGATATTCTATAGTTTCCACAGAACATGAAGCAATGGCATGGGTTTTAGAGGACCTGTAATTTAACTAGCTCTTGCCTAAATAAAGCCCCTTTGACATGCACAGTCTGTTATAGCTGTTTTTTTGTTTTTTGTTTTTTATTTTGGTGGGAGAGATGACAGGGTTTCTTTCCAGTGTGCTAATGTTAGAATTATAACTGACACCTAAATAATTACATCAATACTTCCTCTTCTGTCCCCAAATGAAATCTTCCCTTTTGGTCTAGTTTGATCCTAAGAAGGATATATGAAGAGGTGGCAGGAAATCAATTTCTTCAGGTAAAGGTGAGTTACTGACTAATCTTTGTAGTTTACAAAATATTCTATCAAATTCCAAACTTTCAGCTCAAAATGAGATAGTCACAAAGCTGACAAAATGACATTGCACTCAGTATTTTTTCCCTGCTCCAAACCTCCCATCCATTTACTTTTACTTACTGCTTTTACTCTGCTGATGAAACTAGGAAAAGAACTATACACTGCTGAAGGCAGATTATAAAAATGAAGTTACCAGTTCTATTCCTAATCCATGCTGCTAGCTATATTTTGCTACTGACACAAATATTTAATTATGGTCTGTATTAATTTGTGTCACCCAAATATTAACTTTACAACTTACAGATAATATGAATGTACATAGTTAAGAAAAAGATGGTTCACATTATCTAATTACTTGGGCAACAACCTCCTACTACTGTTGTCACTTTGTTAAAAAAAAAAAAAATCACAAAGAAGCAAACTGTTTAGTTCACGAAGAGGAAGATAAAAAGAACAGTCTTTCAACAAGTAAAATTCCCAAGAGAAGGACGTTCTGATTCTATCATATACAACACCTCGACATTCTTTAATAGATTCCACAAGGTGTAACTAATATTCCTACAGGGGCAGGAACATGCGTATTACACACTTCCATTAATGATCCAAATGGAAGCAAGCAATAACTGTTCTGTGCATGCAGATTTCATGATGGAGAAGAGGTAGGTGGCTAACAGAAAGCTGGCTGATGATGCCATCAAGTACTTCCGCGTGGAGGAGTGAGGACCACGAGTGGTAGCAGAAGTATGTTTGATAGATGAGTCACTGCACTGTTTTCTTCTTGGATCAGGATAATATTCATGTGAGGGAGTATACATGATGATCCAGAACACGAGAGCCCAAAGTTCTTTATGAATCAAAGGATAGGTTCACATTTTGAAGAGAACGGTAATTTGGTATAAAATGACATGGGCTCTCTAACTATGTAACAGAAAGGTAAGCTGTTGGATTCCAAATTACACGTGACCTTTACCGTGACCAGTGCTACCAGAGAATTCTGTTCAAAGGTTCTAACTCAGTTTAAGATGAATCAGGGGACTTCCCTGTACTTTCTTTTCATACCCATACTTACCTGGCTGATGTTTACATATGACCCATAGGGTTGGTAGTTTCACTAAGCCCAGGATGGGTTCCTGGCAGTGTGGTTGGTGGCTCTGCCGATACGGCAGAAACTTTTTCTTCTTCCCTTCTCTTAAGGCAGGCTGCTTTGGGGTTAAGGTTCCTCTCTGAAATAGGGAAAAATAATTTTATCATTAGAGACAGAAGTTATGAATCATGGACTCCTGGGTCTTAAACTGAACAAATGGCTGTTATTTTTTCTGTCTGTGGGGATTACCAATCTCTGTGTAATTCCATTCCCATAATGAATAACCTCAGAGGCAACAATGATATGCTTACATAAAACCTCAGCATTAACTGAGCCTTAAAACTTATACTTCTTTCTGACCATTTTGTGTTTTCTTCTTATGATTTAGTTTTCCAGGGTTTGACTTGATCTACATCAATATCTTAAAGTAGTTCTTTTCCTGCTTCATCCAAACACTGTGGCAAATGCTGTTATTAGTCTACCGAATCTCCTCAGTGTCCTGTGAAGATATGATACATTGAACTGTTATGAATGCTGACATTCTCTATGTGCTGGAGAGGGACATCTGTGCTCTATCTAGAATTCTACCAGTTCAGAAAATGATAAACTAAGACACACCCTCAGCCATTCCTCTATAGGAAATGTGCCAACCCCTCCAGGAAGAGAGGTAGCCTGAGTATATCCTGCTTTTCTCCTTTGATTTATATGCAGAAGGAGATGATTGAGATGTTCTTTCTACAGTTGGGGGTGTGATTGAGAGGGTTATAAAAACCTTTACTGCTTTGTATATGAGACAGCAGAGAAGACTGAATGGAACTTCTGATGTGGGCATTTTCAAAGGAGCTTAAAGTGTGGGATATTACCATATGAAATAAAGATAAAGAAAATCCACTGAACTTAAAACCCACTGAATGAAAATCTACTTAGGAACTACAGTTCCTGTTATAACTTCTTTAAATGAGTTTTAAGTACAAGATATCTAACCCATGACAGTTCCTGTCATGTAGTCAAGTAGTTTTTTGTTTCAGTTTATAACATACAGTATCAGTTAAAAGTTGTTACACTTATTTTTATAAACTGATTAAAAATGTGTTAATGAATATAATATAAAAAGACCACTTAAACTTAGTCTGTAATGAAAACAGTATTTTGTATAAGTTGTATTTTTTTTACATGTTAGATTTTCTTGAAATGATGGCCCAAGCTGAATGCAACATAGCAGAGCTTTTTTTTTTTTTTATGTATTTCCTTTTTCAAGGAAAGTAAAAACATATTTGAATGTGCATATTTCAAAACACATTTATAGTTCACTTCTGAGTTTAAAAAAAGTAGACAAAAGACTTTATTATGGTAAATTTACTGACTCTATTTTTACTCATACATGATAACATTTCATCATCGAAGTCCCTGCATTTAGGAAAAGACATGAAGCCTATACAACTCTGAGGAGGCAATGAAGAAAGGAAGGTACACTCTTACTTAATTTATCAGGATAACCAGTAGTAGAAATCGGCATGTCCATCATTATGTAAAAATATTAGGAGCTGCTTTCACTTTTTAATTTTAATTTTTTTTTTTTTTTGGCCACACCACGTGTGGCATGTGGGATCTTAGTTCTCCAACCAGGGATCAAACCTGTGCCCCCTGCGCTGGAAGTGCAGAGTCTTAACCACTGGACCACCAGGGAAGTCCCAGGAGCTGCTTTCTTAACAAGGAATTGTGTACCTCTGACAAATAAGAGAAGTCTGTCTTTCATTAGGTATCATATCTCCTTTACTGTGTAGGCAATAGTCTCAAACAATGACCAGAGAGACTGAAAAGGGGGCACAAATTAACATGTGAAATCCAAAGAGGAGAAAGATTTCAACGTTTTCTAATTGAAACATTCTCACATTTCTCTTACAATGGAACATTGCTCTTAGCTTACTAAGACTCTAGGAAGCGTTATCAGAATAGCTGGAAAGGACCAGAACCAAAAACTCAAGTTAGGCAAGATTTTGTAGACTCCTACAATGAGTCAGACAACACTCAGGGCTGGAAGAACCAAGAGAATACTACAGTAAGCTCTATGAAATGTGAAGTAAGTGAGCTTTGATCCAAAAAAGCAAAAGCAAAAGCTAGTGCTGTTGCTTCATACTTCCTGGTCTGTGTGAGCAGGCCATGGCAAACATGTTAAGTAGCCAGGAAGGCTTGATACAGAGGTAAGAAGAAGTCAGACATTATGTACGGAGCGTAAGAAGCAACTGTCTTTCTTACATTTCTATTAAGGGTTTATTACCCTCTGGTATGTGGCTGAGGACTTGCCTCTCTATAATATCATCTTCTTAACATGTTTATAGCACAATATTTGGCTAATGCAACAGTCACTTCTTCAATATTATGACTAGGTAAATATTTGTTATTATATCTATGCGGACATACTTGCAAGTCAAGAATTTTATATTGTTTCCTTGTTCATATGACTGTTTTTCCTGTAGTTAATAGTTGCTTTGCTTTTCATTTGTTAGTAATGCTTATTCCCCCCCCCGAAGTGCTCTACTAGATCTAACAAATGGCTCTCAATATTTCTTCCTAAAATCTCAAACATATCATATTATCTATTAATTCCATCTTCTTTCCCTGTAAACCTTTCTTCCACAGCTAATAGTCTTCTATTTTCAATGTAAACTGGTTCTTTTCTAGGCCTAGTAGTTCTTGTTATGGGATTTTCTTTTGCTGCTCCCATGCGTTAGATCCTTTCTTTCCCAAATCCTATGCCTTTGTCTTTGTTGATTATGTCCTCATTTGGCCTAAGCATATGTTCCAGATGCTTCCTCAGAAAGTGTACATGGGAGGTAAAATTTTAAAGTCTTTGCATATCTGAACTATCTTTATCCTATCTTTACATTTTAATTAATAGTTTGGCTATATATTGAATACGAGGTTGAAAGTGATGTTTCCTCAGAATTTTGAAGGTATTGTTCCACTGTCTCCTGGAATCCAGCACTACTTCTTCAGAACTCTGATGACATTTTGAATCTTGTTCCTTTGTCTCTGAGCTATTTAAGTTTTGTCTCTAAAAGCTTTTGGATATTCTTTTTAACCTGGATGCTCTGAAATTTCATGATGATACACTTCAACTTGAAGTAATTATTAAAATCATTATTATTTTTTTAAAATTTATTTATTTATTTTTCGGCTGCATTGGGTCTTCATTGCTGTGCACGGGCTTTCTCTAGTTGCATTGAGCGGGGGCTACTCTATGTTGTGGTGAGCTGGCTTCCCATTGCAGTGGCTTCTCTTGTTGTGGAGCACAGACTCTAGGCGTGTGGGCTTCAGTAGTTGTGGCACGTGGGCTCAGTAGTTGTGGCTCGTGGGCTCTAGAGTGCAGGCTCAGTAGTTGTGGCACACGGGCTTAGTTGCTCTGCGGCATGTGGGATCTTCCCGGACCAGGGCTCGAACCCGTGTCCCCTGCATTGGCAGGTGGATTCTTAACCACTGCACCACCAGGGAAGTCCTAAAATCATTATTCTTAACACAAGATTAGAGTTTACCAATCTTGAGACATGTACTCTTTAGTACTGGTAAATTTCCTGTATTATTGCCATGATAATCCCCTTTGCTCTCTTCTGCTCTTACTCTGCTAATCCTATTGGTCAGATGTTGGACTTCTACATTGATCCCCCCTAACTTTATTAGTTCTTCTCTCCTATTTTTCATCTCTTTCTAGGAGATTTTTCTCAGCTTTATCAGCTAACTTCTCTACTATATTTTTTCTGCTATCGTATCATCTGAATTTCTTTTTCATGGCTTCTTTCTCTTTTATGCATACATTTTCTCTTATTAGAAGATATTAATTTTAGTTTTTTTAAAAAAAAGTTTCCCAATGCTTTTTGCATGTCTCTGTTTTCTTCTTTCTTTTTTGTTTGGTTTGATCTCAATTTCTCTTTTTCATGGTGGTTTTTCTTAAATCTTTGGCTGTCCTTTAATATTAGAAGTAAGACATCAACTGGTGGGCTTTATTACTCTATGGTAATCCAAAAGTGAGAAATTATTACTCAGGAATTCCTAAACCTGGAGGTCTTTTCTCTAGAGTATTTTAATTTCTTTAGAAAAGAATTATCCCAATTCCCTGAGGATAGAATTAATATACTTTGTTGCCAGCACTAGGAAAGCAAAGCAGGACACAGGGCTGCAGGTCTCACTGTTCAGCTTCATACTTCACTCATTCTCTGCTCCTCTTGGTGTTTCAGATTTGCAGCCTTTCAGATTTCACTTTTTGCTAAAGATAATCCTCCTGGCTTCTATGGTGGAAGGGAAAAGAGGGCAGAAGCAATATGAAGTACAGAGGAGACTTAGGGATCCAACTTTCCATAGCAAACCTCCAATGAATCTTTCTGTTTTCAGGTCTGATGCCTGACTTCTGCTTTTTCCAATAATTAGTACCTCCAAAGTCCAGAGGCTTTCAGGGGATAGGGACCCTGTAAGGCAAAATGTTCTGCTTCTTGCTGGTATTCCTCTCTGTTCCATTTAATTTCTTCTAAGTAAGTCAGTTACCCCTTCTCTATCTACTTTTGCTCTCTTGTTTGTTATTATCTTCTCTCCCCTCTATCCTTGTGGGTTAATGCCATTTTTATTCATTTCAGTGGAGATTTAGGAAGGAGTGGTGTATTATCAGTGAATATGCTAAGACTACTATGTTTGACCATCTCATTGCAACTGAATTAAATGTACTGAGGGTAGGGTCTGGAAATTTGGGAAAAGGAAAAGCCTCAGGTGATTCTGAGACCAGCCAGATTTGAGAACCGCTGTCCTAGCTTATTCATCTTCGAACTAACTAAGAGACCAGTAAACTAAAATCCTAATAGTTCTATTGTCCCTAAATTATCACCAGAAGAGAAATGAGTTTATCAAACTGACCTGTGAAAGAGTTTGAGGAGGAAGTGTTTGACCACTAATTTAATCTTTAGTAAAGCTGAGAGGACAAACTTGAAGATAGTATGTGAAATCTGCTGAGGATTAGTAAAACTGTAATGGTAAAATTATAGTCACGATAATAGAAAGGCTTAAATTGGCAATGACAGAGGCCATATGGGATTTGATATGTGGAGCACCAAGGCACAAAAATGCTCTGGCAAAATCTGAGGCTTGGAAGGGAAGCCACTTCTTGCTTTTCTCGAAGGATGCACTGCTAGACCCAGGTCTGGTTGCCCTCCTGGTATAACCACTTGTCTAGGGATGACAGGTTGTGGACAGCTAGACATGGTCTTGGAACACTACCCCAAACCAAAGGGGGTGGCCAGAGAGCCCAGAGGATGTCCCAAGTAGGTCATGTAAACAAAATGTATGTCTTTATAGAAATTGCTGGGCCCAGGGGCTGCTGCGTAGGGCCCCTGCAGGGATGAAGAGGCTTTCAAAGGTGAACAGGTTACCAAAATAACTCAAAACTGCTGGAGATAAAGTGCAGGGAAGGAGAGCGGTTATACCAAACTCTGAAGGTGCTGCTATAGACAAGGCACAGGTATTATGGGCTACACAAAGGGTTCGAAACTCTGTTAGATAGCCAGCCTTTCAAGGAGTCTTACATGGATCCCACGGCTTTTACATTAAGCTGTAAAATAAAGGCTCTGGGCTTTGAAGCCCAGAGTTTGAGGGTGGGAAGAAGGCAGGCTTTTATGAATATTAAAGCAGTCCCTAATGAAGTTACAGTTCAGTGTATCTAAATTTTGTTCATTCTAATCAGTCAATGGCTCCTTATATAGAGCTTTCCAGAATAGTGTGAAAAAGTCAGTACCCATAACAATGACCAGAAAGTTAGTAGGCAGCTGGATAAGCCTAGATGTTAGATCCTCTTTCAGACTCAGCTTTTCTATTCTAGGTGCTTGCATGGAATCATGACAAGGTGAAATCTTACAAATGAATGAATAAGATCCACCCAGGCATGATGGAGTTTATAACTTTTTTCCAAACAGAGGTATTTCTCATTTTTGATGGCTTGGATCTGAGAGTAGGTACCTCTGATCTTAAAAAAAAGATTTTAAAGAACACAAATGACTTTATTCTAGCTCTAATGAACCGTGAGAAGGAAAGGTGCTGAATAAGTTCTGGCACCACTGTTGTCCCGACAGTAAAACTTTCACAGTGCTGATGGAGGCAACAGTCTTGACAACAAAAGGCTGGGTAGCGTCAGGGTAGAAAATATATTGGGCTGCTGAGGAGGAGGATGAATATACTTGGACCACTGAATGTCAGACATAATTGAACAAAAACATTTGGTAAAGTGACAGGAGATAGTGAAAGCTCAAGGGACAAATGCTCCTGCCACAGATGAGAGGCAGCTATCAGACTGTCTTTATGAATATCACAAGGGAGTCTATAACTTCTTTTTTTTAAAATATATTTTATTATTAAAAAAATTTTTTTGGCCACGCCACACGGCATGCAGGATTTTAGTTCCCTGACCAGGGATCGAACCTGTGCCCCCTGCAGTGGAAGTGCCGAGTCTTAACCACTGGACTGCCAGGGAAGTCCCAAGTCTATAAATTCTTGATCAGGTTTCATTAACATGTATGCTTTACAGGTACTTCAAGGGCCTTAAGACAACAGGAGCAGTATCTGGTTTTAGTGGTGTTTTATCTATTCATCATTCTTATTCATTAAAAACACTGGAGGGAAAGGAATAGATGAATTAATTACTAGTGTTATGTTTTTCTGAAAATGTGTTCAAGTTCTCTAACTCTGGTTTCCTTAGAAAGAGTATTCTTTCTATGATCAGTGCTGAGGGACCTTGTCGTAGTTGTCAAGCATCTGCCCACTCCTACTATTTTTTCTTTTCCAACTTTCTTTAAATAAAATATTATATAAATACCCAATAAATAAGGAAGACAAAGTTGCTCTCAATGACGGGAGGTTAGAGATGGGGTCTGGAATCAAAGGCCACATCTATAAATTCTTTGCACAAAGGCTGAGGATGAGGCATTCGTAACTTTGAATAAGAAGATATATAAGTATATTCAAAAAAGCAAGCTTGATGATAGAACCTCTCAAGGGATGGAAGCTTGTATTAATTGATAACCCAGGGTCTAGAACATAGCTGACTGCGACAGAGGAGGTGTACAATAAACACTTTGTTCAAAAAATGAAGTTTCAAAGCTTCTTCAAGGTTCCATCAAGGAGTTCCCTGGCGGCCTAGTGGTTAGGGTTCCGGGCTTTCACTGCCATGGCCCAGGTTCAATTGCTGGTTGGGGAACTGAGATCTCACAACCTGCACTGTGTGGCCAAAAAAAAAAAAAAAGATTCCATCAAAATAAAACAGTTGGGAGAGCTGTCTGAGTCAGCAGTGGATAAGTCTGTATGAACCACACTTTTGTCCTTAGGGACACACAGGCATGCCAGTGCATATTCACCCAAGAACCTCATGGCATTCCTGATCAGGAATCAACGAAGAAACTCTGACACCTTATTGACATAGGTATAAAGGACATCCATAGGGGGCAAAGCCAGTAGGGGCCATGACCAGGCATCCCATTAACCATCAGGGCCTCACAGATGCCCTGGGTAAAGCAGGCAAGAAACTGACTACAGAGAAGTAAGGAAGACAGGAAGGAGCAGGTTGGAGGACAGGTGTAGGCAGGTAAATTCAAGAGCGTGGGAGACCAGAGTCAACAAGAGGCACAAAGCACTAATGCTGAGTAGGAGGCTGGCTGTTCACTGCATTGTTTCATAGGGTTACTCCCTACTGGTTTCTGGGAAGCACTGAGCCTACAGATATTGACCTATATAATGAGACAGAGGTGAGAGAATTATAGAGAAAACCTGATACGGATGATGCGGTGGCAGAAGTACTAGGAGCACCTACAAACAACCTGCCCAAGCAGAAAAGCGAGTGGACACAGAAATGTCTACTCACTGGAAGCAGAACAGTTACATATCTCTGCTGAACCTACTTACCTCTGACTTGCTGTTCTAGACTAAGGATGACTGCCACGGCCTGATGAAGAATAAGGAGTTTTGTCTGGGGTTTTTCACTCTTTAAATGAAGCTGACACATTCGACCAAGCTCTTTGAATGCCTCATTAATATCCCGCACACGCAAGCGTTCTCTGGCATTGTTAGCCATCCGCCTTTCCTTCTCCCTTTCTATCTTCTGTTCTGGGTTCAAATCCTCATCTTCATTAGTACTGCTGGAAGGCAAAGTAACAACAATGTCTATTAGGTTCGCTGTAAAGTAAGATATGCTTGTTGTACAAAAATAAAGATTATAAAAATAAAATTGACCTATAAATTTTACCAAATGGTAGTAATAGCTACGCTTAACATTATTGTATATTTCTTTCCAGTCCTTCCTCAATGCAAACATATAGTTATATAGTTGAAATTATACCACATACATTTAAAAAAAAATAAATTTATTTATTTTTGGCTGCGTTGGGTCTTCGTTGCTGCGCACAGGCTTTCTCTAGTTGCGGCGAGTGGGGGCTACTCTTCGTTGCGGTGTGCGGGCTTCTCATTGCAGTGGCTTCTCTCTTGTTGTGGAGCACGGGCTCTAGGTGTGTGGGCTTCAGTAGCTGTGGCACACGGGCTCAGTAGTTGTGGCTCGTGGGCTCTAGAGCGCAGGCTCAGTAGTTGTGGCCCACGGGCTTAGCTGCTCTGCTGCATGTGGGATCTTCCCGGACAGGGCTCGAACCCATGTCCCCTGCATTGGCAGGCGGATTCTTAACCACTGTGCCACCAGGGAAGTCCCCCACATACATTTCTAAATGCATTTTCATTGCACATTACAGCATAAAGACTTCTCCACACTACTAGTGAAACTCTTCATAAACATAATTTGAATAACCACATATTATAGCACCCTGCTTTTCCAAATGTGATTAGCAGCATCAGCATTACTGCTTAAAAACTTTACTTTTTACATTACTGTAAAAACAGTGTTACATTACCGTTAGAAACAGAATCTCAGGTTCCGCTACAAACCTACTGAATCAGAAGCTGCATTTTAACAAGATTCATATGTACATTAAGGTTTGACAAACACTGTACTATTATAGTAATGTATTACAGTTTGCTTATGTTCTTAAATATATTCTGGCAGTCCCCTGGTGAGGAGGAGGAAGAAAAGCTTAAGATATGGAATGAGAGAAGTATCTCAGAAAATGACTATACTTTTTGTTCTGGAAGAAATATCATCATCAGTGGTGATGATTTTAAAACATGGGTGAACTGGAACAATTTTTTTGAAGGACAAATTGGCAAAATGAATCCAAAGCCTTAAATTGTTCATTATCTCTCTCTCTTTTTCTTTTAATAAATTTATTTATTTATTTATTTATTTTTGGCTGTGTTGGGTCTTCATTTCTGTGCGAGGGCTTTCTCTAGTTGCGGCGAGCGGGGGCCACTCTTCATTGCGGTGCGTGGGCCTCTCACTATCGCGGCCTCTCTTGTTGTGGAGCACAGGCTCCGGACGCGCAGGCTCAGTAGTTGTGGCTCATGGGCCCAGTTGCTCCGCGGCATGTGGGATCTTCCCAGACCAGGGCTCGAACCCGTGTCCCCTGCATTGGCGGGCAGATTGTCAACCACTGCACCACCAGGGAAGCCCTGTTCATTATCTCTTGATCAGCAATTCCAACTTTAGAAATTCATCCAAAGGATATAATTAGAGATGTTCATAGAAATTTAGGTAAAGAAGTTGATCACAGAATTATTTACTTCAGAACAAATGGGAGTCCAATATTAGGAGATGGGTTAAATAAATCACAGTACATCCTGATAATGGTCTACTATGTACCCTCTAAAAATCAAGCTGTAGATTATGCTAGGTAAAAGATGCCAAACACAAAAGACTACATATCGTATGATTCCATTTACAGTAACTTCTAGAAAATACAAAAGTATGGTAACAGAAAGCAGATCAACGTTTGCCAGAAGATGGGAGAAGACTGGTTATAAATTGGCATGAGGAAACTTTTGGGGTGGCAGAAATATTCTACATTATTAATGTATGTAACTGTATACATGTGTCAAAGGACCAAAACTGTACACTTAAAATTGGTGTATTTTATTATACTTGAATTAAACCTCAATAAAGCTGCCTAAAAACAAAAACAACAAGAAAAAAAAATGTTGGAGAAAACACTCACAGATAGATAAAAAGGTTAAAAATACACTGTTAAATTAAAAAAGCTGAAATTATAAAACTTTTATCCAGTTTATCTCCAATTTAAACTGTATTTATGGAAAAAGAGATATTCCTTGAAAAGTAAACTGTGGTTAATTCTGGGTAGTGGAGTTTCTTGTGATTTTTGTGTGTGCTTTTCTGTAATTTTCAAATTTCTGTAATGAAAATAGACTAATTAATCAGAAAAAAATATTTGAGAAAAATGCTTTGGAATAACTTCTAGAAAATTCTATTTATATTTCAGAAATAAATTACTGAGCAGGGCCTCTTAGAACCTGGAAAAAAATATGCACAAAGAATTAGTGCTTCACCTCTAATACCTTGAGTACTCTAATAAAGAACAAGTAGAGGGACTTCCCTGGTGGTCCAGTGGTAAAGAATCTGCCTTACAATGCAAGGGATGCGGGTTCGATCCCTGGTCAGGGAACTAAGATTCCCACATGCCACAGGGCAACTAAGCCCACACGCCACAACTACAGAGCCCACACGCCCTGAAGCCTGCTCACCACAACTAGAGAGAGAAAACCCACACACCACGAGTAGAGAGATGCCCGTGCGCCGCAACAAAAAATCCCGCATGCTGCAACTAAGACGGGATGCAGCCAAAAATAAATAAAAAAATAATAAATAAATCTTAAAAAAAAGAGACCAAGTGGACAACAGATTTTTACTAGCCAATTGTCAAGAATTTCATAAAAGTATTCTTTTGATAATAGAGAATCACTAGCTCTTTGACTTCAAAGGAACCTTTACAGATCATCTAGCCCAAAGGTTTCCAAAGGTGGCCACTCACTAGAATCTTCAGGAGCACTTACAAAATATAGCTTTCAAAGGTCCCACTGCCAGAGATGCTGATACAGTGAGCTCAGGTTCAGGGGCCAGGCACCTGTATTTCTAAAATGTTTCAGGAGTCTGTGCAACAGGGTTGAGAACCACTGTAAGATCAGTGGCCTCCCTAGGATTACAAGGCTAATGAGTGGCAGGGTAGCGACAAGAATCCAGGTTAGTGCTTCATGGAAGAAATCAAGAGCACATATGTAAAATTATTATCATAAGTTACCACAGTACCTTTACTGATGTTTACTGCATGTGAGACAGTGTGAAAAGGGCTTTATATGCATAATTTTCAGTTCATTCCCACAAGAATCCTAAACAGAAAGTCTCCTGTTAAGATAGAACCAAACCTCAGAGAGCTTAATAACTTGCCAAGGTTACTTGCCAAAATGTGATGAAGCCATGATTCAAACCCAGGTTAGCCTCATTTTGTCCAAAGGCTGTGTTTTAAATTTACTATTATTAACTACTAAGTATTGTTATTATTAACCCATTATACTGCCTTCTCAATTTCTGATGACCTATAACAGTGCTCAGCAAACTGGCCCATAAGCCAGCTACCTGTTTTTGTAAATAAAATTTTATTGGAAGAGCCACACCCACCTGTTTATGTATTGTCTATGGCTGCTTTCATGATACAATGGCAATGTTCGACAGTTGCAACAGAGACTGTATGACCCACAAAGACTAAAATATTTACTATCTGGCCCTTTACACACAAAGTTTGCTGACCTATATAATGAAAGGATGAATGATGAGGAGAGATGCAAATTATTTCCCTTAAAGTTCTATTTGAATAATGAAACTATGAAAGAATTAAGATTCCTTAAATGAGTGGACTCTGGATTCCCTGACCCAATTTTTATTTCTTCATGCCCTTGCACAACTGAATACAATGCATATTAAAATGATAGTATTAGGACCTTAAGATTTAATTTTCCTCAAGAGAAATGTCAACTACTGAAAATAGTGAGAATGTCAAACGCAAAAGAACAACTTTTAAGTATGGGACTGACAGAAAGGACTATCCTGGTTCTTTTAGTTTGTAATTTCCTTTGTACCATAATTTAATACAAAGAACAATGTTTTAAATATAAATATCTATATGTGATATATACATACTACTGATAAATGGATATATACCAAGAAATAGGATGTACCACGGATATATCAAATTACCCACTTCTAATGTAGAACTAGAAGAAAAATCTGATGGAAGAATCTGGAAATAATTTGAAACTCATGTATTATGTGTCAATATCCATATTTCAAAGCAAAGTCCAGTCCAGTTTCTAGAAAACCTTCCCCGACAACATCAACGCATGTGGAGTACTTCCTTTTCCATACTCTTTTCAAATTATTGTTTAAAACGTAAGTTGCAAATATCTTCTATAAAGAGCCAGAAAGTAAATATTTTCGGCTTTGTGGGTCATCCGACCTATGTTGCAACTTCTCAAATCTGCCACTGCACTGTGAGAGCAGCCATAGACAATATGTAAATGAATGGTGTGTAGTGGTGTTCCAATAAAACTTTATTTATAAAAACAGGCAATGAACTAGATTTGGCCCATGGGCCATAGTTTGCCAACCCCTGGTTTAAATCATACAAGAGTCTTACCATATACTTAGCCTTAAAATAATGTATTTGAATATTTACTGATAGGTTATATCTAAATACCTATACTTGTACAATTTAACTTGTTTTAGCTATTTTGTTCTCTAGCTGTCTTACAGACTGTAAGTATTGAGGGGAGAGAAGTAATTCTTTTTTATATGTAGACCCTAAAATATTGTAGGAAACATGGAAAACATAAACTTAGAGTCATCTTCATACGCCTCCCTTTTATGGATGCTATGAGGATTAAATGAGATAACAGACATGAAAGTCCCAACACAGTATCTAGAACACAGCTGACACTTAAATGCATGACACACTTCAATTTTCCAAGTATCTTCACCCATGGCAAATGAGTGAAATTTAATACCTGGATGCTAACAAATACCTTGTTCTGCCTCTAGATGAAACTTTGATATCTTTTTGGGAGGATTCATCATCTGATTTCATGTCATCTGATGAAGGAGGTTCATGAAGGTTTTCATCTTTCTCTTTGTTTTCAGTCTTGATTTCTGTTGGAACAACAGTTCCAGACTGACTTTGCAAGCCACCTAACAAAGAGGCAAAGAAACAGAATAAATGTCCAGACTCATTTATGAATTAGAATTAAGACAGTAAAAAGTTTTCTTGATGGTAAATATCCTTAGTTGTTATAGAGCTACTATAGAAATCTGAAGATGTAAAAAAGTAAACTATTCAGAGCTGGAAAGAGCATGTCCACGAACCTTAGAAAAAAATGCTTTTTAAAGCACCTGTATTTAAAAAAAACAAGCCTGACCCTGATGGTGAGTCCAATGCTCATTTTCAGGCACATTTAACAATCAAACAAGGTAGGAGAAACATGATGCATTTTAAAAACTAACTTCTAAGATGCTGTCAAGGTAAATGAAATAAGCTTTAACATTTTCCTGGACAAACACAATAAAACAGGCATCATGGTTAAATACAACTGGGAAAACTTTATCTTGGTGGTCTTAATACCACCTATATATTTGTACTTATTTGTAAGGTCTATTATAACATTGACCACAGTTTGCTTTTTATAAGAATTGTCTGTCTCTCCAATTAAATTATAATCTTCTAAACAACAGCTACTATCATTCAGAGCTCTAAACATACTCAGAAATGTCTTTCTCAACTCCTCCAGGGACAATGAGGACTCAGCCATGAGGGGAAGTGATTTAGAAAGAGACAGGACAGGGACTTCCCTGGCAGTCCAGTGGTTAAGACTCTGCACTTCCACTGAAGGGGGTGTGGTCAGGGAACTAAGATCCCGCATGCCACACGGTGCAGCCAAAAAAGAAAAAAAAAAAAAGAAAGAGGACAGATGCAGGAGCTGGTAAGAAGATGACCAGTAAACACTGAACAACGGTTTGCACAGGGTTTCATCCATCAATAAATATTATAATTGGCCCAGCTAAATGGACCAACTGGAACCCTAAATATCTACCCTGTACATTCACGCAGTAGTACTACTACTATTTGGAATTCTGCCACCTAAGATGACTTTTGATTCACAGATGTCAATCTGACTGTGAAGAAGGTGACAGTGCTCCAAAATGATACCTCTGTATGCACTACTGCTGTAAACGAACTATACAGTTACCTCTATAATTTTCTTGTGTTTTATGGTTCAAGTCTGTGCTTGAAGCAGTGACCGTACTAGACAGGACTGAATGATTGCCATTGAGACTGACAGAGTCTTCTCGATGAGTTCCGACCTAAAGTTAAAAAATAAAAATAAAAAAAATAAAAAGAAGTTCATGGTGCAGTAATTGTTCAAATTCTTTCACTGGGTTTAATAGAGAAAACAGTTATCACTCATCTAAATTTAGCAACATTTTTTGGATGCTACTTTTCTGGTTTTTGGATTGTAAAAGACTTGACAGTAGTACTGTTTGTGAATAAAAATATTTTTAAAAATTCCAGCTTTCAAATTTTATATCCCACAGAGGGTTGCTGTGAGAAGCAAATGAGCTAATAGACAAAAAGCACTCTATAATCCATATAGCACTACATATTACAGCCTCTATTGTATATCAATCAATCTGAAAACCTATTCCATGTACTACCTAAAAATGTTAAAGTATCCATGAATTTGCATTTAGCAAAATAACTGCTTTGTTCCAAGTAATAATACTATTTATCTATACTTTAGCATATCCTTTTCTAACACACAGTGTCTTGTTTTTTCTTCCTCTAATTGCTTCTCCTCAAAAATTTTAAAAGAGCAGCAAAAGCAATACAAAATTAAAATAACTTAAAATAAAAGTTCTACATTGCCAGGCAACAAAAATGCCATATATTTTTATTCTCAGTTTTAATCAGATTTAGACAAGTCACAGTTAACCTGAACTGAGAAGGCATGCAAACACTACCAAGTGTTTTCAGCTATTGCAGTATTTTTAGAAAAACTGGTTACAAATGAACCAGTTTTTTTTATTAGAACAATAGCAGATGTGGCTATTAGAAGATTAAGACTTTAATTAAATAGGTTTATTGCCTGGAGTTATACATGAGAACCACTGTTTTTCAACAAATCCTTCAATCCCAGTAAAATGCCATGCTTTGAATCCCTCTTGAGTAATTAATATAGCTTTTATCTTTCATGACTTTGTATGGATTTTACCCTAAGAGGTATAAATACCCCTATGCAAGTTTATCCTTTGGTTTCCTGTGAGCCAAACAAAAGAAACCAGTTTCAGGCAATGCAGGCTACTGGTAGTGGATCTGATTAGAACATATCAGGTCTTCCACCCAACTTTTTAAGAAATGTCTGTCCTCTACCTTTATTCTTATCTTTAATGTAGTTTTGAAAAACTCATTTAATGTATTCCATAGCTACTTTTTAAATTATTTGAGGATTAGTCATTGCTGAGAATTAGCTGTGTCACTACTCCCTTGGATGATCAAGCCTTGACCATAACCTTTTTCTAAACCACATAATTTCATCATGCATTAGAATCATAAAATCTTAAAGCTGGGAAGGGACCACAGAAATCAAGACAGCTTTCTATTCCGTTACCACTTAGACCCTTAACCTTTACTTCTGCCCTGAACCGCAACCCGCCCCCAGTAAAAAATCTTGAGAAAAATCTGAAGAACCAAATCTAACACCAAGTGAAGAAGTGGACTATGAAAATTACATTTGAGAGAGGAAATTATTTTTAAAATAGTTTATGATATCCTATCTCTAGGGAATCCTGGTCATGTTTATTCATAACACATAGGTTGCTTTCTTGCTAGCTATGAACTACTCAATGACCTAATGATCTGAGAGGAAGGTCAGTTCAAAAATTGCATTTTATAAAAATAGATAGGGTAAAATACAACAAATAGTTACAAATTCTTTGGGACCTTAGGAGTCTAGGCCTATTTTAGAGATAATATATTACTAGAATAATTTTGACTGGCTGAGGAAATCACTGCAGGATAAAGTAAAAGCTAAGATTTTTATGTCTGTGTTTATAATGTGGACTTAAAACTTCCTATGATCTTTGGTAATATATGCCAGTTTTGCTCTTATCTAGTATTTTGAGCTATCACACCAAGTAAGTGAAAAAGAAATAGCCTTTTAAAATTTACGCTTTTAAACATACATTTATTTACTATAATATTGTACCTGTGAAACCCATTTTATAGCTCTGTAAGATAATACCATTGAACAGTAACAAAATGAATTTCACTCATTTGAGTGATAAGTGATAATGCATCTGTGAAATTCTTATTCTTTTATTTCATGAGTATAAATCATTCTTTGATTTTTCTGAATCTCAACTAATAAAAATGTTCTATCACCTCTTTTCTGATGAAAGGCTTGGCAGACAAAGGATCATTATCTAAACAATAGATCTTAAGGAGTTTGCTTTTCCCTGAAGGAAAATCAGAAAGGTTGCTCAATTTGTTTTGGGATATAAAATGTCAGTGAATATCTTTGTCTTTATAGAATACTACAAACCAAGTATTTTCTCACACCAACCTTGAAAAAAATTAAACCTTTTAAAAATGGCATCAGACTAGCAAAAAGTTTTAAGTCTGGAGTTTTTCATGTTAATGAAGTTAGCAGGAACTTTTTCTTTGTAACTTGATTCCCCTTGCAAATGGCCCTCATATATTTTCTGGAGAATTTGATGTTCACAGTTCTTACAGTTTTCTTTAACCCTTGCTCACCCTGGCTCCCATGTCCTTCCTTTAATCTGAAGCTACCCATTCAAATGGCTCTGTCCACACAGGGAACAGGTGTATAAACAGTTCTTTGTCTGAGCTCAGAGACTGTGAGGCCAGCCAGATAGGACCTTGTTTAATTGTTCATCTCGTTAGCATACAGCTGACAGAGTGCTTCTACTGGGGGACTAGCAGGGGAAGGAAAACCCCTAGGCCTGCTATGCTCTAAATTTCAATTATTATGAAGAGCTCCGTTTCAGAATAAAAGGCCCATTCCATTAAATGACATCATCTTGCATTCTGAATCTTTACAATCTACCTATGGCCTTATTTTTGTGGGAGCATCTGACAAGGGACTTGTTTTCATTTAATTTGGCCAATGGCTTCAACACCCACAATGGAAAAATGTTAAATCTAATTAGTTGATGAATAAGAGGTCTTGTGAATTAAGGGACAGAGTGAAAACTACTCAGTAAGAACTCCTCTCTGATTTTGAATTCTAATAATTTGTTCAATTTGTACTATTCACTGAGTACTAATGATTTAAATTAATCACTATTAATCTACAGACTGAATAAAGGCTCTTTATGTACTGTAAGTATTTTGTTTTACCCAGAGGGTTTTATGCTAAAACTTGGAAGAATTCCAGTTGTTATGATTCCTTTTGAATAATATTTCCATAAATATATAATCTGTATGGATTTCAGGCTTAAAAAACTTGACATTTAAACAATTTTGAGTTTAAAAAATCATATCAAAACCCTTTAAAAGCACTATAATGTGGTCTTAACGAAATTTTAAAAAATTTAAGTTGCCCATTTGGGAAAAAAATCGGTTAGAAAAAGTAAAATACAGTTAAAAAATAAACTCCTTCAGTTTAGCTGAAACCTACACATACCATTTCTACTGTATACAAACCTATACTAATAAAGTTAAATACTGTCTAAATATAAGGTTAAAATGATTCCAAATTTACTCTGATAAAGTGACAAAAAGTGCTAAAATGTTGAATAAAATATTACTCTATTTGCCTGTTAGTCTTTAATAACTGAATCTTAAATCTTTTAGAACTAGGAAAAATATAGTTTCTCTAACTGCTTTAGGATTTAGAAAACAGACATGATTTATATTTTAAATCCTTATATAAGGTAGCTTTAAGTTCTACAATTGAACATTATTTGCTCTCATATAAGACACACATCTCCAACCATAGCTTAAACAACAAAAAACCCAAGCAATGCCCGCCCAACCCCCCCCCCCCCCCACAAAAAAGACATGCCTGAGTTAAATTTCCTCAGGACTTGTAACAAAGAAATCAAAAGACCTCCTGGATGTAATTTTATCCTGTATCATAAATGAGGAACTTTTTAAGATTTGCATCAGCCTTCCATTAACACAAAAGCTTCTAATCTAACTTAGTTTGAAGTTGAAATCACTGTCTGAACAATAACTGAGCACTTTGTGTTAAAGATAAAAGTGCTATTACAGAGCTATCTCATCAGGCCTCGGTATTTTAGATATTACAGCCATAAACTGATGTGATGTACAATAACTTTATATTGCTGAGACCTCTTTGTAATGCCTAAATGAAATTAATGAGTCTCATTCCTTTTCAGTTTTCCACTTAATAACATTATTTTTTTGCTGTCAGCAGTTTATTTCGAGTTTATTCTTACATTAAATAAATGGGAGCAAAACTATAGTCCATCCAACGCTGACATTTCAATAGTTCTAAAAATCCTGATTTTGTGTTTTAAAATTTAAATTATACATCAATCACATCCTAATAATAGTGTCTGATAAAGCCTTAAGTTTTAAATTGCATTAAGAAAATATGGAGAAACTATCCAAAATATTGAAAGGGAGTAGGAAATTAAGTAAATGAAAATGTTAACCCTATTCAAAAGTAAGATCAAATGTTAAAACTAGGGCAGGCTGGCTACACTAATTATATGAGAAGGAGTAGTAATTACCCACTTCCTAGTCTCTTTTTCTGATATAATAATCTTCAGGAAATTTAATTTTTGTGTATATTAGATAGCTAAAATATGTTAAAAGCTTTCTGTGGTTGAAACCTCATTTAATCCTAACCTTTGATGCTAGTCAAGTTTGTTCAGTTAAAAGAAACAATAGTCAAAGTTAAGTCTTTTGATATTGACTCCTATTAATATTTTTGGCAGGTGGTAGTCTTATTACCTTTGTGTGAAATATAAAAATTGTTTTCTGGAATAATGAAAAAATAGTAATTATTTCATCTATAAGACAAGAAGATGGATCTACAAATCAGTAGATCAGCTGTAGATGATCTTACTGGCATAATCTTGTTATAACCGAAAATAATGTAAAGAAACGTTCTCAGCAACAAAGCTATTTCCCTGATCAAGGAGACTATTTTGGTTAACCTGCCCAGGTAGACTTCACACCACAAGTTATCTTGATAGCACTGAAGGCTGAGAGCAGAGCTCTCTGTATTACTTTTATCCTGCCATCAACTCTTACTCTTCTACTCCCAGTGCATTCTGGCTCGCCTCAAATATTCCAACTACTTCAACAGAACTCCCAAACTACTCATTAAAACAAAATAAGAAAAAAGTTATAGGCTCCAAGAAAAAGAAAACAAAAAAACCCCCAAAAAACAAAAAAAAACCCAAAACACAAAACTTGCTAACTCTCATTTCCTGCCCTGGGAAGCTAATTTATGTTCTAAATCAGGGATTGGCAAAGTATGCCTATGGGCCAAATCTGGTCCTGTTTTTTTTTTTTTTAATTTATTTTTTTGTTTTACTACTTTACTACTTTTTTTTTGTTTACTACTTTTGTTTTGTTTTTTGTTTGGCTCTTTTTTATACATAAAGTTTTATTACAACACAGCCACACCGATTTGTTTTCATAACAGCTATGGCTGCTTTCGTGTTACCAAATCAGAGTTAAGTAGTTGTGCCAGAGACCATATAGCCTGCAAAGCTGAAAATATTTACTATCTGGCCTTTTACAAAAAAAGTATGCTGACTCTTCTCCTTTAAATGCTAGGAGAGAAAGTAACATCATATTTAAAACTTGGAATTAGGATGGTGACCTCTAGTAAATGCCCACAAAAATCCATTACATCAAAAATTTTATTTGAGTGTTCTGTGGAGTTCCTGGAATGGTATTTATGTTTAGTAGACCAGTTCTACTCTCTGCAGAAAAATAAATGAAGTGATGAAAATTAAATATTTTTGAGAGGAAACTGACCTTACAAATTCTAAATGGTGATATAGAATTGCTGATAAACTGATATTTCTGTGGTTACTTTGTAATAATGGCCATGTAACCTCCATTTTTAGGGGCCTAAAAAATACTAATTTATGTTAATGCAGAGGAAAAGTATATAAAGTACCAGAAAGTTAAACAAGACAAAAAAAGAAAAGTGATTCCAGAATGTAAAACTGTGTTATTTCTTAGTCATGATCAGTTAGAAAACATGGGGGTGAGATAATAAAAGCAGACTAACTCTTAAAGATGGCTGGCAACAGTTACAAGATGTCCCCCAAATCACACACCCTCCCAGAATATGAAAAGAGTTGGTTCCACATAAGTAGGTACAAAGCATGTAAGCAAGGCTCCTGGCAGTACTGATGCAAGCCCTCAGACATGAATAACAGCCACCAGGATAAGAGTTTTCCTCAACAATATGCCTAAGACTTAGCTGGGACAGTCACTGGCTGACTGTGATCTTCATTTCATTCCATTCTTTGGTCTTTCTGCTGAAACTGAGAACTGAGTACTCACAGCTAAGAAGTTCATTTCAGAAGGATGGGAGCTGAATACTAACTCACGGGACATTGTCAGATTTTGTCAGTTAATAACTTTTGAGGGTAAGCCTGGCAGAAACATCTGCATCTCCACCTCCATTAGTGACTGGAGAGGGGGTGGATATAGTAGATGACGTCTGGCAGACTTTTCTCAGCTCTGTGTCCTCTAAGAAGGTTATAAAAACTGAAGGAAGACCTTGATAGACAAACTCAGCAATAGCTTGGGCTTAGTTGCTGCAGCACTGATGCTGCTTCTCAGACTAAGCCAGACTCACCTCATGTTTCAGGAACTCTCTTTTTCTAGATTACCTTGAATTTTTTTCCTTTTTAAAGAATATCTCTGGCAGCTCTGAAGTAGGGAGCATATTCCTAGTGAATATAATGGAAGCTACTTTCTTAATTAAAAGCTTCAGGGCAGTATCTAATATTAGAAACAATTTTTCCCTTAACAAGTTCTTTTAAAATGCACTAGGTTTTTACATGGTTTGGAGGACTGGATTTTGAAAAATCTCTTTTCCAACTTATATCCAAAGTTGGTAAAAACAACCTCCCAAAGATAGAAGTTCCATTTCATATAAATTCTATATTTATGTGGGAGGAGCCAGAGATATATCATATACTGTAGCAGATAAACTGGAGAAAGGAGCAGTGGGCTATTAACAATGAAGAATTAAAAAAACGATTAAGAGGTGAGGACTAAGAATTGCAAAATACTTCAGCTGAGACAAGCTTAGGATTCAAACATACTGATTTTCAAGTCATTCTTCTAAATAAGGATAAACAGTATTTCAGCAAAGTAATAATTTATACTTGCAACAAATGCTATCTTATTATACTGTTAAAATTATTTTATTACTACCACTAATAGTGATTACAATATTCCCTTATATTTCTAGGAATTCAGTAATTTAAAAATGTTTTCACATTTATAAGTTTATCAATAGCAACGAAAGCTAATTTAAAAGGAGTCTTAATTTCAAGATATTCTGATATTAAAAAACAAAAACAAAAAACTGGTTGTTAAGATATGTGGGCATCTAACGTCACCTATGTTGCTGAAAACACTGTTCTTAGGAAACCAGGCAGCCTTGTTTGATGTTTACTTCAGCAACTCCAGAATGAATATAAATGGCTGTCTGATATATGAATGTGAATGTGAAAATCTGGAACCAATCCTATTTTACAGAACACAAGCCTTCAGCATTTGGGGCACCTAATTATTGCGATGATAGGTGAATTTTAGCCTTGATCACACGGCTTACAGCTAGAAATCTGTTTCATAGGAGAATATTTCATGGCATGCAATGAATCTTAAAAACCATGCCATAAACATGCAAACACATGGTTTCAGTTAAATAGCAGATTCAAAAAGAGCTTCATTCCTTTAAAACATAATTTGTATAAAAAACAATGTAAGACATTCGACACAGAATTTTTGATGTGCATGGCTGCAGAATTTTACTTTTTTCCTCCTTTAAAGAGCTACCACGTTAAAAAAAAAAAAAAGGGATTGAACGATTTTACTCTCTTCAGGGATTAATCTAAAATTGTTTCCTTTCATTGTCACTTAAATTACAGTCATTCTTAAAACTACCCCACATTTTTCCTTCATTTGGGAATAAAGCTTAAATTTGGACCTGTACAAATAATATTACATTCGTTCTACTATTGAAGGCTGGTTCCAAATTATAATAAACAGCTTTTCTAGACCAGAACCCTTGAAATTCAGTCTTGCTTTATTGATTTTGATATTAAGACTTTCTACAACTGTTTCAAGGCAAAAACTGTTCTGCCAATTATTACATATCTGGAAAAAAAATCCAAGTTTAAGCTAAAATGATCTCTGTAGAAAGTTTCTGCTTTTTGCACATGGTCATAGTAGGATTTTAAGGGCCAATGCTCAGCCAATGACCCTGCCCAAGACAGTAAAAGAAATTCTTAAAAGCCCCTCTACCTTCCTTCCTTACAGAAAGAAGGAACCTCTCTCCCTGAAAGATTTCATGAAAAACATGTAGGACAATACGCTTCAGAAGTTATTTCAAAAAGGATGAGCACTATTTTACCATTGAAGCAGGTCGACTGCTTGTAACAAGGCTTGATCCACCATAGTTTGAATTGAGGCTTCCAATTGGTGCATTATGGGATGGTCCCAATAAACTGTGTATATCACTGTGACCAGCAGGCAAACTGGTGGAAGGTCCCACGGCATGGTTCCGCAGCACATGGATAGCATCATCCAGTCTGTCCAAACGATCCTCCATTCGAGATTGCTGTAGGGATTGAAAAAAGACATGGAGGTTACTGATGTTATCTATTAAACTCATTAAACTGCTATGTTTCCTACTTTGGGATATAGGGAAGACAGCAAGTGAATATGCAATATCAAGTAGCTTCAAAAGAAGCTATCTGTACTACGAATCAACAATTAAAGAAAGGATATTTGTAGACTATGCTAAATTAACAAAGCTTCAGAAGCAAATCACTGCTTCATAAAATCTATTTACCAATATAGCATGAGGTTATTTCTTTTAGCTTCTACAAAAGCTGAAGGCTACTCTACTGTGTCTGATACTCAATTATCATTGATAAAAAAGATAACCTGTACTTTAACACTGATCTTTGAAATCAGGGCAATTTGGGGGAGGGTCTTCAAATCCATCAAATTTAAGTTGTAATTTTGTTTTAAGTGAATATTTTTAATACCTATCTGAAATGGTGACCACATCCAAATGTGCTCTTTCAAAAAACTGATGAAATGATATTGTCTGTCTGTGAATATACACATGCCCCATCCACAAACATATTAGAATTTAAGAAAATAAAAGCACATGCCAGTAGAGATCTTTTAAAAAGAATCACACTCAACAGAAGCCTATTCTTACATATTGTTACAAAAACGAAAATAGTCATTGTTTGATTTTAAAAGACTCTGGAGTCTGTACAGGCTTGATGATTTTAAATGGATAATAGGAAGTATAATTAATTGAAACACAAAAAAGGCACCATCTAAAAGAAATAGTACCTCACAGACATCCTTTAAGAAGGACATTGCATCTTGCAAATGCTCGTGAAGTTGCTGCTCAACTCGATTTTTCTGGCAAAGTCAAGACAGAACAGGAGGCAAAGCACAGGTTAAGATTAACTCCAAAAGAGATGAGGAAATAGCTGATGTGCATGTCAGCATAACATGTTAGTAAAGTTAACGCGGAGACCTGCAAGATCTACTTGTATTAAGGTATGAGAAGGCTGGGATTTAACAGCAAAGTTATAAGGTTAGCATCTAAATAGCACACATTGCTTATATTTGCTTATATGTGAGGAGAAAACTTTCCTTTAATTTAAAATGTTCTGTTAGTCACAGAAAAAGAACTTTTCTATTTGCAACCTGGAATTACTGAATGATAGCATGACTTAACATTCCATCAAGTCATCCTTATTTTGTTTTTATAATGCTTCGTAATTCTGTGGTAAGTATAGAAAGGCAACAGTAGTTAACATCCTACCACAAATTCTTCACGCTCAATACCTAGACAGGCTCCTTTATTCTACTGCTTTGTTTGTCAATGGTTTTGCTTGTACAATTTACATAATACATTCTTTTTTAAAAAAGAAAACATGGGAAACAATAATCTTCCTGACAAAAATAACTGAAGTTACATTTAAAAATTTTAACAGAAATGTAATAAACTATACACAGTATCATCATATGAGAAAGAGTAAAATACAACCATTTTGCAGTGCTGGACTAATTTTCTCTTACTTGGTCTGTGTTTTTCTTTTCCTTCTTTAAATTTCCTTTACATGTAAACATAAAATTATAGTAAAATTAAACCCTAGATCTGTCAAAGAAACAAAAATCCCATAACACTATTTTAATACCAGCTGTCCTGAGACCAGAAGCCTGATGTCCCAAAGAACAGATGGTAAAAGGCACACCCAATGTGTCTTATATAGTTCAACTAAATCAGGCCATTTGTTAGCAAAGAATTCGTGTGTAATGCTATCCTACTGTTTTTTCATTGTTACTCAAGATTTTCTGGAAAAAAAAAAAAAAGAACTCCACACTATTAGATAAAAGAGACCTTGTATGTTTCTCAGAGGCTCTTACCAGGGAGTGGAGTGAGTTTTCATAGCTTGGGGATGAAGGAGCTTGCCCTCCAGGTCTGGGCCACTGACTGGTACCTGTTAAAACAAAACCCAAAAGCACCCACACACCTTGGTTAACTCAGTGATCTTGATAATGTTCTGAAGGAAAGAGTAAAGATATATTGTAAGTATGCATAAATTTATGTGAAAATTTTTGTTCAGTCTTCAGCATGTTACTGGCTACTGATAAACCCAACACATTAAAAAGTTTTTTTCATTATTAATATAACTGTGTAGGGAGTTGAGAAAAAAAACTATACTTTAAAACATAACTACATTTATGTTTTCATGTTCTTCACACTCTGTCCACATGCACACATATCTTGAGAAAATGTACTTAAAATATGCATAATTTAAAATTCTGTCCCTCCCCCCATATTTTTAATCTTTATGATCATGCTATTAATGACTTACATTAATATTCACCTGATTCTCTACATCATAATTTGCTTAACCACCGTTACCTCACTGCTAGACATTTTGTTTGCTTTCATTTGGCTATTATGAATAGTTATTGAATATCACTATATTATGAACGGTAATACTGTGTTTTTTCTTTTGGGGAATATGTCTAAGGATAAATAGCATTTCTAAGTTAAAAGGTATGAACATATTTATGATCCTTAATTCATAAGGCCAAAACTGCTTTCTAAAGGGTCATGTTAACTTGTGCCTCCAGTAATGCACAAATGCACCAATTTCAAATGATTGCAAATACATTTAGGATTATCTGCTAAAAATTTTCCCAACATAATTTACACCAAAACATATTATTTAATTTGGAAAATATCATCATGAAAATTTTTCTTTTTTAAATTTACTTATTTATTTTCTTTTTTTGGCTGTGTTGGGTCTTCATTGCTGCACGCGGGCTCTAGAGTACAGGCTCAGTAGTTGTGGCGCACGGGCTTAGTTGCTCCGTGGCATGTGGGATCTTCCCGGACCAGGGCTTGAACGCGTGTCCCCTGCGTTGGCAGGTGGATTCTTAACGACTGAGCCACCAGGGAAGCCCCATCACGAAAATTTTGTTAAATGTCGTTTACTCTTCAACTTTAGAAAAGTGGCAATGTAATAAAAAAAAGAAGACAGAAAAAGCAAGGATACAAGTTCAGAACAGAAAGAATAAAAAGGAAAAAAAAAACAGAAGAAAAAAATAAAAGGATTAATTCATTCATGTATTGGGGAGAATGCAGTGTTTTAAAATAGCTTTAGGGACCTCCCTAGTGGTCCAGTGGGTAAGACTCCACGCTCCCAATGCAGGGGGCCCAGGTTCAACTGGTCGGGGAACTAGATCCCACATACATGCTGCAACTAAGAGTTCACATGCCACAACTAAAGATCCCACGTGCCACAACTAAGACCTGGCACAGCCAAAATAAATAAATAAAATAAATAATAAATAAATATTAAAAAAAATAAAATAGCTTTAAATAGCTTTAAAATAACCAAAATAGCTTTAAAAAGAAAAAGACAAAACAAATGATTGAAAATCTTTACTATTTCATGACTGTGCATTTGAAAGTAAGTTATGTATAGAAAATAATGAAGACCGTTCAATTAAATATATGGTTTTGTTCTTAACAAATCTTCAGTGACAAACTGAATTATCAATATATTAGAAATCTGAAGTTGGAGAAGGTTTACTTAATTTGTCTTGTTTATTGCTAAATGAAATTTTAAACTATGTTCCACCAGAGCTTGTTGTTGCAGGTTAATCTGCCATATTTAGGAAACTAAAAACTTATGGGTAAATTGGAACTATTATAGTTCACTTTAGCTGAGTAACTTAGTAATTGTATTCCTATTAGTCATTTACATTTTGTTAAGTTGGATACATAGATTCTTAATAACCTGATTATATTTCACAGTTACATGAATACTGTTCTGATTATACAAAACAATTTTAAATACTAAAATTGTAAGAAAAATATGTTGTATACTTCATCAGCTAACAATTTTTTTTTAACTTGTAAGCAAACTACAAATTATTCTGAGTACCATTAAAGGCTTCCTGCTAGACATACAAATGTAATCATAACTACATAAATTATGGACAATCTAAAACTGCCCACTGAAACAGAAGCCTTGTGGGCTAATTTTATAATTAGCAAGTAGAATTTAGCAACCAGAAAAATCCATTAACTGACTACATGAAGAATTCGTATAAAAACAACCAGCTAACACTTTACCATTGATTTCAGTGCATCAGTGCTTTCCAAAACTGATGTAGAATTGTGAATTTTTATGTGGATAAGAGGTTAATCATGATCTATTTTGAAAAAGACCCGAAATTATTTTTAAAAGTTTCCCTTAATGTTTACAATATTTTATTTTCAATCATTTCCCCCAACATCCTTGGGTGATCAGCCTGTGACAGAGCCTGATTATTACATTACTTAATCTGTGTGGATTATTAATACAAGTTTATATTTAAACACCTCAGAACTGTTAGCACACATCTGCTTTGCAAAACAGGCAATTTTTGTGGTTCTTCACTAGCTTAGTGTTGAGGAATGAGATGTGTGCACAGAGTTACTCAGGCAAGAAATCACCTATATTCATTATTTTTTTGATAGTGACATGAAGTAACTATGCTAAGGTCTATCTTCAAAATATACTTTATTAAACTGGAAAAATATACATATACTCAAACCTATTTTGTTTTTATTATAGATTGGGCTGCCCCACTGTGACGTACTTGATTAAAATAGAATACTGACATGGTTAAGTCACTGTTATCTGTTTGAACTTCATACTAATGCCAAGTTGTATTTCATGGACTGAGCACTTTAAACCCCACTTAGTCATTTCAAAAATTCATGCTATTGGTCACAAAGGGGATGGCTGGATAGTTAGACAGACTGAGTTAGCTCAACAGAAGTCAATCCTATGGCTGGTAAAGCTCAAAAAAGGGCATGGAAGTTTAGTGGATACTGGGAATCAGCAGACCTGCATTCTGGTTGATCTGTACTATCAATTAATCTTGAGTCCTGACTATAAAATAGGCACTCACAGTTTCTTGTTTTTGTTTTTAATCTGCCTTTATGAAGCTCACTCTGTGAGCCTAAAGGTCTTTTTGACCATGAGACATTATTATTATTTCTTCCTAATGATAGATCTATCATGTAATCAATGAAGAAAAAAGATACATAGATTTTTGTAATTCTGGCCCACTGACGGCTTATTAGCTATGGATGAGAACTTTGGGGTTGTGAATGGAATTCAAATTCTAGACAGAGACCATAATGCTATAGAATACCTCTGACACTAGACAGATCTGCATCTTTGTCTTTTTATAAAACTAGTGCATGAATAAAATATACAAATTTATTTAGAATCATACTGGTATCTTTATCTCTAGCTTGTAATCACCAACTGTAGCATTATTACACAAATATGGAAAAACAAAAGTACAAAGGCTAAAAACCTAAGGGGCTTCCCAGAGAAGAGGTTATTTCCCCCTTTCCTTCCCTGTCACCTGCTATCTGGTGGTAGACATGCACAGAGGTTTTGGGCTTATACTACTTCCTTCCGTTAGATAAGGGCAAGCTTTCAACTATTTATATAGTTAACAATTTTTGTAATTGCCCTGAGCTTTTTAGTGACCACCCCCAAAAGCTAGCTGTTATTCAAGGATTATAATAAATGTACTTATATCAAAATTTATTGACTATTTCCAGAGAACAAGTTAGCTGACAAGGATAAGAGAATCGAATTATTTGGCTAGAAAATCTGGAAAGGATTTCTTTGATCACTAAATCTAAAATTCACCCAGTGTTTCTGATCTGTTCTCACTCTGAGTGGGATTCAGTAATATGCCACCTAATAAAACTGGTTAGTAAATTTAGAGAATAGATAACATCATTTTGCATGGCTGAGAGAAATTCTTAGGACTATTTACCATGCATTTTCTTATTTTGTTAGTTGTTTCCGTTTGTAATCTCACCCTAAACTCAAACTTTCATGAGATACTCCACACTTGGAAAAGGTTGAACAATCCTAAATGTAGCACTGAATGCTTTGCTTTCCACAATCTGGCCCCAGCCAACCTTTCCACTTCCAATATGGGAAGAGTTCATAATCAGTCATCTCAATGACTCTGGATGAACAGGTGATGCACTTTCTTACATCTTGATCTTTGTCATGCTCTCTTCTTTTATACTCAAAGTTCTTTCTCCTTTATACTCTCTTCATGAAGTACATCCGGAGAGCTGTAGTTTAGAGTAAATTCTGACGGTTCTATTTTCATGTGTTTATCTCTATTTTCTCAACTAAACTGAAAACTTGCTGAAGTCAGGTAACTGCTTTAACACCAGGCATACTGACAGATGATAAAAATAAATATCTCATTGATGAAATGAGCCTAAACTGAGGAATCCTTTCTCCCCTATCTCCTCCCACTCCCTCTTTATTTTTATTGTGGATGTTCTGAAGATTGTTATTGAGTACTGCAATTATTAAACTTTTATTCATTGATATTCTAGAAGGAGGTAAAGAAAGGCGAAGAGTGGTTTTGTTTGTCTGCTTTCCAAGTTCCCTTAGTAAACACATTCTCTTTTTTTTTTCTTTTTCACATCTTTATTGGAGTATAAATGCTTTACAATGTTGTGAGTAAACACATTCTCTTAACTCAAATACTCATGTCTTTTCTCAAAGGACAACTGTATTAGACACAGCCATACTTCTACCTTGCTGCCAGAGCCCAGATTTTGCTCAGAAGGTGGGGGAGGGTGTCCATCCTTTCCTACTGTGAACAAAGAAAGAGTAATTCTATTCTTAGCTCTTGGGAGAAATCCTAATGACTAAGACAAACATGGTGGTCCCATTTCTGTTGAGTAACTCTGTTAAGCCCAGTGCTGGTCAATGAATCATGAGGGAAAATCTGTTGAAGAGGCTTCTGGAAAAAGATTCTTAAAAGGCATATAATAGATGATCCTTTTTCTTACATGAGACATGGTTATGTCCATATGTGGTACCTTCAACTGCTGTCTTGCCACCAGCCTAAGAAAGAATTGCAAAGAAATAGAGCAGGAGCCCTGACTGGTCCAGGAACTTGCCCTGCTATGGGCTTTATACAAGATATCCAAAATCCCCTTATTATTTAATCCAGTCCAGACAAGAGTTTCTCTTCCCTTCAGCCTAAAGTATCATAACTAAAACAATATCATCATCTCAGAAGCTTCTTTCTCGTAAGCATTTTCTATGCAGGAATGTTATGTTCTTAGTCTGAAAAGTTCCCAAGGAAAATGTGCAGGATTTAAACAAGAATGATGAATGCCTTAGAAACTGCCTATGTTGCTTTGCACCTGTGCAACTATTCTTACAAGGTCTGTCCTGAGTCTGACTGATGCTCAGGCATAAGGAAGAGGGCAAGTGTAGAGCGCACATAGCGGGGAGGAGTTTTTACTCTAGATGATAGGCTCCTGCCACACAAGGTACAAAATAATTTGTACATATTATATAGGAGCTCTGGTTTGCTCTATCTTTTTCATTTTTCCTTCAACTGTGAATACTTCATCAACCATTGCTTTCCTTTTTTCCTTCCTCCCTTTCCATGTCTGCTCTGCCAGTCTGGGATGTGTGTGTGTGTGTGCAGGGTGTGGTTATAAGAAGAAAACACTAGATACAGGAGATGAGAGACAGAGATGCACCTGTATAAAATCAGTCTTTGATGCCATTTCAACAGGAGTATATGAAAATATTTTTCCTTTGAGTATGACTGCTGAATTGAAAAAAGAAGCCTATTAATACCTTCATTACACAATTTAACATTTCACAGATTTTCATCAATCAGCTGAATTAAAGGTGGAAAGAGGATATCATCCATTAAATATCAAATAAAAATGGAGGAGAAGGGAAGGGTAAGCTGGGACAAAGTGAGAGAGTGGCATTGACATATATACACTACCAAATGTAAAACCGATAGCTAGTGGGAAGCAGCCGCATAGCATAGGGAGATCAGCTCGGTGCTTTGTGACCACCTAGAGGGGTGGGATAGGGAGGGTGGGAGGGAGACACAAGAGGGAGGGGATATGGGGATATATGTATACGTATAGCTGATTCACTTCGTTATAAAGCAGAAACTATCACACCATTGTAAAGCAACTATACTCCAATAAAGATGTTAAAAAAAAAAATAAACAAAATAAAAAAATAAATTCAAAAAAAAAATGGAGGAGGAAATGTGAGATTTTACTTTGGACCATTATTTTTTGGAAAACGTCTAAGTTTCTGATTCTTCATTTTACTGATGTCCCTGCATAGATGCTGAGCTCCTCTGCTGCCTGCCTTCCCAACCAGTGTTAATGGAAACCAAAGGACACTTTTATCTTACTGGGCTGGGTAGAGGAGAAGAGCCAGTGGGAACACACAGTAAGGGCCAATATAACTACCTGAGATGAGAAAGTGAAGCAGGCTGTGGCAAAAATGACACTGATAATTTTAGTAAAACTCTGCCAAGAGGGTGAGTATGGTTAAAGTTACATCATTCTTCCTGTAATTTCATCCCTCTGTTAAACAACAACTTTAAGTCAATGGGTCTTTCATAGCCCTGTCTATGTGGGGAACAGCTGTTCAACTTTTACTAGACAGCTGAAGCCATGGTGTCTGAGAAAGTGGCAGAACCCACTAATAGCTGAAAGCAGCTGCCAGCAGTTCATCATTTCCACACTGGAATGCTTCTTAGCAGAGTCACAGGCTAAATCACAGAGCACAGGTGATAGCCAGGGCCCTGATACACCAGAGCCTTGATTTTCAGAAACCCTGAACAATGCAAAAAGGCTTCACAGCAACAACAACGCCACATGGACTGAACTAGTGACTTTGATCAGGAATAGAGAATCATTTCTGAGGTCAACTGTTGGAGGAAAATGGCAATTTTTACACAGTTGTCTAATGTCTTTTCCTTAGAACTAATACATTTCTTCTTTAGCATGGTTTTTCTCCAAACACTGCTCAGGAAACACATTCCAGGTTTTATAGCTTAACAGATCAGATCCAAGCATCTTCCTGTAATTTGATTTATTCCTAATAAATCAAAAAATTCCTATTTACAATAATAACAGTTGTATCTCAACAAATTTATACTGTAGGATAGTATCTGGAACTTGTTAAAGCTACTGTAAAAAAAACGGAAAAAAGCAATGCAAATCTGAACACTTATTTAACTCCACTAACAATATTCATACACATTCACAAACAGTTTTCTTTAGCAAAAAAAACTACATTATCCCCAAGAATTTATATATATATATGAAATAATAACTCAGTGGACTTAAAAATAAAGACAAACTAGTGCAGAGTTTTTCATTTGAGTCTTATACATGGTATGTGGAAAATGCAGAGGATAAGGAAGAAAGAAGTTATATGTACTTCTAAATAGGTTATTTTATTTTCTATGTTAGCTTATCAAAATTTCTGATTCATCTCCTTCTCTATATTTTACCTTCATCCCAATTGCTTAGCCTTATTTTTTATCCTGTTATAATAATTGTTCTTAGAAATTATCACAAATTATTTTAAGAATCAGAGAAGATATGAACAAATAATTCAAACAGCAAACACTTCAATATTCTCCAAAATGAACTCAGGAGAAGGCTCTGTTTACATGTTTTCTCAGGATAGAAATGATTTTTTTGGTATGAGTTTTTACTATATTTTATTGAAAAATAAACTTCAAATATTTCCAAGTAGCCCCATGCATGTTATCAAGTAGTTAGATAAAACAAAAGCCTACCTGTGAGAGGTGAGGGTGATCCAACTGGTGTTGACGGATTTGATGGAAAACTACTGCTGGTATGGTCAGGAGAATAAATCTAACCAGAAAACAAAAGATATACACATATCAATGTGACAAAAGCAAAAATGTAAATCCATTTGCATGGAGTTATTTTTATAATCTAAGCTGCCACCCTTAAGGCTCAGAGTCAAAAACTGTTTAATCAATTTTAGAACTATTCTATTACATAAAGGCTATAGAAGCCCCAGTTTTAAAACTCGGATTAAAGAATATCATATATATTCTAATATGAGAGGAGTAAATAGATCATACCTATTTCTTTATTATCCTAGTTGAAAGTAATTTAAATTTCTAATTGCTAGAACAAAAAAGAGAAGTGATAAAAAAAAAAAGAGAAGTGACTATAAAGTCAACAAGTCTGATAAACAATCTTTCTAGAATATACCATCTAAATAAATTTTATTCATTAAAAATAATCTTAGGAAACTGTTATCTTTTGAAGAGAACAGTCTTTAAAGATAGTTTTAAAAGTCAAAGAAAGTGATTTTTAAAAATAGTTATCCCTTATTTCTTTTAGAAAGTTGTTTGATTAACTACATTTTTGCCAAATTTAGCTCCTAATGATGTGTGAGTGTTGTAAAAAAATCAAACTTGCTTTCAAAGGATATTTTATCACCCTTGAAGAAAGTGAAAAAACCCTGAAAGTTCTTAAAAAACTGTTCCCAAAATAATCTGTGGACTTTACCTCCTAAGAGGATAACATATCTGGATGCATAAATTTTGGTATTTTGGCTAAAGGTTTTGTTGCAACATTTTATATTTACTTTATATTGCTAAAAAAAATAGTGACAGAAATTCATTCAAGTTTATATAATTAACCATTAAACACTTGAAAAGTCTCCTTAATCCACGCACCAACGGATCCTAGGAACTCCTCTCTAGGACAATCCCATTCCTATAACAGGCATCATAAGTCATCTTCACATCTCAGCACTTAGGGCAGACAAATCAACTTATTTGGAGAAACTGTGGTCAAATACTTTAAATAGGAAAACTACTTGTGGGTGCAAAGTGTCATCCAATAGAAATAATCCTGCTCTGAGTAAGTTTAGAGCTCTAATAAATTTAAAGAGGCCCAAATTATGGCATATATGGGGTCTCAGCACTGGTTTTAAAGACAGTATAATACGTTGAAAAAGTCAGATACTGGGACAGGCTCACGTAAAACAAAATTCCACAGGTCACAATCATCAAACATTAACAGCTTTCATTTTTTTTAAAAAAAGAAGATAGCACCAATTAAATTGTAAGCATTGACTACAAATGAGTATATCTATACCAATTTGTATGATGTTACTAAATTGTAACTGGAAATCCCTTTACACACCAACTCTTTCCAAAGAGCCAGATCTAAAAGTTGTATATTCAGGTTGGAAAGTCATTTCATTTTATTAAAAAAGTTTTTTTTTGCCACGCCAGGCAGCTTGCGGGATCTTAGTTCCCCGACCAGGGACTGAACCCGGGCTCCCAGCAGTGGAAGTGCTGAGTCCCAACCACTGGACCGCCAGGGAACTCCCAGGTTGGAAAGTCATTTTAGAAAAGCACAGTTATCAAGAAGACTTCAAAAAACTTTATGGGAAGACTTAGTAATAGGGAAGTAGTACGCTATAAGATCAATGTTGTTTGTCTTAAAGTTGTCAGAGTTGTTACCTTTTAAAAGTTACTTTTCACACCTGTGAAAATTAGCTAAAGGTCACATTTTGGTTCCTAATGGCTTGCATACATACAGTGATTTATTTCAACCATAAGTAAATTAGGTAACGTCACCGAACTTCAGCAAAAACATATCTCAACATACCCTTTTATTTTTGTAAATCACTATTTCTCATGTTTACGATTCAAATAATTATAACTTTTATTAACAACTGATGTTAACATATGAAATATGTCTTTACTATAATACTGGTAAGGGAGGGAAGGGTTGATAACACTGATGGTGGGTGGCTGAGGAGTGAAAGAAGTTCCATTTCCATGCAAAACTTTGATTATCATAAACTAGACTAACTTGCTGACTTTGTTTCCTTGACCGTATGAATTAATCGCATGAAAGCACTGGAGAAACAGCGTTCCCTGTGTATCATACCTCCCGCTTTGTTTTCTTCATACTGCTTCCATTAATCCCTAATTGTCTAAATTTGTTTACTTGTTTATCATATGTCTCTTTCACCCTTTTCCCTAATGAAATGTATGTTCCAGAAGAGCAAGGACTTTGTCTTATTCAGATCAATGTGAATTACACAGCATCTGCAGTAGCTTCCGATTCTACAACAGTGCTGGTAAATAAAGAAAGAAGTTAGCATTTGAGCATCCCTTTTAAATCCTTGGATGTACAATTTTTACCCAGGCTCCTTCTCTCTTTTACTCTCTTATACAGTTCACTTAATGTAGGTTTTCCGAGAGCTCCAGTCTCAGTTTTCTTTTCTATTTACCTATGTTTCCTCTCTTTGTAATACCATTCTTTATAAAGTATCAACTATGACATCCATGTGAATGACTCCTAAGTTGACACCTCTATCCTCCTACTGGTTGCTGGACTTCTCCATCTGAGCATATCTTTCTTTCATCTCAAGCTCAGTATGTCCAAACCCAAACTTTGCATCACTGCCCCAAGCTTCCCACCCTTCCCATCTCTACTGTCCTGTTTCCTCTATCTCAGTTAGCACCAGTATTCTCATGGTCACCAAAACCACTCTCACTCTCCCTCCTTTCTCCTGTTCCTCCACTCTTCCCACCATAGACACCAATGCTCACAATTCTCTATAATGTTTCTGGGATGGGCATACATCATTCTCACTGCCATTACACTACCTTAAGCTTTTACTAGAACTTATGGCTGGACTATTTAAGTCTTTATATTTTTAGTTACTCCCCGCTCCTTTCATCCCATACATAATTGACTGAGCTATTGTCCTCAACCAGTTTTGAACAAATGCCATATAGCACTTCCTGTTGTCTACTAAATAAAACAGAATGACATTTGACATATTCCGTTATCTGGTTACAAAAATATCTTTCTACCTTATAACCTACATAAAGCATTATATCAAACAAAATATTTTTTTCGTTTTCTGAACACAGCTTGTCCTTGCAAAAGGCCTGTTTCTTAACTTCTCCCTGATGGAATTCTGTAACACATCAAAGCCCAACTCAAATGTAACCTCCCCACTTACACTCATTTTCACTTCCCTTATATTCTTAGTGTAACCTGTTACTTCTCTTTGGTATTTTACTTCACACTATGCTCTATGTTACCATTTTTCTATCTTCTCTCCTTGACTGTAAGCTCTTTGAAAGCAGGGACCTTATACTGTTCAACACTGAATCCATCATTGTCTGTCACTGTTTTGCACAAGTAGGTGCTCAATATTTAAAAAAAAAAAAACTTGAGCGATTAAATTGCACTTGAAATTCGCTACAATACTTTTTGATAAAAAAGCGGAATTCAGTAAATAGTTTATCTCAGCATTTATATAGTGGGGTTCAGTAACAGGAATACCAAGGGGAGAAAAAGATACTACTATAAAGATGAATTCATTTACAAATCAGTTTTACGGTATAAGCTTTGAGAACAATATGGTAAGGTTCCAATATTTCTGAGAATTAGTGTTGATGTACTAAGCTGTCCATACCACATCGTTAGGCAGGTATGGGCTTTTGAGGCCATAAGCAGACTATCAACCCTTATTTTCCCTGATAACTCTGCCATTACAGCTAAATAATCCCTAAGCACGTGAAGGACTGGTGACAACTTCTTTATCTCAAAGAAGGAAGTTTATACTTTAGAGTCATTTTGCAATGACTACCTTGCAATGACTAAGCAAAATGATGTTATATATAAAATGGGTGTGGGCTCTTAAAAATCACTGTGAAAACAGGAGAAGCAGTACCAAAAGCATATCAACATATAATTTCTGGTGTTTTTATCAAAAGCACCTTCTCCATTTGTATAATAAAAGGCATTTTCTCCACTCACTCATCACATTCCCTGGTTCTATTTTGCCCTAAATTAAAGTGATGACAGACAGAATTGTTACTAATACTTTTCCTGAACTGACAGATAGCCTGGCAAATTACAGGACTTTTTCTTGTTCCTTTTACTTTCATAAAAAGAACATGCATGTGGGAAGGGAGCAACAACATTAAAAGAGCAGAATAATACAGCCTTTTAGATCACAGATCATGTCATTAAACTTCACTTCTGCATATTTATTCTATTACCAAATGACAAACTATACTGATTCTATGGAAACTGTTGTGCTACTTTAAGAAATTCTAAACATAAGGCTTTATTTGACAAAGAGCATTCTAAATCAGGAATACATTACTTTTTGTACTTTCTGACCTTAAAGAACTCCTAACATAGATGTTTCAAAGAAAAAAAAGAGAAGGAAAAAAAATCAGTTACTTAAAAAATGGGGATGGGAGTGATTTAGAATCTAGAGCATAAACACAAAGTAAGAACTCATTCTGCATGCAGTCCCTGGTCCTCATACTGTTAAGTGACCAATGATGAATAACTCCCAATACCTTCTGCCAGGCTTAAACGGTAATATGCCTCATTTTACTGCAACAAATGAGGCTCCTCCTCCTATCAGTCACGGTCTATTCCGATCAGCAGGGTGCCAATAAGCCAGAAGCTAATGAAAAGGGCTTCAGACAAAAAAGAAACAATGGAGTGCTCCCAAGCCCAACCTTGGAACTGCAAGCCCAATTTTTTAAACACTACAGTGCACATTTCAGTTAATCTTTATTATGCTAATGTTATTGAGTCTAAGGAACAAAGAAACTTATTTCATGAATTACTTTTAAACATCAACTTCCCTGAATTTTCTTTTCTTTTGTTAGAGACTACTGACCATTTAACTATCTAGATTAAAACACACACACACACACACACACACACACACACATACACAATACACACACATACATATACTCTCTCCCTTTCCTTTGCTCTGAGGTAGAAATCAAAACATAAATTGTCACAAAGAAGTCTGATATAATCAACAAAGTTCAACAGTCTTCTTGTTTGATCTCCTCTAAATTAAAGACCAAGTGATTTGATATGGTATTAGGCACTGAAATAAACCAGATGTTTCTTCTCTATATAACTCTCCATGGGCACAATCTTAAAGGGTTATTGTCTGGCAGACGTTCAGGGAAACACAGAAATGGCACGAATATCCAGATTTTCCTTTCCCTCTATCTACCCTAGTTTATTATCTAAACTAATGCATAATCCATAGGGCTTTGGGAACTTTGTGTAAATACTTTCATGTACAATTCTCTTTCTAGCTATCCTGAGATTAAGACCACAATTATCCAGGCTTAAACCTAAAATAAAGGAACCTTTGCGAATGTATTATCTGGCCTTACATGTTTAATCACCCAGTATTCTGTGTGCTTTTTAATACATAAACTGAAGAACAAAGGTTGTAACCTCTGTTTCACACATGAAAGGGCATCTAAGACATGTATCAGACATTTGGGGAGCTATTAGAAATAACTTCTAATGGCAATAGCATGGCATTTCTCCATCTAAACCTAGATGCTGTATTTAAAACGTCACATTCTATAGAACTTAAAATTTCAAATACTCATGGTCACCATTTCCAAAGATCTGTAATACCTAACATCAAATTCTGAGACGCATGTCAGACTCTCAAATGTAATCCTCATAAAATTCCTTCTACTCATCTCTTCTAATCCTTCCTATCCCCAATGTATTTTTTTGTCTGTTTTTCAGGACATTCTAAGAGCACTAAAGTGAATATGAGTTTGTAATGGAAGTTAGAGAAAGAATGTGTTTGGGGGAGGTGTCTGGTGCAGAGTGGGGCAGGAGATGGATTGAAGGAAGGGGTCTGAAGTGTGCAGACTATGGCATGCCGTGATGGAGCAGATGGAATGCATCACCGTCAGCTATGACAGAAATGATTTATGGAATGACCTAGCTGCTCCTGCCTAGTAACAACACAGGATGACAGGGCTGAGTTTCCATGACAACCAAAGCCCACCCACTAACTAGATTAAACATCCTCCCCTGGCTTCCACTCACAGTGAATTTAGATTTTCTTTTCCAAATGCCAATTGGTTTAGCTAGTATGTTGGTCGTAATATGGGAGAATAGTCAAGGACCTGAAGAGTAACTGAAAAGGAGCTTGGAGGACCACTGAGAACATCACAAATTCCTGCCTGCCTATCTGCCAAGGATCCTTTATGGAAGTTTTCCTTGAATGAAATAAACAAAAACTTTTGAGAAAAAAGCCCCTGAAATGCAGGTTATACTTTTTTAAGTTGTCTAGTATCGAGAGTTCAAATGTTATTTGTCCTTCTACCTGTGAAATATCTGCTACTGGATTCTTACAGAATCAGCAGAAGGAATCGGCAAGTCAATCAAATACCTGGGAGGCACTCATTTAATATTACAGAATAATTTTCTTCCAAAGTAGGTAGTTTTCATCATGTGGAATAAGTCCAGAATAAGTGAGACAACTCCCTTTAATCCTCATCAACACCTTGTGAAATAACAGTCCCTGTACCACTGGTCTTTCTGGAAGTGAAGCTAGTTAGATCAGATCTAATCTAATATCTAGGCTTTACCCTTCCTAGCTTGGTGATCCCTAGGGCAAGTTACTTAATCTTTCTGAGCCAAAGTTACTTAACCTTTTAAACCTTAGTTCCTCATCTGTAACATGGGAATAATAATGCCAACCTCACAGGGCTTTCTTGAGGATTAAATGAAACGACGCATGTAAATGCTTAGTATAGTGCCTAGCACCTAGTAAGCATACAAATTACAGATGATATTTTTGTGGGTTTTGTTATCATCACCATCATTTTTGTCATATGATGCAAGACTGAATTCAACAAACATTTACTGAGCTCTATTTTGTGTGAGCCACCACTATGTGGTAGATGAATTTGACTTGGCTTCATTTCTCAAGAAACGTGTACTGCTCTGGAGTAAGGTTTATTTACAGAAACCATTCACAAAGAGGTTTATCTCTTTAAATTTCAACAGTTGCTTCCTACTACTCACACATTAAGTGGTCTGTCTTCCCCATGAACAGCAGCAAATGTGTTTGACAGAGTTAACTGCACTTCATAGTAAGACATAAGTAAGACAACTCTGTGAAAATTCTGAGAGGCATATCACTCAGGAGGAAAAAAGAAAGGAAGAAAAAGCCTAAGGAGAAACTTTAGAAAATACAAAGCAGAAGTGCCTCTTAAATAATTAGATTTGGAATCTTTATGGACTACTGGTAAATGCTCTCCCAAAAGAATGGATTTCGTTTCAATGTTTTAAGGATCATATATTAAAACCGATCACTGCCTTTATTAAAGCAACTCATTGCTTTGTCATTAACATTCTGGTGTGATGTAAACTACTTGCTGAGGAAAATACTATGGGATTCCTTCAAATTAGTTTTACTCATTTTAGCGTGGGTTCTTCAATGAATCTGTTTTTTTCCTTTTTGGGAAGGCTCTCATCTCCTATGTCTTGAATCAGCAGCAGATGCTTATTTTTTCCTTTTAAAAAAAAATATATAAAATACCTTCCATGTTAGAAAAAAATCCTTATAAAAGCACTTCCTTCTCTGGATCAGAAGAATAACTAAGTTATGTTTCTTGGTTCCACTTGACTTATTTTAATGGGCAACTCACAAAGTATATGTTTAAAACTAATAAACAGATTGAACTATTAACCTCAGTAATCTCTGCTTTAGATTTCAAAATGCCCAAATTTCTTTTTCTTTTCCCTACATCTGTTGCATTAAGACAAAAACAGATATTTAAATTGAAATTAGAAGGACAGTTCTTGTGGGAATAGGGTGGGAAGGTGTTCTCGTGAATTATTTTAAGGGCAGTACAAATCAATACAAACCGAAAATAGCTCTAAATGAGTAATGAAGTGGTCCTGTTATAACTACACCCTTTAACTATGACGCATACTGCCCACAAAATCTAATCACTGCATTCAGCAGTGTAAAAATCATTCAGCAAAATATGTAAATTCAATACTCACAGATGCCAAAGCTTTTCCAAGTGCATCACCTGTCTGTGAGCTTCCAGCAGCATTTCCTCTGGTTCCTGAGTATTTCAAAGAGGAAAACAAATCAAGAAGTTTAGCAGGCAAGCAGGCATGCTTTTCAGCACTCTGCCATTATTTCAATGGTGTTCTCCATTGTTGTTGCACATCTGTCACAATAAACCTGCAAATACTCTGCATGTGTTGTATTTAGTAAGCTAAAGTAAAGATGGGTTCCTTACCAGTTTGTACATTAATGAAAATCAGAAAGTTTCTTTTCTTCCTTTCTTTCATTTTTAAACTCAATACTAAAAAATACGTTGAGTCAAAAGGTACAAATTTCCAGTTATAAGTAAGTACTGGGGGTGTACGTGATAAATATAACTAACGCTGCTGTATGTCATTTAGGAAAGTTAAGAGAGTAAATCCTAAGGGTTATGACAAAGAAAAAAAATTTTTTCTATTGCTTTAATTTTGTATCTATATAAGATAATGAATGTTCACTAAACTTATTGTGATAATCATTTCATGATGTATTTAAGTCAAATCATTACACTGTACACCTTAAACTTATACAGCGCTAGCTATATGTCAATGACGTATCTCGATAAAGCTGGAAGAAAAAAATATGAAAAGAACAAAAAAATATATATATATGTATTGAAAAATATGGGATTCACTACAAATCGCCAAATTCAGTTTTAGGGAGTTTTGCCAACCTAAAAAAGCTCACCTAGGATGCTATCTGATCCATTGATGGGAGGGGTGTGTGAGGCAGCAACATAAGGTGAACTGCTGGTACTGGCACGGTGGAAGCTGGACATTGGTGGAAGACTTGTGTTTATGTCTGTTGGTGAAACTGAGTGTGGAGGATAACTCTAAAGAAAGGGGGAAAGAGACATGATCTATTAAATACATTTTCTGAATAATACGCACATATAACTGGGCAACTACTATAACAGGTTAAAAAGAACATCATAAATTAGCAGCTGAAGAGCACTACTCTTGTCATTTACTTTTTCAAAAGGCATGAAGTAAGCCTAGAAGTATTTCAAAATTCAGAAGTTTTGGCAGAATCAAATCTTACACTTGTAATCCAAAAAGAAACACAAGTGAGGACAAAGTGTTGCTGCACCCTAGTCATGTGTTACAGCCTACCAAGCGGTCATGTGAATGAAGGCTGCCATAACTACTGGATTGAGACATGTGGGAAGTGGAGGTCCCCAGAATTCCACCAAAACCAGGCTGGCTCATCCCATTTGATGAACTCCAAAGGTCAGAAGAATTGTGGGTCCCATCTAAGACAAAAAGAGAAATATAAAATTTTCCTTAGCCAAAATTTTTTCTTTTATTTTGATGATGCTATAAAAATTCAAAGGGTACCCTCCAGATATGTTTTTTCCTCCCCTTTCCAACCTAGTCTTCATCTAGTTTTCTTCCCTCCAAACTGTATAGTTACTATGTTAAATGAAGGAATAAAGCTTTATAGTTAGAGGGAGAAAAAGTAATCTAAACTGTAGTAGGCAGGTCATTATAAAAATCCTCACAAGACCTAAATTCATATCAGGGAGGACAATAAAAATTCCAAATTTGGGGATAGGTTGGATTTAACTTTTGGTTAAATGGTATACCTATATACAAAAAGTTCTTAATCTATAAGCAATGTATATTATACCAAACATTCTCAAACTAGAATAAAGAAGTTTCTCTTACAGAGAACCTAAGTGATGGATAATGACTATATTATAGTCAGCCTTCAAAAGAAATGTGTTAGCAATGACTTCACTCTCCAATGTAAAGTCAAGGAACCATTTATGTAGTAATTTATTGCTCCCATAGTCCAAAACCACAGAAGACCAAATAAAAATGATTTGCTAGACAAGAATGAAAGGAAGTGCAACACTTTTTCTCTCTTAAAGTCTTATTCTGTTCTATGATATTCACTTTTTATTTGCACTGATAATTCTAGGGGTGATATGAATCTGTAATTTAAACAAGAAACTAAAATTGCTAATAGCTTTTATACATTTAAATCCTAAAATGAGAAAGAGCAGCTTTACTCACTTTTCTCAACTGAAGTCCTTTATAAATTCAATCAATATTAGATGGGCACTCCGATGCTTCGCTGAATAATCCAACTACATTGCAGTCAGCAATAATTAGCAATAGGAAACTTTAAAACTAAATTTTAATTTGCTTCAGCCAAACATATCTAGATAAAAAATGTCTGAACTTCTATACAGATATTCTCTTTCCTCACAACTTCAAAATATTAGCTAATATACAAGAGATAACTGTTGTAGTACTTGACAACTATCTGGCAGTACTTACCTTGCATAAAGAAAGTGCTAGCAAACATACTGGTTGGTGGCTTGGGAGATGGATAACTAGGAGATTCACGGTTGAAGTCATCTGAATTTGGGGACGGTGCATATACCTTAAAATTAGACAGGAAATTTAATTAAAATGTAAATGACCGTCATACCACTTATGTAAAATGTGTTTCCTGAAGGGCCTAAAAAGGCCTATCCAATATCTAAAAAGGCCTACCACAAATCCAAATAAACTGCCTAAATCCTCATAAATAACGTCTAACTTGGATATTATCTACCTGTTTGTTTTTGCTGATTACTAGAGAAAAAACTATTCTAAATATCCCTGTAATGCATCTTTGTGTGACAATTACATCAGGTGGTTGAATAAAGTCACAAATGTTGACTTTGTTTACAAAACACAAATCCGTATAGGCTCATGATTCAAAATGTGATAGTGGAAACTAATGTCTTTTGAATACAGCATGAAATAAAATTTGTTTTATTTTATGAATTTGTTCATAAAATTCATTCTTTTCACTGTTACAAGATTTACCAAATCAAAATGAGTTAGATTAAATGTTACTATTCTTTACTACTATTAAAAGTTAACTGTGAAAGGCACAACACAATTGTTCAGAAACTTCCTTAACTTAGTAGGGTTGGCAAAATTAAAACCAAGTTCTGCTCAGGGGTTTTAATTCTTTAATTTCAAGTATATTTTCAAGTCTGGCACAGCTTTCAGGAAAGTCTCATTTAATCTGTCAGAGCAGTATTAATTTCCTTTGGTAAACCTTTGCTTCAGATAAACAAAGTATGAACATTTTGAATTGGCAAATGGCCAACTCTGTCATTTCTCTGGAAAACTAAATGGGCATCCAAATAACTGTAATAATCAAAACATGATCAAACCATTCTCATGATGACTACTGAAACCAAGAAGGAAAACAAGTAAGTAACACTTAAGGTGATGCATGGTCTGTTAAAGTAAAAGAAAACCAGGAGTCAGGAAGAATGGAAAGGTGTCCTATTGTGAGCAGTGTATGAAACATATTTCTTTTGTTTAGTTTGATAAGGGTACATCTATTAAATTTTAATCAAAAATAAAAATTCAAAGTGTTCACGTAACGTGGAAAAAAGTAACTAGCTCAATAAAATTATGGGAGGATTCGTAAAAAAAGCATACACATTTTTTGCATAAGCACAGAAGATTTCTGGAATTACACATAAGAAACTTAATGGTTACACCTCTGGACTTATAATTGGGGAGGAAAACGTTTGCTTTATGCCTTTCCACACAGTTTGATATTTTTATCCAGCATACATTCCTATGCACTAATAAAAAAGTGGAGGAACCACACACAGAGATTAAAATGGGAGCCAATTTTTTATTTACATAAACTTTCATTTATTCTTTCTCTGAGGCATTAACTAACTGTAAAGATTCCTGGCAAATTACCTAACCTTCTGAGACTCAATTTCCTCATTTGTAAGATGGTGCTAACATTACCTGCATGGGGGGGTCAGGGGGTGATGGGAAGATTAGATGAGATAATAATACATACAAAATGTTTAGGGAATTCCCTGGCGGTCCAGTGGTTAGGACTCTGCACTCTTAATGCCTAAGGAACAGGTTTGATCCCTGGCTGGGGAACTAAGATCCCACAAGCCGCGCGGCCAAAACAAAACAAAACACCCCCCCCCAAAACAAACAAACAAAAACCACAAAAACAACCTGGATTCCTCAAAATGGCTAAGGTGCACAGAAGGCTCGAAAATGTTTAGCATGGTAACCACTCACTAAGTATTAGCTAATAATATCAACTTTCGAATTCTTATAAGAGCAGTTACACTGCTACATACTGTCCCTGTTTAGTACTCAACTGCTATTTCTTATAGTTTTTGTCCAACATCATCCTACTTATATATACAGTTCACCCTAGATAAAAGTTTAAAAAGTCCATTTTTAGTCTTCTTGCTAGCCATGCTATTACAAGCACAGGTGTGTCTTTTTAATGGACTGGCATTCAGGTTAGTTTCCTACTTCTTACATCCCAGGGGGGAAAACACACACTTGTGGTACCTGAGATGTCTGGGACAAGATATATTCCTAAGAATTACCCAGAAGGATCCTAGATAGGGGATTATGCATTATACATATTAAACATATTTTTCTAGTTTAGTGCTATTACATAAAGACAGAGTTAGAATGAAAGAATTGGATATACACAAATGTGTTTGCAATGTATTAGATAGGCTGATAGACAGGAAAAGTTTTCAGGAAAGGAATTTTGTACTTTTTTCTTTTAATCAAGTTTCAGCATCAAAATTTAGCTTTAGCTAGATGTCCTCTGTCCCCTTTATAATATACAGATTTTTCCCAAACTACGTTGAAACCACAAACAACAAAAAAGAGTATATCCACAGATGTAGAAAGAAAATACAAATGAGAATAAAATTTAGAAGACAGCATTAGAACATGTTTTTGTCACAAATGCTTATTTACTATGTATACCATCACTGATCTAAAAGTATACAATATAAAATTCTCTAATTCTATCTAGGTTATAAATTGAAACAGTATATAAACCTCCCAATGATACTTACGAAAAACTCCAGTTTTGATGTGTCATTTCACACACAAAAATCTACATAATCTGTCAGTTAAAATTTATATATAATCTCTCAATATATATTTCTTTATCCTTATTTCTATTCAATTCACTATATTCCATACAAGATAAACTTACACTTAAAAAAATTTTAAATGTATGCAATTACAAAAGCAAAGAATTTCTGCTGATTTACAAAAGAACTTTTGCTGACTTTATTGATTTACAAATCGCTGTAAATAAAGGAGAATATGCTGATCAGATAATGGTCAATTGATGACTATCATGGAAAGCAAGAAAACCAAGACAAACACACGAAGCAGAAGAGGCTTGCCTGCTTGCCTCTCGTATGTAAAAATTTTGAAGCTGTATTAAGAACACAGGGCTCATTTTAGGGCAAAGTTGTTTTTAATGTTAGTCTCTATAAATAGACTTTGAAAAAGATAAATGGACTTTTAAAGAATAGATCTTATAAATGAAAATGGTAAAAACTCTAAACTACTAGACGTTTATCATTTATTTACTAACATAAGTTCAAAGTTTTTATCATGATAAAAATGTTTTGAAAACCGTGGTTCTCAAAGAGGCCCATCTAACAGCATTTCTAACACACGACAAAAAACTTTACTTTTGGTATCTTAACCATAGCTTGCAAAAACATAGATGCAATGTTATGAAGCAGCAGTTGTGCCAGTTGCGATTTTTCAGATCAAAGAGTTCTTGCGGCAAAGCACAACTGATGTGGTCTCAAAGACTTTATTAACTCCAGATGTAGGGAAATAGTCAGCCAATTCCACAAAAAGAGCAAGTCTCTTTTAGTTACAATCAGTACTGGCCACAAATTAAAACCAGACTGCTTATGTCATCTGATCACCTGCACATAGATGCCAGTTTTTTCCTAGTTAATGATCTAATCACACATTTAAATCTTAAATATGATTTTGTATCACAACAAACAAAATTAAGAGAAAGGAATATGTGTGCTTAAGGTGATTAAAATCTACCAGGAGTCACACTATTTTAAAAAGAAACAGAAAAAGTACAATTAAGTAATTTAAGATGTTCTATTGAAATGCGGTAATTAGAAATTTTCTTTAGAATTCTAGCCTCCATTTCAGAATGTCAGGTTCAAAGTAGGTATCATGTGGGAATGTCCTTCTTTCTCAAGTACTTAATTTTTCTCCTCCAGGAATGGAGAAGAGAGAAATTTTGAGTGTTGGGTGAACAGAACCATAACATTTACCCCAACTTAAACGAATATAACTGAAAATCTAACAGATACCTCCCTTTCATTGTTAAGTATGTTTGAAAAGAATAAATTCACAGTAATATCTCTACTGTCCTCATCCCATCAACACAAACTTACTTTTTAAGAGTGACAGAGTACTTCAGGGATGAATATTTACATTACTCTATACAGTGATTACACAATTATCCTTGGAATGTTTTAGCTCATAAAACCAATTGGAGTCAAGTTAGCAAAAACATTCCTTTTTTTCCTGCTTGGGTGATTCAGTTTAGTCATATGGATCACCCCAGTTCAGGGCAGTCCACTCTCTGTTTAGCTTTAGAAGCTGGAGCTGTGCACTGTGCTCTTGACTTCAGTGCATCCATCCTGTAATTAATATTGGAAACATCTCTGTAAGGCAGAAAGGCATGATTTTCTGATAGTTGTTCAGCAAAGATGAAAAAAAGTAGAAGCTTCTGCTAAAAAGATATTTTTTTCTTTTTATCTTGTCACATCCAGTGATGAGTTAAAAGATGATGCCATTCCCTATGCTTTTAAAAATAGATCCAAAGCCTGTGTGGTAGCGGATATCTTTAAATGTTCTAAATGATGAGGAAATGAATTGGGAATTTTCTTTAGTATGTGCGAATAGCTCGCTATATATCTTAATTAAGATACCCTTCCACAGAAAATGAGAGGAATGCTTTAGACGGGCACTGTCCAATAGGCTTCTGTAATAATGGAAATGTTCTATATCTGAAAAGACGGTAATGTATCTATGTACAATACAGTAGCTACTCGTTACATGTGACTACTGAACACTTGAGATGTGGATAGTACAAGTGAGAAACTGAATTTTTAATTTTAATTTAATTAAATAGTCATTTGTGGCTATTGGTTACTATATTGAACAATACAGGATGAGATCACTCTTCCTTACCCACCAGTTTAAAATTAGATAAATTATTTTGAAAGAAATATTCTAGGAGTCTCATAAACTCCAAAGGCTATGAAACAAAAACCAAAACTCTTAAACATTTTGGGAACACCTTTATCTAATTTGGAAAGAAGAAAGACGGAGAAGCTTATCAATTTTTCTGAACATGCTCTAACACAGAAATTATTACCGATATTTCATTATGTTTAGGCTCCTCTTAGCTCTTTTGTCAAGGTGGTTTGACTAGCAGTTCTCTTTAAGTTCCAATATGTTAAATACCATTAAACACTTTAATGCTAACATTACACCTCCAATGTGTGAAACGTTTATGCTAGTAGTATAAATCATCTCCAGCATAATCTTTATCAACTTACCAAAATAATAAGGCAAAACAAAATCATTTGGCTAATTTACCCTACCATCATAATTTTAAAATAAAAATGTGATACTATATTCAGGAGCATACACTTAATTTATCTCATTTTATGTAACTATATTTTGTATTAAGCAATAAAAATTTTTCAAGATCTAGCTGAGTATCTAAAACCTGACAACTAACAAACAAAACAGTTCAGGTCACTGGAAAAAAAGAAAACCCCAACCCAACTCAAATTCTAGCTTTAAAATCTGTAATTAAACCTCTGGGCCACTGATTTTAAAAATAGGCACATTTAAGGGTCAACACTCAAAAACTAAGAAAGAAAAACTAGGTAATTATTATAAGAATTTTTTAGTTACTGCTGGTCAACTTATGCAAGTTTCACACACAATAATGTACATAAACAGTTTCCTTCTACCTCTGCATTTTGTGGGACCTGAATTTACTAAAAAGAGGCTGTTTAAAAAAGAGTAAGTAAAATTTCTGCTTTAAATAATTGGACTCACTGAGATAAGAGTGCTAAGTAAGTAAAAGTTAAAGAAATTTTACTTAAAGAAATTTAACTAAAAGTTAAAGAAATTTCCTAAAAACTATTCCCTATTGATTTTTCTGATCATTTTGGATCCATTGTTTTCTATGCATACTGACCTTATGCATAAACTCAGATAAAAAGCGTATCTTTAACATAAATGTCAAAATCTTAAAGTTTCTGAACTTCAGGGCTTCCCACTTTCCTGGTTCCCTCTTTAATCAAAATTAAAACAAGCACAACCCAAAAGAAAAAGACATTTAAAAATTTAAGTACATGAAATAGCAGTCTAATTTAAGAATCTCCTAACATCCACGAATATTTAAACAAATGACAGATTTGATAAATATCTCAATGTTTTCAATATTTTAATATTACATAAAAGTAGTAAATTTTGCCATAAAGTCCAACCTACTACTCAAGTTTTTATGGTAATTCCAAGCCTGGGAGGGGGGAATATTTATATAGTTCCAGTACTAAATATTGTAAGAACTGAAACCAAAAGGCATCATAAAGCAAAATGTCTGAAGTAGGACTAACTCAGGGACACACAAGCTATCCATGAAAGATTCTTTTCATCTAATTAGTTAGCCTGATAAAAACACAACTGAAATTTCTGTAAAAGGCATAAATATATGTTAATATTTTCAACACTCATAAATAAAAGGACCAATATCTTTTCCCAAGAATTTCCGCAGAACGTTTAGCGGTGAAATAATGTAAAATTTCCTTTTTAACAATGATAAGAAAAAAGAATTCTAGCTTTCAGTACAAAGCAGCTTAAAATCAATTACTACTGCTGCTGTCTAAAAAGTATAGTTGAGTAATAGTGGTTTTCAAGTGTGAGAATTTCATCTTAGGTAAGTCAAGCACATTTTAATTAATCTTAACATCACTGGGCATATTTTATCAGTTCTTTATTGTAACCAGTATCATTTTTATAATAAGCACAAATTTTTTTCCTGAGAGATAAACCATGGAATTTTTAAGGGACTGGGTTTGAAACTTGTATGCTAGGATAATGTACTGAACAAATCAATGAGTGTCACTTCGCTATCTACATTTTAAAAATATTTAGACCTAACAATACAGCACCTGATCCCTGTCTTCAATATGTTCATGAGCTAGTGGAAAGGGACATTAATTTCCTTCTAAAAGATTAATAAACGTGACTCGTGACAACATACTCTCCTGGCAGGGGCTTAACTTCCTGGTATTTGTGTCCACTTGAATCAAGAAAAAAAGACCTTCTTGGATTCATATCTAGAATATAGTCTCATATATTTTTGATAAAGGGAAAAAAAATCAAAGCAGATTTAAGCTAAACTCCTTGTCATCCAATGTCTTTAGCATTCCAACTTCAGAGAATTCTTAAATGACTTCATGTTTTCCTCATCATACAAATGTTAGATTTAACCCTACTGGGCCCATAGACAGCCTGGAAATTTGAATTAATTAATTATATACTTTCCTCTCTCATGTTAATTAGCAGTAAATCCCCAACGGAACAGAAATGTAGCTCTATATACTCTCATATTGGTTTCTGTGCTTTTATTAACTGAAAATGTTTATTTGAAAAATAAATCTTAGAAGTATTTACAATGCAATTTTAGCTACTTGCTGCTCTAATTCTTATGATAATACAAATTATGTGGGGAGGCAGGTGCCAAAACCATGGCTATACCAATTTTCACTACTATGAGTTCTATTAGAAGAGGCCTGCTAATTTCCTGCATTTAAAAACATATCTAGGATAGTTTTAAGTTCTTCATCTTAAATAGAAACTAGTAAAAAGCTGCTTGACTGACCATATCAATTAGCATTAATAAAATTGTAAGTCTGATCATATATGCAAAATATATTTATTTGTAAATGGCCTAGTGTTTTTCTCAGTGACATTTTCTTTCCAATGGAGTACTTGGATACAACCAGTAGTAAGGATAAGTGAAATCTGGCCCTTTGCTATGCAGACTAGTTTACTTGTTCTTGGATGATAGAAAAGAGAAAACCTGCTCTTAGGAGACAGACCTGGGTTCAGTTCTGGCCTCAACACTTAACTAACAGGGTGGGGCTTAAACAAGTTACCTAACTTCCCAGCACCAATTTTTCCTTACTTATAAAAGGAGGCTAGTAACAGCTAAATGACAGAGTGGTTATGAGAATTAAATGAGGTAAACATAAAGTCCCCAGCGTAGTTCCTGACACAGAGTATCCCTTATGATCATGTTAGTTCCTGTCTCTTCTTTCCCAGATTCCATACAAAGAAGGTGAATATTCAAAATGTGTTTCTAAGCTTGAGTTTTAAAACTTGGATTTCTGTGTTGTCTCTAGTAATATTAAAATAATTCCCTGAAATAATGAAAAGAGCATCATGTTTGTACTTGCTGCAATTTTTATACCTGGAACACTCTGCAGCATCTTCAGTTCAAGGCCTAGAAAATGGAGGCTGATGAGATCAGAGGAAGGCTGAAACTCCAGAATCCCAAGGTGAAGAGAACAGGAATCCTCTCCTCCCAAAACTTTCCTTCCTTTACCTCTAAGACTTTCTACCTTTCTGCATAAAGGACACAACTGAGTCATATCAATGAGAAAACTGAGAGCAGGCCAAGTTCTTTATAAGTAAGGAATCTCAGAAATCCATTATTCCTTGCTATTTTTCAAAGTTCAAAAAATATTCAAAGTGATTTTAAGTCCCATATTTATCATAAACACATATTAATATCTTATAGCATGGTACATAATACAGCTACACAAAAGCTACATGTGATATAAAACATTAACCCCTTCTCTTTTCAGATAGTGGGGAAAACAGGGTTAACATTTTTGCCTTTTCTTTTCTGCACATAGATGCCCAAGCCTCTTATATTTCCAACAGTACAATACGGACACATAATCTTAAATAACAAAATATGAAAAGGCTCTTCTCTTATTAATCTATTTTTTCCTAGAGTCTGTTCAGTCTATTTATTAAATTACCCCAAGCATCCATAAATATATGGAAATCAACCTGAAAATTTAAAAATAAAAACCGGAAAAAAAAGGAAAGCATTTTCTTTAAGCCCAGTATCACTCAGGATTTCTCACTCTTTCATAATACCCATAAAATAATCTTAAAAATGAAATCAAAATATTAATATTCAAAATATAAATCTGTCCTATCATCTTAAGATAAACTGATAAAATGGAGTTAAAGAGTGAGCTTAAATTTAACTGGTTTATTATGAGAATTATACAAAAATTCCATAACTCAAGTGAGGAAATACATTTCACTTAGACTCTGGCAATATTAATTTAAAGTGCTAGTTTTTACTATAAAGCATTGATGGGTAGACATTTCCCAATATATACAAAGATGAGGTATTTACCATAGTCTTTGGATAATATAATTACATACTATACGATTTTCTTATTGAAGAGTTAGAATAATAATAATAAACTAGATGTGGTAAAAATAAAATACATGTAAGAAAACACATATAAGACTAAGGGCTTATGATACAGAGGACTAAGAAAATATATCATCCTTTACATATTTTTCGAGAACATAAAAGTCACCTTTGACCTATATCAAGCACAGGCTATCAACTTTCAGGCTACACTTTTCTAACATACCAGCCTTGTCATCTACCGTAAGCCTGGAAATACTTAATACGATCAAAGCTGTCCCCCACCCCTCCACCCCCAAATGTAGAACAAAGAGAAATGCTGTAATAGAGTGATCTGTGCTCTTGAAAGAATAAAATCTAAACTCAATCTGAGTTATAGTCTCTCTGCTTCAGGGGTCCTGTATGATTAATTTTACTAAACTTGCACACACACCATTTTCAAACAGACTATTTTACTTAGAATTGGACATAAAAGAAAAAAATTTCACATTTGAAAGACAGTTGCCAAGGAATTACATAGAGATCAAGTTATTTCACTTATACTACCCATCTAAATCTACCTCTCACATTCTCCAAAGCTCTGTTTATATGGCTAGTGTGAACACATACTTTTTAATGAGTTTAAGGATATTTTGGCTTGATTGTCATCTAGTAAGAAAGCTTACTGAAAAGTTAAGAACCAAATGCTAATGAAGTCCAAAGAGGCCTTACCAAAGCAGTCAGAGAACGAAAAAGTGCTTTCATTAGTTCCAACGTACACTGGTTAAAGTCATATGCTACTTTAAAACATTTTCAAGTGGTAAAAAGGGAACGGACCAACATAACTGATTGTATACCTATTTTAGGAAAATGTGATTAATTTTTTTTGTAACTTCAAACGTTAACATTAAAAATGCCTCCACTCCTGACCAAAAAAAATCGCTAAAGTCATTTACGTATTTAATAAAACACCTGAGCTAATACATTGTTTTGGGAAAATTGAGGAGGAAAATACTGAATTCCTGACATGAACCCAAGATTGTTATTCACTAGTATAACATTTTTATGTTTATCAACTATCTTATAAAGATAACGCCTATTGAATATTCCAGAGAAGTTCATCTTCTTTTTAGAATACACAAAATCCTCTGACTTAAAGATATTTTTGTAGAAACATACTAAGTAATTAATACTGAGTAATTAATTTAAAAAACAGAGAAGTTTTACTTAGCAACACAGAAAGGTATTATTTTAAAACATCTAACCATGTGCTATAAATCGACCAGAAATACATTCTTTGGAAAATGTATAAATGCACTCTTTGAAAAATAGTGATTTATTTTATGAATCTGTACAGGGTCAAAATTCTAGTTTGATTGGAAACAGATGGTATCTGAGTAAAGTCAGGCTCCGGACCTGAAACTCCAAACAGGAAATACGGCCCTCACTAGCTGACTGCTTCCCTAATCATTCCCAGAGCTTCATACTTGTTATTTTTATGAATATCTAAGATGACTTTCATCTTTCCCTTCTATCTACAAAGCATCAAGTAATCTTCCCTCTTTCTCTCTCTCTGTGTTATATATGTATTTTACATGTAGATTATATGTTTACAATATAAGAAAACATTAAAACAAATGTACTTTCAAGCTCATTACTAGTAAAGACATCAGGCATTAAAAAAATATCCCACAAATTCAAGTTTATTTTCTATATTATTTTAAAAATAAAAGCCAAAAACTATTGAGTAACTGTGTCAAAGACAACTTTGCTAACCTTACTTACAAAGAAACATACAATCTTAACATATTACAGAAAATGATAAAACAAAACCTCACAGGTTTTAGTAAAAAGTAATTAATCTACCCTCCCTTCCCTTAAACAAACCAGTTAGAAGCTATCTGAACAAAGAAAAAGACTTACCGTTTTTCCATTGTAGTAATACATCAAAGAATTGCTGCCCATTCCAGGGACAGGATAAGCACAGTACATGTTGATTTTGAAAATGTTACTGTTTGCAGCTAATGCACACAGCTTCTCTCCAAGACATACATCCACACAGCCAAACAGAGTTAAGTCTTCAGCACTATGCATCCACACATGATCTACTCAAAAGGAACTTATGCAAAATAGGACTGAACCAACTCACGGAGCAGAGAGGGAGGGTTTGTGCTGTAAGTAACCTCTTTCAATCTCTATCAAGTCCTCACACTGGTGGAGGATACCAATAAGATAAATTTTGGAATTAAAAAAAAATACAAGCCACAAGTACTAAATAATAAAAAGTGATACAGTGTCCTGGAGATAAATAGCCGAAGGAATTATTAATATTGTCATATATATAGTATGTATGTCTCTTTCAAAGAAAGACAAACTGACAGATCTGCTAGCCTATTTTTAGTTTAAATTAGAGCCCTTGTAGCAGGGAAACCTAGCTTGCTACACCTCTAGCAACATTACCATCTGGCATGGCCTACAGTTGCTTCTAACTTTGATAAACACATGATCAAGCAATCAGGAATTGGAAACACTGAATCATGTGTAACAAGAAGGATCTAAACAGTTAAGCCTTGTACAAAGTCACTTCCTGGAGAAAGCGGACCTGTCATGTAAGTACCTCTAAACTAGCTAGAACAAACCATGATTTTTTATGTTATAAAAATGGTATGGAAAGAAATTTGAAAGGAACACATTTCATGAAAAAGCTCATTCCAACAATTCAAAAAATTATTTTGAAAATAAATGATCTGTTTTTAAAACATAATATTTAATATAGGTTTTCAATTATAAAGCTCCTTAAATTCCTCATTCATAACACCAATTAAAAGTTTATAATGGACTGCACTCTCCTAGAATATGTACTAAGCAATTCAATAATTAAAAAGAAAAAACAAACAAGGTTTTGTTTTCCCTTACAGAAAAATATGAAAGGCTGGTATGTATAGACAAAATGCGCACTGTAGCTAATAAACTAAAAAAGATTTCTTGAAAGTCTTTCCTCCAAGTTCATTATTGTTCTTAACTAACATTTAATATATTCATATTTTTATGTTCAAATTTCTCAAAAAGGAAAAATAATCAGTGTGGGAATAAACATCTCATAGATTTAAAAAATTCATTATACTTAGAAGTCAAAAGGTCTTAGACATTGTTTTGCAAATACTTTCTCACACACAAACATATTTCATTATTTAAAAAAATTTCAATTTGTCTTTTGGTGTGGATTCTAACCCAGAAAAACAGAATAGCAACTTTTCTTTCCTCTCATTTCCCCCCATGAAAACCTCTTTGTACTATCTCTTCTCCCTGTGCCTTGCAGGTTCTCACAAAACTGTTCATCAGAGGACAGCTCACAAGCTGCAAAAAGGGACACATCACTTTTTTAAAGGCACCTTTCATGAAGCAGAACTGCTCTAAGGGAATATTCTATAAGGGACCCCCAAACCCCCCATTTTTATGAAAAATATTGATTAAAAGATAACAATAAAATCAAATAAGACCAGCTAAGTTCATAATGTTTTAAAAGCTGATGGTGTTGGAATAACAATAAAACCTCCCCACACTCTCCAGATATAGAAAAGGCTAAGCAGCAGCTGCAAAAGAACATCACTGTACAGCAGACCATTAAAATGCCAGTCTGCAGAGTGGCTTGTAACTTCCTCCCTCCTGAGAGACCACAAAGACCCATTTCAATCCTTAGAGAACTGTGTAAAAAGCGTTGACTTACAATTAACAATGCCATGCCTTAAAACCATTCAAGTAAATTTTAGTCTTTCATAGACATAGTCTCTCTCTGACAGAACAGCTTAAAAAAAAAAAAGGAAAATCAACCATCCAAAATAAAATTTCCTTTTTTCCTTAATGATTAAAAAAAAAAAAAAAAAACTTACTTTTAAAATAGAAATTTAGGGGACTGGGGGAAAAGGGCAGCCACAAAGCACTTCAACATTTTCTTCCTACAATCAGTAGGAAGCTCAGCTGCAACCTGAGAAAACTTTTATATATTGATTAAAAAAAAAATCCACGTACAGTAGTTAGGCTTGTTTCTTTGGGGCTTGCCAGAAAAGAGAGAGTACTATGATGTTTGTTAAAACAAACAGCATAATGTAAAATCCAACTATGCAATCTTGGCTATTAAAGCACAATGAAAATTTGAGTATTTCATTAACAGTTCTTTATTTTAGAGGCAACTATATGGTATTCTGAAAGTAATAAACAAATATCCAAGTCAAAAAAGTTCAGAGTAAAACCAGACAGCATAATACTCTTTTACTGTTCTAAAGCAGTTTATTAAGGAACTGGATAAGACTTGCTATTAAACCTGAAACCTGAACTTTGAAACATAATAGTTTCTAAGCAGAGCTGAGTTATTAATTAAAAGCTTTTGCTTCTACTTTTCATTCCTCCTCTCAAAAACGCAGATACAAAATCCATACATGTGTTTAAATATAAGACTGAGCCCCCCCTCCCCCGTGTACCCAACACAATCACTTGGTATACACTACTGCCGAAACTGAGGGTGGATGTAGAAACTTGAGGGAAGAGAGAAGAGGTGGGGGCGTGGGCGTTTACATACATATGGCATTAAATTTATTCCTCAAAAACAGCAAATCATCAAGAAAACCGGTGGTAATTTAAATAGTCCCGTATTTTACTCATATGCTATGGTAATGTCCTTCAAGTTTGCTACTCCAAAATAACATCTTTTTGAAGTCTGCCTTACTCAAAAGAAAGTAAAACTGGTTGATGTAGACACATTTTTAACACAGTTACAAATTATCTTCTATGATAAAGTCCTTTTTCTCTTCCTCAAAAATACTTTTTTAAAAAAATCTAATTTAATCTATGTAACAGCTGCAGCACAATTTTTTTTCTTAAGCAGAATCATATTACAGGAAAAAAAATGCATATAGATGGATCAAGTGCTGCTCTAGTCAATGCAGTTGTTTAATCTTTGCCTCTTTTTTTTGAAGGAACATGTCAAGGGTTAATCCTATGACTCAGTCTGACAAAACGAGTCAGCTGGAGACAGGGCCACTTTTTAAACCTGATTTCAGACAGACGTGCAGCCTGCACAGGAGCTCTGAACTGTCATGCACTTTTTATCCTGAATTGTTTCCACCCGCAATTCTACGTAATCACTTATGTGTTATTCTAAGATTATGTGATCTGACTCAATATTCATACTACCTAGTCCAACAATCTAAAAACTCACCAACTTTTATAGCAAAATGGGCATTACTGTACACACTGGCCACATGATTAATGAAAATGTCAGAGAGCCCTGAAAAAATATGACTTGGAGCCATACATCTTTTATTAGCAAACTGATTATTCCTGGTTTGAGGATTACTGCATTTCACTGATTTTTAAATATACTTCCCTGCCTTCAATAGTTCAGGATGTGATGTTTATTGCCATTCCAACAATCATCAAGCACAGACCTAAACTAGATAAGAAAAAGCTATTATGTGTTTTGCCTAAGCAATTTACTTCTTTCCAGAAGATTTAGGAAAAAATGTTTCCAAAAAACCTACTAGGTAGAGACCTTCTGGCAACTTCAGTTTAAATTCCAGGCCCTTATTTCCTTCTTATTTTTCTGTTGACTGGGAAACAGATCATCCTTGGAGAGCTATGCAAAATTTCCTGGGGTTACCCATGCAATATTTTAATTTATTTTATTAGCTCTTCTTTATCCCTGATATTTGGATTGCTATAACTCTCAAATCTGTTTTTTAAACTATCTTAAACAAGAATGTTTCAAGAGTGACTTAAAATTCTAAAAAATTTTTAAAAGAAAATTTCAATTTAACTGAATTACACATCTTGAATTAATTAATTAACAAAGGCCAGTTAGTGGTTAATATTATTGTACATTTTTCTAAAATAAGCAGGCAACGTTCCAGTGTCCCAAAAGGCCAGAAGATCTGGCTGGAAAAGTAAATCTAAAACCCACTCATAGGATTCCTCATGAAAAGTTTCAACATTATTTCTAAGTGAATCAATTCCTGGAAAACAAGACTTTCAGAGTAAAAAACAAAGCTAAACAAAGTTCACATGTGAATAATTCCACAAATGAACTCTATATATTCCTGCTTTATGAAACTCAGTAAATAACTAATACAGTATTGGTTGCAAGGGAGGTGCGGGGAGAGGATAGGTTTAAGAGGATAATAAATAAGAGAATCTACAAAGAAGATACAAAAGATACAAAAGCAAAAGACCCTTCCCCAATGTCTCCTCTTCCTTACTTAGCATGTAGAAAGATGACTAGTAAATGAATACTGTCTCCTAAATGTGCAGTACTTTAGCTGGCCTGGCTAACTAAATCAGATGCCAAATAAGACACCAAAAAATTCCAGGTATTATATCTGAACATTATATTGCAAATTGTTATAGTATATGCTGCTTTGTAAATAAAGTCACTCCTAAGTGTTCAGGAAGTTGGTCTTCTGCTCTTTTTCTAATATTTAGAAATATTCTTTTTCTCACAATTTAGAACATTTACCTTTGCAAAAAATAAAGCAAGAATATAAAACTCTAGCGAAATAATGCATCCCTCTCAAACCGATCCACTAACAATCAGTACCTATTATTTAAACATAATAATGCTATTTATCTGAAATCATATAATGCATCTTCTAACTCAACAATATTACTCTCATCTATCTTGCTGATACTAATCAATCAGTAAAAAGGCTTCCAAATACTGTCTTTCCACTGTATGAAAATATTAAAAATCAAAGACCTGATTTTCTGATCTTTCCTCAGGTGATATTTTGAAAAAATGGTTCCAATTATGCCTTATTTGTGAGTACCTAAATCCTAGCCAAACCAATAATCAGAGTTATATTGCAGATTGGTCTGAAAACTGGTACACAATTTACTTGAATATTGATTGGAAATGAGGAGCAATCAACCCCCCCCCACCACCACACGTCTCAGAGTAAAATTCATGCTAAAGTTCACAAATCACATCATCTGTCTCAGACATAAAACATCATATTTCTTATCATCTCTTTACAAAAATCTCAAGCCTAACATGAGTTTTAGAAATGCTTAATGCTTAACAAAATAGAAAACACCTATCTGTATAGCCAATGTAAACAGTCAGCTGTATAAACTGCATTTATAGGGCAAAAGAACACTTGTTTAATTCCCCTTTTGACAACCATATGACCAAAATGAGGATGTGTAAAAACAGCCATACCTCCTGGAGGAGAAAAGCAGATAAATCTCTTTCTGAGGTAACTAAATAGTATCCCTCTGACATCAACATGAACAGAACTGACAGATCATACAAAGCTTCTAAAAGGCAATCATTAAATACCCCTTCAAACAAGATAGAACTACCATTACTGAGAATATATAAAACATGAAGCAAACTTCATGTTTCTCTTGATCATGAACTCACTATGACAAAGCAGTTTTCCTCGAAAAATTAAAGTGGGGAGTCCCCCTCCCTAGTAATTCCTGCATCTCTTGGCTGTCCATTTCTTTCCCCATATGAATTGCAGTTTGTCACTTCTCATTTACCACTTGAAAAAACACAAGAGAATCATTAACTATGTTGCAACTTGATAATTTTCCTGCAGATGGCTCTATAATCACAGCACTAATGGTGTGTCTGCGGGTAAAAAAAAGTTGAGAGTATCCAGGTTTTAAAATTCTTTAATAAACCAGCAATTCTGATGAGCTTTCAAGACTGGGACAAGGTATTGCACTACTGACTTATTAGGTTACAGCAAAACAAAAACTAGAAGCAAACAAAGCTATTATTTTAAACCATAAAGGTAAACAATTTGATCTTGGGTCCAGTTAGCTCTCCCTTAAGGAAAGTGCTCCCCGGTTTTTTATTTCTTCTTTGACCTGTGTAATTTTTTTCTTCTGAGCTGGAAAGTACCAGATCCTTTCGATTTATGAGAAATGGAACAGTACCATGATATTCTACTCTATTTTAAATTTAAAGAGACCAGAAATAACATCTGCATCTTAGCCTAGAGCCATTTCAAGAATCTGCAACTGGAAACTCTAAATAACTTATACATTAAGTTATTTCTGGCACCCAATCTATGTTTTGCTCCAGTAAAAATTCTTGCTAGTGGTAGTAATTTTTTAATACTTCATACCTCTAATTAATTAAGTACTGAATATCTACCAAATCATCCTGCCTCATATTTGTAATGATCAAGTAACAAAGCAGAGTTCATTTTAGCTATACTCACTGGAAGAAATCATGCAGATCCTGAATTTATGAAAAGACCCATCTTAAAAAGAGAATGATTTCTAACCATTAAATTCTGGTGACCAACTCTCAACGAAAGCCAAGTAACACTTCAGTTTGAAAACATATATGAGGAGGGTATAATAAACAGGGGAGGAGATGGGAGACAGTGTCAGTTCAAAGCAAAACAAAAGTTTCAGTAATGCTTACTTAGTATGCTTCACCGGTAAAGGTAATATGCCACCCCAACAAGTGTTCCTTACCAGACAGATTGGGAAACACAGTCACAAAACTCTGAAAGAAGAAAATGTGTTAAGCTACTTGTTCTATGTATCTCTATCACAAACACTTATAGTAGGGCAGAATAATTCTCCCTACCACTCATTAGTACTCTGTAACATGAGATAAGCTGCTCAGGTTCCAGACACTGTAGCGTCATATGGTAATATGATGAAAAAGAGCACTAGACTAGGAGTCAGGAGACAGGGATTCAGGTTTTAGCTCTGCCTCTTAGGAGGCATGAGAGCTTAGGCGAGGTCACTGAATTTCCCTGAGTCTAAGTTTCCATTTCTGGAAAACTCAGGAATTAAACTAGGCCAAACATTTCCTAGCCATTTCACCAACAGTAAAACCTTTTATTACCTACTCCACCCCAAAACATTGAATTCCTATTTTGAAAGATTTTTGTCTCCCAAACTTTTTTTGAGTTATAATGAATATTTTTCCCTGTTAAAAAAAAGCCATGCAACTCCCATTCAGAACTTCTGATTAAAAGGAAAATGAAGCATTGCCATGCTGAGTTGAAATAATTCTAGTGAAAGAAATCTGATAGCACGGATAATTTATTTCTGTAAATTATACAATTTGTTAGGTTTTCTGAAATATTTACATTTTGTATTACTAATTTTGAAGACCCAGGTTATGACTCACTGGCATAGATGATACCTAATGTCCACACACCAACCTTAAATTGTATTTTTATAATCATATCTGCAAGTGGCACAGTTAAAAGCCCAGAGCCTCACATGAAATGAAAGGTTGATCAGATAGGGAATCAAAAACATAATTACAACTTCTCAATTCTAAGCTAAGAGTCCAAATGCTTGTATTCTAGTAACATTTATACGCTGGCAAGTGAATTATCTTTACAAGGGGTTTAGTTATGTATTTCTAGTAATATTTTCGTTTAAAACTAACATCTTTTTAAATAGCTCTGTAGTGTCTAGGATAAAATGGTAAAAAAAATGAAAAGGGTTGACATCTTACCAATAGGTAACAACTCTTACCTAATTCTGTCATCTAATTAGCTCGATAACAATTTTGGTTTCTTAATAATGTACAGTTTGATCTACAGGTCAGACATTTTATGTTTAATACAGCACCACCGGGAAAATAAAGATTTTTGGCCATATTCTTCAAATTAACATGTAAGCCTCTACAGAGGTGGTTTTGTTATAATTTTAGCAGGCAACAAGAGTTAAGGAGACAATCCTTAACTTAAAAGAGCCCATCTTAACTAAGTAGGCTGTGGCTCCTGCACTGTTCGGTAATAAAGAAGTTGGGCCTGTGATTTGCTTCTTTGTGCCTTTTGGCTGGAGAATTTAGTATATCATAAAAGAGACTGTTACGTGGATTATAAACAAAGGTGCCTGTAATGAATATGTAGGTTGGATAGTTTACAGGGTATAATAGAAGAATAAAGGGTGAAAAGCATGTAGCAGTACCACAGTACCTTTACAGCTGTATGATCTTTTTTTTTTTAATTTACTTATTTACTTATTTATTTTTGGCTGCGTTGGGTCTTCGCTGCTGCACGCAGGCTTTCTCTAGTTGTGGCGAGCGGGGTCTACTCTTGGTTGTGGTGCGCGGGCTTCTCATTGCAGTGGCTTCTCTTGTTGTGGAGCACGGGCTCTAGGCACACGGGCTCAGTAGTTGTGGCGCACAGGCTTAGCTGCTCTGCGCCATGTGGGATCTTCCCAGACCAGGGCTTGAACCCATGTACCCTGCACTGGCAGGTGGATGCTTAACCACTGTGTCACCAGGGAAGCCCCAGCTGTGTGATCTTGAGGAACACTGGGCTGCTCTAACACTGGTTATTTCAGACTGGAATGACTGATATATTAAAAAGATTCAAACTGTGTTACTATTGTTAAAATTGGAATAAAGATCATATGAATACAGGATCACAATTATTAATGCTAAGTCCACACATGGAAAACCAAATTCAGGTCTTCCTAGCTGTGATGTATCTAACTGAGAGTAAGACTATGCCTATGTAAATGGGAAGAATTCCAGTGATCTTTGCCACAGAAAACACTTCCACTTTTTTATGAAAAACTGGAGCTTTTTTTTTCTCCCTGAAAAGCTTTTACAAAGTTTAACCATGTTAAACATCTTACAGTATAGATAGTTAAAATATACTTGCAGTTCTCCTTGAAGGATATGTTAATTTCAGATTATTCAGTACGCTGTTTATACCTTCTCTGAGTCAAATGAGTATGATCCAGGAAGAAAGAACAACTATGGCTGTATTGCTAATCATCTGAGTTTGTTCATTTATTCAACAACTATTCACTGAGCATCTATTATGCACCTAGGAGCTGCTGATAAAGCAATAAAAAACATAAGTAAAATCCCTGTTTTATCAAAATTCTCCTGGGTAAGACAGATAAAGAATAAATTATAGTACATCAGATGGTAGTAAGTGTTTCAAAGAAAATTATAGCAGGAAAGGAGAGAGGGGAATATGGGGCATGTTGCCATTTTATATAGGATGGTCAGGAAAGATTCCCCAGTGATAAAGTGATATGTGATCAAAGAGAAAAGTATACAAGGAAACTAGCTATGTGGGTACTAAGGGAGGTGTGCTCTGGCAGAGAGAAGAGTAAATGCAAAGGCCCTGAGGCAGGACGGTGCTTGATATCTTTAAGGAGCAGAAAAGAGGGCAGAAGGCTAGAGGGATAAATTAATGGAAGATGAAGTCTGGGAGGCAGCAGAAAACAGGTAAGAAGGGTCTTGAAAGCCATTTTAAGGACTTTGGTTTTACACAGATAAGGGATGCTGTTGGAGGATTTTGAGCAGAAGAATGATATCATCTGACTTAAAATTTAAAGGGATTGTCCTGTATTAAAAAAAAATGATTTAAGGAAAATTGGGAGGTCAGTTGGGAAGATGCTGCTTTAATTCAGGAAAGAGATAAAAGTGTCTTGGATAATGAAGATAGCAGCAGGTGGTAAGAAATGATCAAATTCTTGAAGACAATTTTAGTATGAGAAATTTAGTATGGGACGATAACCACTGTTTTACTTTTATGTCAATGAAACCATAACTTTTTTTCCTTTAGAAAAAGGTTTCCTGTATTATGGTTTTCCATACTCATCTGTCACATGAGGATCATGACACTACATTGTTAACTACATCAATCCCAGCACACTGTAGAGTTACGGCTGAATTACTGGTAATTTACCATTTGGGGGGCAAATTTATTCCTATTATTGTGTATAATTAGGAGTTAACTGTACAATTGAGGGAAAAAATAGGACAAATAGTTCAGTGTCTTATACAAAAAGAGCAAGTTAACATATTTTTGATGATTTGGAACAGCCAGAGTAGGAGAAAGTTGAAAAGTACAGCTTGGAGCAGGAAGTCATTAAAAGATGATGTTCCCCATTACAGATAACATAAAATAATAGCTTCACAGTATTTATTTTTATCCTCTTAATTTAATTCAAAAAGCATTTCCTGGATACTCCACTATGTGCCCAGAGGGCGATAATCACTCAAATGAAAAAAATTTTAAAGTTAACTTATTTCCAAAGGTCAAAGTTACCTTTTGACTATAAGCATCTTGAAGACAGGGTACAAGGTCCATGGTTTATTATTACTTAAATATCTAAAGCCTAGAAGAATTCTTAATTCACAGTAAGTACTTTATATTTACTAACTTTATCAGGATGAATTCATATTTCTCTCAGTGGAAATTTACTAAACGGAGTCCACTCTAGTAGCAATAAATTTCTAATTCTCATTCAAATTACTGTTTTTTGAAATTTATAAGTATCTTCGGTGATGTTGAAAAAGATATTGATAACTTAATTTCAATTATGTCAAGTTTTATGGTTTAAAAAATTATCAAGCTCAAGTTGGAAAACTTGAGAAGTTTTATTACTTATTTATGAAGTATTGACTTCTTATTAACGCTAGCCATCATAAAACTAAAAAAAAAAAAACTAAATAAGAACCATAAATATCCACTTAAATTTATAGAGATTGTGAGTTTTCTAGTCATCTGAGTGAAGAGTCTCTTAAGTTTTGAATGAAGCTTTTAGGTTTAGAGAGACATGTCAGGTGTTTCAATATAATCTGTCTCACAATCATACATGGGTTGGAACTAATTCTCAAGCTGCTAGGAATTACCTTTTTAGCTTTGGGTTCTATGAGGAAGTTGGACCAGGATAAAAGATGGTGATTGGGCACATGTATATATAAGTTCAAGGAAAAAATTATAATAGAACTGTTTATATCAAAGTTAAATTATTTAAATACTTTAAACCCAATTGTTTCAAATAAACATCTTCTAATATATCTCTACATGGACTTACTTTTGATGTCATAAACTTCTGCATATTATTACCTAATATGACATTTAAATCGTAGAAAAATTATGACTTCATAGCATCCACTTTATATATTGAGGTTCTTCCACCATCCTAGTCAGGTACATTTTAAGGCAAATAACTGTCCTGGAAAGTTTCTATCAATGTGCCTAGGGCCTTAAGGAAATGATGAAGGGACTAATGAATATCACGTAATGGATCTAAAAAACAAACAAACAAAAACCAGTGTTTTATTTTGTTTCTCTTTGGGTCTGTTTTTCACCGGGAAGTATATTTATGAAGAAGGTAAGAATATATCTACTCTAGGCATAGACTTATGGTCTTTAAGTCTAATGCAGGGGTTGGCAAATTATAGTTGTGGGCCAGATCTGGTTTACCACCTGATTTTACAAATAAAGTTTTACTGGAACACAGTCATGCCCATTCATTTATGTATCATCTGTGGCTGCTTTCACACTCCAATATCAGAGCTGAATAGTTGTGACAGAGACTGTCCGACCCACAAAGCTGAACATATTGACAACAGAACCCTTTACAAAAAAAGTTTGCTGACTCCTGGTCGAGCACACTGAGGAAGAGTAGAAATATAGGCTGTAAGAAAGAGATAGCAGATTCTAGCAAATTTTCCAGAAACAATTTCTAGAACCAAATTACTTTTGAAAATTAATAAAATGTTGTCATATTATAGATATATTGGGTTATGTCTTAAATTAAATGCAGATAATAAAAAAGACAAAAACTTTGAAGGGCTAACACTTTAAAATTTGTTTAAAATCGGGACTTCCCTGATGGCGCAGTGGTTAGGACTCTGCACTCCCAATGCAGGGGGCCGGGGTTCGATCCCTGGTCGGGGACCTAGATCCCACATGCATGCTGCAACTAAGAGTTTGTATGCCACACTAAGGAGCCTGCAAGCCACAACTAAGGAGCCTGCCTGCCACAAATAAGACCCGGCGCAATCAAAAAAAAAAAAATTTGTTTAAAATCTATTCAATGAATACAAACACGGGAGAAATAAGGAACTATCCTGGAACTAGTACTGTTTTTAAACTGCTTAGAAGTCTAAGTATGAAATTATCTATATAGCATACATTACACTCTTTGAAATTAGTTATCATACAAGTACACTAAATGACTTTTCAAACTAAAATCATCACTGGTTAAACAAAGGGAATATCAGTGATGGCAAATTTCACGTCAGTAAATTACTTAGGATATAAATGCCTTCCCTAACCTAGAATGAAATCCAGAGCCCCAAACATCCCCAGTGATAAACTCTGGAGTTTCTGAATTTATTCCTTCTTTCCTATACTTGAAGAAATTGTATTAGATAAAAAACGAAACAAAAAAACTTCATGGTTCTACTGATGCTGAATGACAAAACAGTGGGCTTAACGTCTGAAAGCATTTATAGAATTCAACCACATATCCTTTAAAAACCATACAAATTACACACACACACACACACACACACACACACATTGGGGCTTATCCTACATCTGGTTTGTAAAGTCTCAAAGATCTAAACTATAGCAGCTGAGGAGTTCAATAAATCGTAAAAGCTGGTTCTGAAATTCAGCCATGTTCTTTCTTCTTTAAAAAGAAATAGAAAGGTCAGAAAATAACAAATATCACTGTGGTTGTACCATCACATCAGTACAAACAGATACAGAGGACTTGCTCACTGGTAACATTCCTTTTTTTTTTTTTTTTTGACTTGAAATCAGATCAAAGATGGACTGGCTTGTTACAAAAAATGAACATCTTAGAACTATGGATTAAAAGCCCATTATCTACACTGATACAAGTCTGATACTGTTCTGAACAGTAGTTACTGTCAGCATAAACAGTGGCTATTTCTTCTTATTAATGTATGAAGAAAATCTTTCATTCAATGACCAAACTGAATATGAGTTTGGAATGGATTATAGAACCATTCCCTTTAGGTACTAAGATTTTTCTGCAGAATGACCTGTAAGGTCAGAGAAAGAATCAGTCAGTTTGGAAATTTTATATCGAGGTAGCCTTCAAACAGAGACAGCTTATCTAACATTTCGAAATAAGAAACTCTTAAGTACTTAGTTGTTGTGCACCCTATGGGCTTGTCTGCTAAAGGAGCTAAGCAAATACCTATTCCCACTCATGTTCAGGAACTGGAGTGTTGACTTTATGAAGTTTAGCTGAAGCTGGTGCTGCATGTAAATACTGTTTATTCTAGAATCAACTAGGATTCTTGCTAGTTAAGGGTCTCGGATAATTGTCTACAAATACAGTGTTACCCTAGCTTCCTAATGACTTCCACAGAACACTCCCACACATACACTTGTAGCTTATCGCACTATTTTTGTGGATAAACTGGAGGTAACAATATCTCTATAGTTCTACCCCTTGACCTTTTTCTTACTGGTTCAGATAACCACTAATCTTTCAAGTGGTACTTTTCCAAGTTATTCATTTATATCAGCCCCAGAAAGTTGTATCTGTCCTCCCTTTCCTATTTAAAAAAAAATCCTTACTTTAGCCACCCTCAAAATTTAATATTCTGACTTTTCTATTTAATATTCTTACTAAGTATATTTAGTATGTACATGAAAATGCTAGATCACGGTACATGTTTAGTGGTCTTTGAGATTTAGAAACACCTCAGAATATCTCCAATTATCTCAAGGGGTGTCCCTAAAATAGAAAATTTAATACTAAAAATGACAAAAAATCCACATTAATTAAAAAAAGCCATTCCCAACAAAATAAAATCCCACAAAAGTCTGGCAGAAAGGAAGGTCATTTCCTGAACTATAGCCAATTACCAATTCAAAGGTTACAGAACTCTGTACCTGTCCGCAGGAAAGCAAGAAAAGGTGGTGTCTAAGCTGCTTTGATTTATCTCAGAAACAATAAAGTTCCTTGTGAGGGAAGAATCAGAAAAAAATTTTTTTCACGATGGCTAGGGAGGTAAAATATACTTTGAGAGTTTAACTCTCAAACTCTCAAAAAAATTAAAGCAATTATCTGATAAACTGTTACAGCTTTTGTGGGATAATATATACACACTTAAAGACAGAGGACAAAGACTAGCATGATATTTGATTAAGAAACAAATAGATTGTGTCATCAGTCTATGTGTGGGACTATAAACCAGTTATATTCAAAATGAATAAGACATGCCGGACTTCCCTGAAGACGCAGTGGTTAAGAATCCGCCTGCCAATGCAGGGGACACAGGTTCGAGCCCTGGTCCGGGAAGATCCCACATGCCGCGGAGCAACTAAACCCGTGCGCCACAACTACTGAGCCTGCGCTCTAGAGCGCACGAGCCACAACTTCTGAGTTCGTGTGCCACAACTACTGAAGCCTGCGTGCCTAGAGCCCGTGATCTGCAACAAGAGAAGCCACTGCAATGAGAGGCCCGGGCACCGCAACAAAGAGTAGCCCCCGCTGGCCGCAACTAGAGAACGCCTAAGCGCAGCAACAAAAGACCCAACGTAGACAAAAATTAATTAATTAATTAAAAAAAAATGAATAAGACATGCCATTTTGATGCAGAGCATGAAGATGTTCAAAAGATGTTTTCAAATGCTACTGAACAAGATCACAACTTGGATATAAAGGCATTCTGAAATTTGTCTAGGTGTTTACTTTCTGGTGATAAAAATCTTGAAAGTGTCTTGCTGCTTTCTTCAGGATTCTGCATTTTCTGCAGGCATTTTTAAAAAAAGATCTATGTTTGGAAATACTATATAACATCAAGTTAAGAAACAAAGAATAAAGAACAAAGAAACTTCCCTCCATCTGAGAAATGCTTTAGAGAACCATAAAGATGTTCAACCAATGATAAAATAAAGGGAAAAAAAAGCATAGACTCCTGACAGTTCAGAAGACAAAAATAATTAGTATGAATTCTAGGCAGGAATTAATTCGATCAATTTTTTCCTCCTTCTATAGGTTCCTTTTCTAAAAATGAATGCTTTCTTAACAATAGCAGCTACAATTTACTACTCACTATGTGCCAGGCACATACATTACATATGCAAGTAAATACTTTTTTTTACCATAATATTTATCTTTCCTTATGTTTTCAAACTTCTCCTTGCTTTTCAACAAAATATGGTATGGGAATTCCCTGGTGGTCCAATGGTTAGGACTCCACGCTCTCACTGCCGAGGGCCTGGGTTCGATCCCTGGTCGGGGAACTAAAATCCCATAAGCCATGAGGCACAGCCAAGAAAAAAAAACGGTAAACATGAAACGCTAAAATTCCTTTAAATTGCAGGCTGTAGTGGTAGGAACTAGAAAAAAATAAAGAAAGAACATTTACTGAGTGTCTATTATATACTAGGCACATGTTAGGCACATAATACCCTCATACTAACATTTGAGATAAGCATTACTATCTCCTTTTACAAACAGAAACTTGGTGTTCGGAGAACTTAAAAGCAATTTCTCTAAGGTTACAAAACAAAAAGCAGCTGAGGCCAGATAAAACCCATCTGCTTGACTAGGAAGTCTGTGCTTTTCTATGCCATCCTTTCAAGATGGTGGTAGGTCTTTAAACAACAAAGCAATTAATAAATTTGATCAAGAAAAACATAACTGACAGAATAAACTGTTTTAAATTTAATATACTAACCAAGATACCTTATGAGTACACCAAGATACACAACATGTTTTAACATTCAAAAGAAAAAGAAAATGGTCTTTGATATTAAATTAGGTTGTAATCTTTGGCTATATGTGTAATCTTGGGCAAGTTACTTAGTATTTCTGAGTCTCAATTTCCTCATCTGTAAGAAGAGGATATTAGTTATCTTATAGATTGGTGTGGTGAAGATTAAAGATTAAGATGATACAGATAATGGTTAGCACAGATGCTCACACATGTAAGATATGTGTTACTCTAACACAGTGAAGTTGAGGCTGTAAAGGATGCTAACAAATATAATGCAAATGTTTCATTTTTTCCCACAAATTACTAGGAAAAAACCACAGTTGCTCCCAATCCCTACCCAGTGTTTCAAAATTTCCTTAAATGTTTTATCTCAGTAAAAATTTGATACAGATGAAAAACAGCTTGTGTATATACAAAGAACAAAGACTAGAGTTGGTGGTTAGAGAAGGTGAGGGGAGGTTCAGGAACCCTAAAAAGGAAAGAAAACATCCTGCCAAGTCAAAGCACACCCATACCTTCAGAGAGACTCCCAGATAATCTTAACAACTACAAATGCCTCCTATTATCTACAGGCCAGGAGACTTTAGGCTTTTATCCAGGGTAGACTGCTATGACAATTTATCTCTTTTCATATCTGAGCTGGTCTTATGTGTCCCTCAATCTTCCTCTGGAGTGGGAGAGCACGTCTGCTATAGGAAAAGCATAAAGGTTATATTTGGTATAGAACTCAAAAATGCTGTACTTCTAGATGTGGCCTGAGAATGTGTTTATTTTTTTACATGTCTATGCCTTTTACCTGTATTGACTGCTACTAATCTTCCCAGACAGAGTTCAAATGTCAACTCCTGAGGCCATTAGTACTCCCCAAGGCAGAGTTAGTTCTACCTACTCTATGTTTCCAGAGTACTTGGTACACACCTTTACTTGCCTCACTGAAATACATGTAATTAATTCACTAAATGCTTGTTTCTCGCACTAGTTCCCTGCAGGCAATGATGGTGTGCTTGTATGTTCGAATTCAATGTCCAGGCATCGCTCTACTGTTGCTGCTACAGAAGTTCACTTTGTTCAATATTTCAACCTGTCTAGAGAAACAAGTGGAAAATTTAATGTGCTTAAGAACACCATTTTTTCATCGGTAGGAAGAAAACTATGCCCATTACACCTTTTGGTTATGTATTGAGCATTTAATTTTAAAACCCTAAGAATGTAACATTTTAGACCTGAAAGGAACTTTAGATTTCCCAGTTCAAACTTCCTAAGGCTAACTGACAAGTCCAGGGTCATACAATCAATCAAAAACTAAGCCAGCAGATTTGAACAGACCATTTTCTTAACCTTAGTGACCATACTGCTTTAAGAATGTCAATACACCGTTATGGGACCTTCATCCAGACAGGATTTACCATTCAGTTGTTCTGCAGTGAGGAATAGAGGAGCTGAGGTTTGTAAGTATGATACCTAAACACATATCATGGATTACAAAAAGAAAAGGCCTCTAACCACTGGTCTATGGTCAAATTATGTAGATTATCAAGGCTTTGCATGTTAAGTAACACTGCCTGTTGTTTTCTGTAGTGGTGTGAGCAGTATGATACCAACCTAGCTCTTTCACTCTTTCTTTAGTAAAGGTAACATGTATTTTACAGATGACTAAAGGTTGACTGCACAAGCAGCAAACTGTGAAATCTGAGATGTTACGGTCAAGTTTCTAGTTTGGGAAGTAGGATATTCAAATGATCATGAAATAAAATATACATAGTCCATTTTCATTTTTATACCCATTTTTAAAAAACAATTCACATTGTTAAAGGCCTATGAATTACACACATTTCAGTAAAAGCATCCAAATAGAAAACGATTACTTTAAATTCCATTTGTTTTAGACACTGAAAAGGTAAGTAGTGTAACCATAAGTGTTCTCAGTTTATTATTTTGGTATCATTTATCAAAGTACCAGTTTTTAAAGTTTAAAAAAATTCTCTTTTAAAAACCTGAGATTTCAACATAGCATTTAATCTAAAATATACTTTTAATTAAAATGCATTTATCATTTATATATCCTTAATAACATTCAATATGTTTAAATACTATTTTCAGCATGGTTTCAAAGCAGTATGATCATGTTTGATGCTGATGTTAAGTACAGAATTGAAAATAATAATTTCTAATATTTTCTATACAAATATCTAATAAATCCCAAGTAAAGAAGTTAGTAATACAATATATAAGTAGGATTGACTTGTGAAATTTCCTAATGGTTCTCAAAGAAATCAAAGTTTTCATCAGAATTCATTGGCTTTCCCCCTCTCCGTGGCTCATCCTTAACACCTGAGACAATACAGAGAATTACCTCCAGGTAGTGAATGCTGTTTTGATTAGGATTGCAAGGAACACTGGTGACCTCCAGTGTTTATTCTCTTTCCAGGTTGTTCTGTCCATTTTGCCCTTTTGTTTTAAAAATGAAAGAACTATGAAACAACAAAAATATACTGTTTCTTAAAATTAATGTCAGGCAAAGAAATGAGATGAATTTTTCATTTACTAATCTGGTATTTTTTAAAACCTGTGTAGTTCTACTAAATATTAATATGTAATTTAACTTCTATTACTCTCAGAATTATAGTAACAAATTACCAAAAAAATCGCACAGTTACATGTTTTAGCTGTTCTGTCAGTTTTAAATGACTTCCGTTAATCTAGCAGAAATCATGTATGCTGTTGAACCACCTACCCCTGCACAGCACACAACTGTTAAAATGTAAATTGCCCAACTATTTTTAGCTGTCGCTGAAAAAAAAATCCTGTCTTTGGGAATAATGATTTGAGGCATTGTATTCATTTTGTTTATCAAGCAGCTATTCAGCCTCTAGTGGGTCCAAGTGCTTATGCAAGCAAAAGCTTTTAAGAATGCCTGCAGCTGCAATCCAACCTTCCAGGTAAGCTGCAGGTTCAGAGCACAGCTGCCCTAGGCTGCATAAAACTCAGATCCATCTGGAAGTGAGTTTCAAAGAGGATTTCAAATTTGAGTTTTCATGTATCACATGGAAGAGAAGGAGGGGGAAGAACATAGGAAAGAAGGAAGGCAAACAACCAAAAAGATGGTATCTCTACTTCAGCCTTAATAAAAAATAAAAAGCTCAGACCCATGCTGCTCCTTCTAGATTACTACTTGCCAAGCCAGATATTCCATTCAGTGTATACTTCGATGAGCTGTGACTCATCCAGCAGCACCTGCGCCCATGTGTTAAGTACTGCCAAATAAAAGGCCAACATCCATTTACACAACAAAGAGATGTACCCTACAAGGCATGGGGCCTCAATCCAAAAGCCCCACTCCCCATTTGTTCTAAGAAAAGGGAAAGGAAAAAAAATCTTCCCTCCTCACACCAGGGGTTTTTAAATTGTAGGTGGATTTATGATATAGGTTCATTTACAAATACTTTTACTCTTTAACAGAATAAAGTATATTTAATAGCACAAACACCCCTACAGCATTTGATTATCATGGCCATTAACGGTTGTTCACCAAACCTTTCCAACCTCCTTCATGAAAGCTCTTTATTCTCAAAGGATACATTTTTGAGCAAAGAGGGATCAACAAACTAGCTGCTTGAAAGCTTTCCTGATGCTAGGCTGAAGTTAGGAAAGGCTTAATGAAGGCTTTAAAATCCACAAGGGCTTCACAATGAACATCTGACTTGGTGATTTATGCATATTAATAACCTCAGTCCTACTGAGGCAAGCTGAGCCGAACATGTCCTCCGAATCTTAATGTCTTTAGCTCCATTGGGATTATTACAAATGTAAATTTCTAAGATTCTCAGCTATTAATCTCTGTCTGTCCTCCTGTTCAGCAACATAATGACTAATTAAACATCAAAAGACCTGTACAGGAGATCTTCTTTGACAGCTACCAGCCTAGTCCTCTTCCCAAGAGGGGAATTCAAATGACAGGGACATGGAGTAAAAGCGTATGAGTAAGCTACAAATCACTGAAGAGAAATCTTAAAAACCTAACACTGAATTTGGATTTAACTCAATCAGTGACTCCGTTAAGTAGAGGACAGTTACTATGTGAAGTGTGCCTACTGATACCAACCAAATGTATCCTTACAGCCAGCAGATACTGAATACCTGAAATCAGTTTGTTTACCACAAAGTCAAAAAAATGGGTACTTACAGAAGAAGGCAAGCCAGGAGGCACCTTTCTGACTTTCTTTGCTTGCAAAGGATCTGCACGTGGGAAACAGTATATTTCATCAGCATTTATATTAGAAAAGTTTCAGACTTCAAATGAGCAGGAAAGAATTTTTCCTCCTAGTACCTTTCTTGTTTTCCAGTATTTAGAAGTAAGTAGGGGAATACAGGGATAGGGGTCTCATTCTTTCTAACTGGTTCCAGTGCAAAACAGGGACTCCTAATGAAGTGATATATTCTGAAATACATATCCCGTAAGTTTGGGAAGATGACAGCAAAGTAAAACAAGAAAGAAAATAACAAACCAATAAGCATGTGTGAGAAAAGGGAATAATATTTCTTAAGCACCTATTATGTGCAAGGTTCCATATTAGGCACTTTACATCATTTATCTCAGCTCATTTGCAGAAGGGCATTTGGTACAACAGGTCAGTTTAATAATATGACTCCTTAAGAGAGACACAAATTTAGTGTTCATATCACATTGAGAATTAGGTTTAAAAGCATACTAAATAGACTAAAAGCTAATGCTAATGCTACAAGTCATTATGTTAAAAATTTGAAATAAAATTTAATAACTGAAAAATTAAGGTTATAATAATATCTGAGATATGCTACATAAACTATTAGATACAGGCATTGTCATGTATAATATCATCCTATAAGTATTCTATAAGAACATTTACTTTAACAATGTGTAGTTAAAACTGCAACTTCAGCACTAATTATTGTACAATTTTATCCTTGGATGTTTATATTTATTTCCAAGAAATAACTAAAGTATATTTCTTTCTAAGACACAAATTATTTATTAATATAATGGAGAATATGAATATTTTCATATGCCTAACCACCTTACTTGATATTTTACTTTTACTTATCTGTAAAATTTAAAATTTAATACTTGTTCATCTTATTTATTGTAAAAAATGGTGTTAATTGCACCTTTCCAATCGTACACAAATAATGGATCAAATTCAGGATTTTTCAGAGGGGTTCACTATTAAGAGAGAATGCATAAGAAGGCTGATGTTAATTACAATGTTTTTGAAAACTGTAAAAATGGTATTTTCCTGGGTCATAAATGATACGACAGTAAAACATGCAGTTGTTTAAGAAAGAATGAAACCCATTTAAATTGGGGCTGGGAATCTTTATAGTGAATATCCCAGGAGGCTGCAAAGCTAAAAAAGCAACTTTGTAAGTAGCACATGGAAAAATTTTATACAATAAAAAGAGGAAAAAAACACTCATTAGCATCTATTCCCTACCCCAAGAGGCAGCCTATATTTCCTTAAAACAAAAGTGCCAAAGATAAACAACATCTGGCACACTCTATAAAACTTACAGGCAAAATTTTTGTTCTTTGTGAGGCTTTTCCAAAACCCAACTTTTCACAACTAGTACAGTATCCCTTGAGCAAAAGCCACACTCCATACATACCAAGAGAGTCAACTGAACTGTCCCTATCAGTCTGGAGCCCATCACTCTCTTTTGGGGTAGTTAGCAGTAGAGTACATCGCTGTTTAGATAAGGACAGTTTTTCACTGCCATGGGAATGGAAATTTTTCTTTTATATTTTTAATCTCATCATTAGCTGCCACTCTACAATTATGTAAATAATGTTGGATTCAAAATCATGAACTTAGGATACAGAGTTCACTTTTGGGAGGTTTCAAAGTGCAATAGTTAAGAGAGTAAGCTGATTGGATTCAAATTTCAGCTCCATCACACAGCAGCTGTGTGAGCCTGGGCAAGTTACTTAACCTCTTAGAACTTCAGTTACCTACAATAACCTCCTGGAGTTATTGCAATAAACATAATACAGAAAGATGCTCAGGGCAGTGCATAACAGAAAGTGACACAATAAATTTTAGCCATTATTACTAGGTTTATATTAAAAACTGTGGCAAGAGTATTATAAGTTAGATACTGTTTTGCAGAATGTTGATTTCCTAAAGCATCTAAATAGCTTGAAAAGATGCTAAGATTGGTGTAGATTATCTCTGAAGTCCTTTCAGAGATTTTATGGATAACTGCAATGTCAAGAAAGAGTGTCTAAGACTGAGAAATAACAATGAAGAATGGAATAATAATCCACTAAATGGTATTCACCCAGGAGATGAGTGCACCTCCCTGGATACCAAGGCTTGGCTAAGTTACTTAGCTTCCTGGGTCTTGGTTCCTTATCTGCAACATGAGGTTAATATTATAACCTCATAGAGTTTTTGTAAAGATGCAGTATGTATAACACAGTACCTGGCATAGAAGAAATAATCCATAGTACCTAGCATTATCATAATCAAAACGAAAATGAAGAATATATAAGCTTTAATTTCTGGAAAGCTTGAGTATTTATGAAATCCACTCCCCCTCCCTGCCCTCAATATTCCAATTATTTCCTCCTTGAACTCTTAGTAATAGTATACTGGTCTATATTAGTGCTTTTTGTCACAGTGTGTGCTCACATAGCATACTAACAGATATTTTTCTAGAGTGACACCGCCACATCTAGACTCAGAAGAATGTTCTTACCCTGACTAACTAATTTGGTGGGAAACAAAAGTGGAGATGGAGAAAAGATACTTTAACTTACCATTTCCTTAATGAGTGCAGTGGTCTAAATCATTGGAGCTAACAGTACATATACTCAACCACCCACCACACTGAGAGGTGGGCATATCTAACCAGAGCTTTCTATGCCTAATATGACAATCCATTCCTGTGCCCTTTTACACCCTCAAGCATATTCTAGACCCAAAGGCTAGGGATATTTTACCAAAGTTTAGGTTTGACAGAGGTAGACATACAAATTAGGGGTGTCAACAAGTATTTGTGGAACACGTAACTGGGACATACTTTCTTTTGGTGGACTATGTTTATTTCAGAAGCTGGCCTATCCTTAATATAAACATGCTTTACAACTTCAATTTTCTTATATAAAGGATTCTTTGGTAAGAATAACCAAAAATTCCCACATTTAAACACTGACTGGATAGGGTGTCAGAGTATACCTGAGGCTTGCTGTAAGCAGCAACACAAAACAGATTGGCCTGGTTAGGCTATGTATAAGACATAAAAGAAGGAAGCTAAAGAAAATGAGATTTGCATGCTTGATAGTTACTGAGTTTCCTTTTGAGGTGATGTTTTGGAGCTAGAGATGATGGCTGTACAGTTTTGTGAATATACTAAATGTCCCTGGATTGTACACTTTAATATGGATAATTGTTATGTTAATTTTACCTCAATTTTTTAAAAAGTGGGGAGTAGAAGCAATTAATATGCAAAGAACATTGGACTTGGAGTCAGAAAATCTGAAATTTTATCCTGCATAAATCACCTACTAGTTATATGAATGTGTCCTCTTCTGAGCCTCAATTTTATGTTAAAGCTAGTATTACGTCCACTGACTACTAGGATCGCTGTATGGATGAAATGAGAACGTATACTATAAAACCACTTTGTAAACTGTTGAGCATTATATCAATTTTAGTCAAGAATAAGATGTTAATATTAGTACATGACATTTTTATTATAAGAGGAAAAACTAATCCCATTTTTAAAGTTCCATTTTTCACTATTCAGTTCCTCTTATACTGATGACCAAATAAAAATATTGTTTATTAAATATATGATATATTATTTTATGTAAATAAGCCCCAATATCATCGTGATACCCAAGAAACCAATTTTCTTCTAATTAAAAGTATAGCCAGAAGCATAGACTAAGGGGGAGTGGGGTAGGGAAGAAACATTTGTAAAATGGGGTTTGTTGTGTGATACACTTACCAAGTGCTGCAGAGTCATGGAGTGGTCTTCTCCTGGAACTTGTGGCAGAGAATGAGTAGTACGGTGTCCCAGGTTTTCCTGAAGAAGAGATTTGTGCTGGGCTTCCAAGCCCTAGATCTTGTCTCAGGAGACTAGACTATAAAACAAGGCCAAAGAAACAAGTTATCTTCTTGTTGATTATGAACCCAAATCTGAAAATGACATCACTCCTGAACTATTTATAGTAACTTCAACAAACCCTTGAATTTAGGAAGTATCTAAGTACTTATTTGAATTTTATTAGACCATTAGTTTAAACCTGTATTTTCTCTTTTTCCCCATCCTCATGTTGCCTGCTTTCTAGTAATTATGTAGATCCATACACTCTTAGGGTTGAAAGATACTTTAGTTACTATGTAGTTCCACTCTTTAATCATCAAGAACATTTTTGAAAAATGGCCACCCAGTCTTTGCTTGAATGCTTTCATGACCACAAAAGGTAGTCAATTCTGTTCTTTTTCCATTTTTTTTCCTTTTTGGAAAGCTCTCATTGTTTGAAGAGTGCCACTATTTTCAAGACTAGCCATTCCTGTTTTCTTCAACTGTGTCTCATGACATGGTTTGAATGTCCTCCTCACCATCCCTGATACAGACCTCTAGATTTATTTTCCATTTGTCAAAGTCTCTTGCAAAGGAGAATGGAGAATAATGCCCCAGATGTGGCCTTATTAATGCAGAGTAGTTTTCAACACTATATTTAAACAACCCATTTGTGCTAGCTAGCTCATACTGAGAGGTTAAGAGTAATCACACCCTGTTACTCTTTATTGTATAAGTTGCTATTAAGTCATGTCCCTCCAATGGTTTCTTTGTTCAGTTTGTGTTCTTTGGTTCCAAGTACAAGACTTAACATTTATCTCTGATAAAATTCATCTTGTTATATTTGATCCATAATAATCATCCATTTTTATCCTTGTCCAGGACGACAAGGCTGAGGAGAGAGCCCTAATGTATGTCACAGTGATGTCATGAAACTGTGTCAAGTACTTCACTGAAATCCAGAGATTCAGCAGCCCTGACCTACTAACGAATTGACCCTGTCATAAAGCAAATGAAGTTAATTTGGCAGAATTTGTTTTCAAGCTTTCTGGTAGCTGAGGGAAAAAGAAGACCTCAATTGGAAAGGGTGTTAGATATACTTGAGAAGATGCTCTCAAATGAAAAGAGCTGTGATTTCTCTAATATATTTACTATTCTCCCACTCAATAATACCCCTTACTGCTATCACCATACTGTTGGTAGTTGTCATTCCAGCTACTGAGCATCATAAAGGTACTGAGAAATAAACCTCAGCTCTGGTTAGAAAGAATCAGTAGAACTTTATAATGCTAGTCATAATAGTCCAGTCCCTGCCTCCAGAAAGACTTTCATTTCAGTTTGTCACACTATTTAATAATTTTAAGTAATATTTATGTTTCAGCTTAAAAATCTAAGGTGGAATTAACATAACATAAAATTAACCATTTTAACATTTCCAATCAGTGACATTTAGTACATTCATAATCTGCAACCATCACCCTCTAGTTCCAGAACATTTCGTCACCCCAAAAGGCAACTCCATACCCATTCAAACAGTCACTTCCATTCCTCCCCTCCTCCAGTCCCTGACAACCACTAATCTGCTTCTGTCTCTGTGGATTTAATTTATTTTGAATATTTCATATAAATGAAATAATGCAATATGTGACCTTTTGCATCCAGCTTCTTTCACTTAGCGTGTTTTTGAAGTTCATCATGTTGCAGCATGTATCAGTACTTCGTTTCTTTTCAGGAATGAATGATATTCCATTGGACGGATATACTACAATTTGTTTATGCATTTATCCATTGATGTAACATTTTGGTTTTCTCCAGCTTTGGACTATTGTGAATAGTGTTGCTATGAACCTTTGTGTGCAAGTATTTGTTTGAGTATCTCTTTTCAATTGTTTTGGTTATACACTTAAGAGTGGAGTTGCTGGGTCACGTGGTAAAAATCTAACTTTTTGAGAAACTGCCAAACTGTTTTCCATGGTGACTGCACAATTTTACACTTCATTGTATGACGGTTCTAAGTTCTCTACATCCTTACCAATACTTGTTACTTTCTGGTTTTTAAATTATAGCCATCCTCATGGGTGTGAAGTGGTATCTTATTGTGGTTTTGATTTGCAATTCCCTCATGACTAATGATGCTGAACAACTCTTCTTGGGCTTGATGATCCTTTGTATATCTTCTTTGGAAAAATGTTTATTCAAGTCCTTTGCCCATTTTTGAATTGAGTTGCCTTTCTGCTGTGGTATTCTAGGAGTTCTTATATGTTCTGTTCTGTATATTAGACCCTTATCAGACATCTGATTTGCAAATATTTTCTCCCATTTTGTAGGTTGTCTTTTCACTTCTTGATAATGTGCTTTGATTCACAAAAGTTTTTAATATTGATGAAGTCCAACTTATTTTTCCCTTTGTTTCTTGTGCTTTTAATGTCATATCTAAGAATCCATTGCCAAATCCAAGGTAATGAAGATTTATCCCTACATTTTCCTCTAAGAGTTTATAGTTTTAGCTCTTATACTTAGATCACTGATGCACTTTGAGTTAACTTTTGTATATGGTGTATATAGGGGTAGGGGTAGGGGTCCAACTTCATTCTTTTGTATGTGGATATCCAGTTGTTCTAGCACTATTTGTTGAGGAAAATAGTATTTCCTAACTCAGTGGTCTTGGTGCCCTTGTTAAAAATCAATTGGTCATAGATGTTCCAGTTTCTATCTGGACTTTAAATTCTATCACATGGGTCTATATGTCTACCTTATACCAGTTCCACAGTGTTTTGGTTACTGTAGCTTTGTATTAAGTTTTGAAATTGGAAAGTATGCGTACTCCAATTTTACTTTTCTTTTTCAATGCTGTTTTGGCTATTCGGGATTTCTTGAAGTTACATATAAATTTGAGAATCAGCTTTTCCATTTCTGCAAAAAGATGCCATTGGAATTTTGATAGGGATTGCACTGAATCTGTAGATTGCTTTGGGGAGTATTGCCATCCTAACAACAATAAGTCTTCCAATTGATGAACACTGAATATTTTTCCTTTTACTTAGGTCTTCTTTAATTTCTTTCAGCAGTGCTTTGTAGTTTCCAGTGTACAAGTCTTACACCTTGTAGTTAAATTTATTCCTAGGTTATTTTATTCTTTTGGATGATACTGTAAGTTGAGCTGTCACTTAATTTTATTTTTGGTTTGTTCATCAGCGTAAAGAAATAAAACTAAATTTTGTGTGTTGATCTTGAATCTTGCAACTTTGCTAAATTCATTTATTAGCTCTAATAATTTTATTATAGATTCCCTATATATAAAGATCATATCATCTGCAAACAGAGATAGTTTTACTTCTTCTTTTCCAATTTGGATGTCTTTTATTTCTTTTTCTTGCCTAAATGCTCTGGTTAGAATGTACAGTAAAATGTGGAATGAAAGTGGTGAAAGTAGACATCTTTGTCCTGTTCTTGATCATAGGAGGAAAGGCTTTCATGTTTTACCATTGGACATGGCATTAGGTGTGGGTTTTTCACAAATGACCTTTATCAAATTGAGGAAGTTCCTGCCTATTCCTAGTATTGTGAAGTATTTTATCATAAAAGGGTATTGGATTTTGTCAGATGCTTCTTCTGCATCAGATGTGATGACTGAGTGACTTTTTCCCCCTTCATTCTAATTAATGAATGATCAATTCTCATATGTCTAATACACATGCATTCTTAAAATAAAACCCACTTAGTCGTGGTGTGCAATCCTTTTAACACGGTGGTGGATTTGTAGCTTGCTAGTATTTTGTAGAAAATTTTTCATTAATATACAAAAAGGATATTGGTCTGTAGTTTCCTTTTTCCTGTGATATCTCTAGCTTTGTATCATGGTAATTCTTGCCTCGTTGAATGAGTTAAGAAGTGTTTGAGAAGGACTGGTGTTAATTCTCCTTTAAATGATTGGTAAAATTCATTAGTGAAACCATTTGGTCCTGTGCTTTTCTTTTTTGGGAGGATTTTTATTACCGATTCAATCTACTTGTTTTAGTTCTGTTCAGATTTTCTATTTCTTCAGTTTTGGTGGTATGTATGTTTCTAGGAATTTGTCCATTTCTTCTACAGTGTCTGATTTTTTAGCATACAATTGTTCACAGTATTCTTTTATAATCCCTTTTATTTTTGTAAGGTTGGTAGTAATGCTCCCTATTTCATTTCTGATTTTAGTAATTAGACTTTTTTTCTTAGTCAATATAGCTAAAGGTTTGTCAATTTTGTTTATCTTTTCAGAGAAGAAACTTTTGATTTTGATGGTTCTATTGTTTTCCTTTTCTCTATTTTTAAAAATTTCTGCTCTAATCTTTATTATTTCCTTCCTTCTGCTAGCATTGGGTTTGGTTTTCTTTTCTTTTTCTAGGTTCTTATGGTATAAAGTTAGGTTACTGATCTTTCTTCTTTTTCAATGTAGACATTTACAACTATAAATTTCCTTCTGATCACTGCTTTCACTGCACCTCATACGTTTTGCTATACTGTCTCTTCATGTGATATTTGATATTTCAGTTTTTTAAAAAAAGCCTATTCAACAATGCTGGAGCACACATGAAGTAATTAGTATATTAAATCACCCAAAGATCACTGCATCTTTCAGAAATGTTTATAATTAAGAAGACAAATTTTTCAGACTTCTCAAAAGGTAAGTGATTCTTTGAATAGAGTTGATATCTTCTTTTACAAAAGAGGAAAGTGAGAAGAGGATTTCGATCACCAGACAATATGATGTGTATATGAAAAGACTGCTTAATATCAATGTAATTATTTAGCATTAATCACACAAATTCCAACAGATACAAGGTTCAACAGATTAGGAAACAAAGGTGTTGACTAACAGGCATGAAGGAGAAATAGCTCCCCTTAAGACAATAATCTCTAGGAGAAATGATAAAAATGAGAAAACAATTAATATAAATGTAAATGGCACATGTATCCTTTCTATTTCTATAACAAACCATTAGAAGTGGATCTCCTGATTATGTTATTTGTGTGAGAATAGTGTGACCCAGGAATCATCAAGTCTCCCACACATTATACTAAAATTTCCATTGTTACATCTGTTTTGTGTTTCTTTCTGTTTTTTTGCCTGTGCTAGGCACATCTGACATTCCTCAAATAGCAATTAGAATATGGCTAGAGTATGCTAGATGGAACATATTATTACCACATGTTTAAGGGCAGGGGTCATGTACCTTGAATTTTTCCTTAAAAACATCATTAGTCTTTTAATAGGATGTTCCCTGCTCAGTGCAAAACTGACTTTCATGATATCATGTTTTGAGGTGCCTGCTGTATTTATTACTTCATCTGTGTTTTCTCATGTAGAAGGTACATACAAAACTGGTCACTGTACCCACACAAACAAATACATGAGAGGAGATGGGCATTCATGTATCTCTTACATTGTTCCTTTCAACATTTCCCTGGCATATAAATTCTAATGGGCATATAAGATGATGATTAATACTAGTGGTCAACAAACCATGGCCTACAGGTCAAATTGGGCCTGTTTGGAAAATACTTTTATTGGAACACAGTCTCACTTAATTCACTTATATATTGGCTATGGCTGTTTTTGTGCTACAGTGGAAGAGTTGAGTAGTTGCAACAGACAATGTATGGTCTGGAAAGCCTTAATTATTTACTATGTAGCCCTTTTTAGAAAATATTAATTGATCCCTTACATAATGCTTTAATGGCGAAACAAAGGGCTGAGTTTGGAGGATGGTTAAGAAGTCTGTCTGCTTAAAGTTGTAAGATACAGATAGATAAACATTCAGATGAATAAAATGTAGCCAGTGAGTTATTTCTTCAAAGAAGTCCAGTAATAGTCATAATAAAGACTAAAAGAAGTATAAAACAATCTAAAAGGTGAATAGGCAAATGTATTTCTTATATTCCTAAAAGTAAATAAAATGTCTACAAAAACTCTGATGTCCTGGAAACAGCATGGGCTTTGGAGTTAGCTACCCTGAGTTCAAAACCTGACTGTAAGATCCTGGGCAAACTGTCTAACATTAATGCATCTGTTTTGTTTGGTTATATTAATATTTCACAGGGTTACTGGCAGAAGTAAATAAAGCTTAAGTAAAAGTGAGTAGCATGGTTGTAGGCCCTAGAGAAAATAAAAACTCCAATTCATTTTTTTTCCTCCATAGGTTACCATATTCTAAGTATCGCAAAGAATGAAAGTAAGATGAGTGGCATTTTTTTTTATTGTTTCCTGGGCACAAACTCTTTCTCCTAAGTAAGGAGACCTCGTCTGCCCTGAATCCAAGACGGTTGAGTTGCAACTCCCAATGGCTAAAGTAAAATAGGATATTGGAAATAGAAAAGAGAATAGGCCCCCAGAGAAAGGATTGACAATTAGAGGCTAAATCCAAAGAGGAGTGTGACAGATTTAAACTGTATGAACCTAGACCAAGAATAAACAGAAAAATGCCAACTTATTCTCAGAGCGATTCAGCAGAAATGTGTATATTTGTGTGCATAAACCCACATTTAGCATACAAACATCTACAGACACATATTGAGTGAAAGAAAAAGAATGCGTGTGCACCAATATGGTGAAACGTTAAATGATGAAACTCGATTAAGAGTAACTGGATGCTCATTGTACTATTCTGGTATCTTTTCTGTGGGTTTGTAATTTTTCAAAATAAAAACTTGGAGAAAATCAGACTAAATATCAAGGATCCACTAGCACAACATCAAATGTACCATCTCAGTTAATATTTACTACAATCTTACTAAGCATTACGTACACAGATTTTATGTTATACAGATAGCAAGCAGTGGAACCTAATTTGAATCTAGTTCTGTTGAAGAGGCTCTTTCTTCAATACAATAAAACTTCCACAATAGTCCAGGAACCCAATTACCATTTATAAGATTAACTTAAAAAAATATAAGTGACCTATAAATTAATTTGTGAATTATAATCCTAAAGCTGAGTTACCTATAGAATACATACTGGTAGGTTTTTGTACATATGCATGAAATAAAGGAAGAAAAAGAAGAACAGACTTTTTTTTAGGGAAAAAAGTTTACTTGTTACCAATTTTACTGTTGATATACTTTTCTCCTTATTGTTGCCAAATCTGGAGATGTGGTTAGGAAATACCGTCTTCTTTTTCTCCAGTGAATATTAGTGCCAAAAAAAGATACAGAAGTTGTTCTTCATTCAGCTGCCCTTCACTCAGCTGTCCTAATCATAGAAATAACCATTTCCCCATTTTACCTGTATCATGATCAAAATGATTAGGCAAAGTAAATGTAGGAGAAATTGTTTCTTTTTAAGAACACAAGATGATATTTTATCCTGTTAACTAAAATGAAATGTTCAGTACTATAAGAAACACAAAAGAAGTTTAAGACAAGGTTTTCTCCACAAGGACTTGATAATCTAAGAAATAATACCCATGGAACTAATGGTAAATATGACTTTAAAAATCAAGGGCTAAACTATATATGCCTAACATTTTGATATTCTACCACTGACAAAATCATGTATTTTTCCTTTATTTGGTCCTTTAAACATTTTGGTAAAACTAAAGTGCACATAATAAACTATTGAATATTTTCCTAAAATAAAATTACATATCAGCTCATATTATTGATTTTTCTGCCTGTCTGAAACAAATGAGAAGCATTATTGATCTTGTCCTGGAGGTATCTAAGGCAAAAAGAATACCCAAGTCTCCCAGAGGATACAGAACTAGACAAAGCAGTTTTATTCTGCTGTCTTATTCAAGGCAGAATTAGTATTCTGAAATGACATAGCACTTGAGAAAAGAATCTTTTCTACAGTCATCTAGCAACTCCATCTGTGAAAAATATATCTAATTACCAAAGAATAATTAATAAAGGGTTATTCCTGAAACACTAAGATAGCCTAGATTATTATTTTTTGCTCTTCGTATTCTTTTAATGCCTTTTTATATATATATATATGAAATAAATTATTTTTCAAAGAAGAAATTTAGAGGCTTGAAGTTTATTATATTATTCTCTCTACTCTTCTGGAATTTGAAGTTTCTTCAAATTAATAAAATACCATATTTCATTTTATTTATTTATTTTTTAAAACATCTTTATTGGAGTATAATTGTTTTACAATGGTATGTTAGCTTCTGCTTTATAGCAAAGTGAATCAGCTATACATATACATATATCCCCATATCTCCTTCCTCTTGCGTCTCCCTCCCACCCTCCCTATCCCACCCCTCTAGGTGGTCACAAAGCACCGAGCTGATCTCCCTATGCTATGCGGCTGCTTCCCACTAGCTATCTATTTTACATTTGGTAGTGTATATATGTCCATGACACTCTCTCACTTTGTCCCAGCTTACCCTTTCCCCTCCCCATGTCCTCAAGTCCATTCTCTACATCTGCATCGTTATTCCTGTCCTGCCCCTAGGTTCTTCAGAAACTTTTTTTTTTTTTTTTAGATTCCATATATATGTGTTAGCATACGGTATTTGTTTTTCTCTTTCTGACTTACTTCACTCTGTATGACAGACTCTAGGTCCATCCACCTCACTACAAATAACTCAATTTTGTTTCTTTTTATTAGCCTAGATTATTGTAATAAAAACCTACAGCAAGTTTCATTTTGAACTGCATATGACAAACCTTCAGCCTGAAGAAAAATTCTCATTTCTTTATATGGAACTTTAGTAGCCTATGCAATAATTTTTTTTTTTAAAGCTCTCTCTTCCTCATCATGTGCTTGAGAAATCCTGACTCTAAAATGTGAACTTGAAAAGGCTATTTAGAGAAAGTCTTCATGGTGATACTGACCAAAGTGTAAAGAAGAGGTATAAAGTACTGGGCATGGCCAACAGCATTTACTAATGCAACTTCTTCTTAATTACATTGGAAGACACTGTGAATGTAATTTAATAGTAACACAGGAAAATATCCTATATTAAAATGGTGCTGATAAGTAGCCAGGAAGATTCAAAATCACACTGCAGTAATTTGGATATTCTTTACCCTTAAAAGGGAAAGTATCTGAAATCTGGATAAATATAAACTTACTTCCTCAGAACTACTTTTTACCATTAAATGGCTTGGTCCAAATGCTGTACTACATATACTTTGATATCTATGCACAATCAGAGAAAATAAGGACCTACTGTCAAAAATTTTTATCCTCATTTTATGATTAAAAATTTGAAGCACTAACACTAATTTGTTTTCTAGAAAAGATGGAGAGTACCTAATGTTGTGGTCATATATTTCAAAAAACTTAAAATATTTAATATGGACTCTTGGAACCACTGCTCTCTGTACATTCTACAGACCTCCTTAATTTCATGCCTATATTATATCCCTGAAATGGCATGCAGTTTTCATACGTAAGGGCAAGCAGCTGTTCCCAAATTTGTCTTTTTGAGAGGGGGAGCTTATTAATTAAAGATGTAGAAAGGTATAAAAAACAATCATGATAAAATAGAGTACATAAATTGTTAAAATTTCCCAGATGAATTATTTTTTTTTGGCCGCGCAGCTTGCAGGATCTTAGTTTCCTGACTAGTTCCCGGACCAGGGATTGAACCTGTGTCCTCGGGAGTGAAAGTGCGGGGTCCTAACCACTGGACTGGCAGGGAATTCCTCTCAGATGAATTCTTTATACTGTACCATGTGTTCTTTTGTCACTGAGGGATAAAGAAAGAAAACTGTTCTAGAAGCAAAATTAGTATAGTATTATTATATTTGCAACTGCTCTTTTAATTTAGAAACATCACAGTACAGTTCAGCTGTGAGTCCATCTGAAGTTTCAGAGACAGGGGAATTGAAAATGACAAAGAAGCCTCTCACCTCATGTCACAACCAAATCAAAATCTCAGAGGGTGAAGGGGAACTCAGGGCAAAATATAAATGTTGGGCTTTAATAATGTATCAGTCTCCTGTTAACTTTCTACAAATGATTAAAAAACAGGCTGTAATAAATCTCAGATTTGGAAAACACAGACATTTGTGAAATAATTGTATTATTATGCAAATTCATTTACATTGAAATTCCAGGGATATGTTAGCAATTATCAGCAAGTTGTTAAAGAATTCTATCCTGAGAATCTCATTAGATAGCAATGCAAACTACAGTTATCATTCTGAGAACAAAGGGATCTTGAATGAGTAATCAATAGCAACTGGCAGAAAATGAGACATTAATTATGATCCTCTCTAGTGTTTTGTCTAAGACAAGATTTCATTAAATGCTTTGTGCAACCTGAATAGTTCCAAGTCATTACCAACATTTTGGACAATATATTAATTGGGGGAGGGGGTGGGGAGGGATGTACAGGGAAACAAAGTAAAAGAAAACCTGAGATGCTTCTATTTCTTTCCTGGGTCAATAAAAACACACCAGCCACCACTAGCCAACTGCTATGCTCATTCTTTTACAAGTTCCAAATCTTATAATCTCAACATGGTCTCTTGAAAATTTAATTATCATTTTCAATATTTAAAGTGTCATGCAGGTTTGAGAAGATAATGACAGTCATCCATCAAATGCATCCTGCCAACACAATCAGCCCAATCTTTCTGGCTTAAAAAGAGAAAAAAGAAAAAAGAGAAGAAAAGAAACTACCTATATACTATTAAATTACTAAAACATGGCAATCTTAGAAGTTTAAGTTTCTCAATCTTCCTTAATTATCAGTAAGCAGAGGGAAATTTTACCATCTTATTATTATTTCATTTTCACTATTTTTTTTCTTTGAACTTTTCTCCTGAATCCTGTATCAGCCAATGGAAGGATAACAAAGTAGGAAGATCTGGGATGTAGATTGATAAAAAAGACCTCCCAGAAATAAAAGAACTATGAAAAAACCCAGCAAAAATAATCCAGTATTAATATATCCAGTATTTAATCCAGTATTAATATATCCAGTATTTAAATAATTTAAGAACGACTTAGGATTTTATAGGCTTCCATAAGGAGAGTCCCCACTTTCAAAAATGTTATAGGAATGTCTTGAAGGCAGACTCTCATGAGGTTAGTAGTGAGCATACTCTAAGCATGTCTTCTCCTAAGTGAGCAGTTTTTCTGACTATTTGAATTTAGAAACTTCCTTGATAAATAGGGCCCTCTGGAAGACTTCCTGTAAAGGTACCAGTATGCCTTTGAGCCTTTTCTTTTATGAATACAAAGCAGCCAACTATGTGAGATGTTAACCAACATAAGAAGAACAAGAGATAAGGAAATGTCATTTCTCTTTTGCTTCTGTGGAAATGGTGTTATGTAGTCCTAAGATTTTCAGCAGAGTTCTAACACTTTGAAGCCACTCCCTTTCCGTTTAATGCTAGCTTTCACATCTAGTAAATGAGTATGCCCTCTTTCCCATACCTTGCATTTTCAAGAATACAATTAAGGGTAACACAAAACCCAATATAGCACTAGGCCTACAGTTAGGCATGTAATACTTTTTGAACTGAAACATTCTATACTGGATATCTTTTTAAAAATTAAACTTTTTATTTCGGGAATTTTCAAATATAAACAAAAGTAGGAAAAAAAGTGTAATAAACCTTTATTTATATACCTTTCACCCAGCTTCAACAACTGTCAGTATTCTGCTGCTTCTGCTTCATTTATTCTTCCATTTCTCAGCTCTTGTTACATCCCCCAAACTGACAACAATCCCTTATTAACATGTAATACCCAGTCTGTGGTCACCTCTTTCTTCACTTTTTTTCCCCAGGATGGTGTCTAATCTCTAGCCATTATTTAACAGACTCCTTTCTCCTGAAATAAGTTTACAAAAGAATAATGATCTTTGAAACAATATTCTGAAACAGCACTGAGTAGCACGAAAAATATAATTAGCAAGTTTTATGGAAGGAATAGGAACAAAGAAACAATGCCTCTTCCCCCTGCCAAGTTACCTCTGCATAATCTAACTCTCTCTGGCCTTTTAACAGAAGCAGGATGTTAAAACTGCCTACTGTTCATACTTCATGATGAGACATAACTCCCACAAAACAATTTATTTTACCTCTGCTCCAAACAACTCACAAAGCCCAGCTCACCCTGAAGGCAGCTGATGGCTCACTACCCTTTCCTGGATCGCAGGATTCAGATTCAAACATTTTTTGATGCCTACTGTGTGCCAGCCACTGTGCATGCCCTTTCACGTGCTCTTTTATTAGTGAATCATCTCTTGGATAGCTTCAACATTTGATCCAACAGCCAGTTTTATGTCTTAACATTCCTGACTCCAACAATCCTCCATCACCATCGAATAACCTACTCCTGAAAAGGTGTTGGTATGGGGAACCACTTGACTTCTGAAATTTTGAAGTTCAATATTCAATTCTGACATAATCTATTCTTAAAGCACCATCACTCCCCTACTACTTATTGCACCTGTAAAACGTAAACAGAAACCTCAATTAAACAGAGCTGAGAGACCAGAAGGGAGAGCTCTCACCACCTGTGATGATAACAGAGTCCAGAAGGAAGAAGAAAGACTCCTCTTCTTTCCTGACAAGGACTCAGTCAATGAAAAGCCATGAACTCTTGTTTACTCCAGCCCTTGCAATTTCCTTTTCGCCCTCTATAAAAGCATTCTCCTTTCCTTGCTGTGGGAGACTTGCATGTGGCTCACCATGGTTACAGACCTTGAATTGCAATTCTTTGCTGATCCTGAATAAACCCATCTTTGTTGGAGAAATATCTGGTACTCTATTTGTTTTAGGTCAACATTTTGGTGGCCCATAGGGAGACCAGAGAAGACCCCCAACGACTCTGGGGCTGGTAAGCAAACAGGTGTGGTACTCACAATTGAGTCCATTTTGCTCACTGATTTTCTTGCTGACCGAGATTTGAAGGTATGTCTTTCTCCTGGATCCGTGTTCTTACCCTCTTTGTGTTTGAAGGTCTCCAGGCTTTATTTGGGATCTATTTTAAGGTTTCACCTTTCTGGTTAAGGCCTTGCTCTGTATGTGAGTACTTGTTTGGCACGCCAGTCTGATTTTGAGAACAGACTGGCTCAGCTAAAGCTGGCTGAGAAGTTGTCCACCCATTCCTTTGGTAACAGGGACTGCTTCACTGAAACCGCTTCAGTTGAGCCACTGGCCCATTCCTATGAAAGAGGGGCTGTTCTCTGGAAACTTGTTGAAAAATCTTTGGCCCCGTTCCTCTAGGACAAAGCTGTTTCCTTCGAACTGGATGATATAAGCTTGCTGGTTGTTTGAGTTTCAAGCTGTTTGAACTGAGCTGTTTGGGCAGTTTGAAAAATTATTCTTTTACTCTAGAGAAAAACCTCTGAGGAATGGGATCCCAGATATCTAAGTATTTTGAGGGCACCCCCTCTTACAGGAACTCAGGCTGATTTTATGTTTAAGAACCTTCCTCAGGCACATTTTAAACTAAATGGACCAACCTGACCAAAGGCAATTTAGAATATCAATGGCCATTATGGGGAACATTTGAAATTCCCAACTTTAATTTCCTTTAAATTGAATTTGACTACAACTGCTCAAAAATTTTGAGAACTGAGGGGAATACCTATTTTAATTGGTATTTTGAGGCTTCCCAACGTTATCAGGAGTCTGAAATTGCCTCTCTGCAAAATAAGATTTTAAGGTAAGATTTCTCTTGTTGAACTTCCCTTTTTCTCTGAAACTCTCCCTACTCCCTTTTCTTCTGAACTTGTCAGAACCTGTCCCTTCAAAATTAAGCCCTCTGAGGATCCAGAGGCTAAACCCTTAATTTCTTATATTCCCTGGACCAAAGCTGAACTGGGAGCCATAGTCAAATATTTTCCCAAAGTAACTAAAGATCCTCACAGATTTGCTGAAGAATTTAATATAGTCATTCAAACTTATCAACCTGGTTTCTCTAATTATATCAACTAGTTTATATACTTGTTAGTGAAGGCCAGACCCAGTACTGAAAACTGCTAATTGGGAAAATCCTGAAAGGTCTCTAGAATTACAACTGGGAGACCAGCCCACTAACTTATTAGATGATCAGGCTCAGGCAATCACTAGGTGACTTCATCAAGCAATTCCTGGGGCTTTTCCGAATCCTGTTGATTGGAACAAATTCAGACTTGCACACAAAAGTCTGATGAACCTGTTCATGACTCTTACAATCAACTTCAAATTGGTTTTAAAGAAAATTCTGGTTTTCCTTCCTATGTTGATTCCACCTGAGGAGCTTTTAACTCTATGTTTATTAAGGGGCTGAACCGGGACCTTTCCCTTCTAGTAGAAAGGACCAGGCTGGAAGGGGAAACTATGTCCACTCCAGATTTAGGTAATCTGGTAAACCAGCTCTCTCACACTCTAGAGCAGTCACCTAAAAGGAAGATGAACAAAATTCTTAATCCTCAATTCCAGCAAATGAAAGTTCCTAAACAAAGTAAAAACCCTTCTAGTTTTTGTTATTATTACAAAAAGCCAGGACACTGAAAAAGAGATTGTTATAAATTTAAGTGCTTTAGGCACCTTTAGCTCTCTAACTAGCCTTTCCAACATCCTGCCAATTCTCAATGGTAGGGGCTCTGAGGAACTACAGGCACTCTTCCCAATTCTCCCTCTTAATCATCTTGGAGAAACGTTTCTCCAGATTTGGGATGAATCTCTTCCAGTCCTAACTGACACTAGAGCCACAGTCTTAGTGCTCAACTCCATGACTATAAAGCAGCCCATGCCTCAGAGTACTGAAACAGTTCAAATACTGAGGATCTCTAGTGAAGCTCAAGAGTTCCTGTCTCTGAACCTATTCTCTTCTGTTTAGGCCCAACAGGCTGAATTATATGCTCTTACGTGGGCTTGTACTTTAGCCAAGGACAAAGTTTGCCAATATTTACACTGACAGTAGATATGCTTCTCAGAGTAGCTCATGATTTTCAAGTGTTGTGGAAGCAACATGGCTTTCTTACTTTCAGCAGAAATAAAATTAAAATTTTTAAAAATTTAAATAAAATTTAAAATTATTAGATGTAATACTTTTACCTGCCACTTTAGCTATTATTAAGATTATGGGGGGGCTTCCCTGGTGGCGCAGTGGTTGAGAGTCTGCCTGCCAATGCAGGGGACACGGGTTCGAGCCCTGGTCGGGGAGGATCCCACATGCCGCGGAGCAACTGGGCCCGTGAGCCACAACTGCTGAGCCTGCGTGTCTGGAGCCTGTGCCCCACAACGGGAGGGGCCGCGATAGTGAGAGGCCTGCGCACCGCGATGAAGAGTGGCCCCCGCTTGCCGCAACTAGAGAAAGCCCTCGCACGAAACGAAGACCCAACACAGCTAAAAATAAATAAATAAATAAAGTAGCTATTAAAAAAAAAAAAAAGATTATGGGGCATTCTAAACTTGACTTGCTGGAGGCTGAGGGAAATCACCTTGTTGGTATTTCCAAAAGAAATGCTGCCCTCAAAGGCACCAGCAGCAGCCAAATCTCTGTCATGGTCCAAAGGGATACTCCCCCAAAAGATAACTCAGAAAAACTGGCTAGAGGAACCTAAAAATTGGCCTCAGAAAAGGAAAAACAAGATTAGAAATTCAATAATTGTTGGTTTGATAAAAAGAGAAAGCTCTGGTTTGGACCAAATAACAACCCAGTCCAAGCGGAGAGTCTAAAATTCCCACTCCTTACCACTGTATATGCTTTAAACTACTGGTCTACTGACAAAATCATAACATTCATGAATCAATATTGCTGGGGAAATTAAAACATGTATAAAACCATATAGATGAATATCAATAGTAATTTCTGGTCTCCAACCTCAGATGGATCATCAACACCTCCTGAAAAGCTTTTTACTTGTCACTAAAGAGCTCATGGAATTAGAAGAAAACTTCAATAAGGTCTGTTATTTCAATCAAACAACAGATGCTCTAATCCCTCTAGTATAAAAATTCCAGTAAAGTGAATGTCTAGCTTCTACTCAAACATAGCCACTAAGAGGGAAGTCACGATTTACCAAGGTTGAATATTCCATCCTCTATACTAGGAGAATATTCCTTCTTATACTACGTTAAAATCAGAATTGCTTAACTCCTACATATTGCCCAAAGTTTTAACCTTAAAAGTTATAGAACAACCCAAATTATGCTTCAAATATTTGAAGATGCTTCTCAAGTTACTGGTGTCCTCCTTTCTTAAAACTAAATAGCCCTCTGTCCTTCAATCATTCTCTGTATGCTGGAGTTGCAAGTTACTTTACTATTTGCAAATAGTAAAATGTATTTCTAACAGGCGATTATGCCTGTTTAGAAATACATTTGCTCAGAATGGTATACAACATCAGCTTCCTGGCTCTAAATATTGTGTTCTAATAATTTAGCCTAAAGCTAAGGTCTCTATCATTAGGTTTGTTGTTATGTAAAGAAATATCCCAACTGCTGTTTAAAACAACTAGCTTTAATTAATCATCCTGGGGAAACATCAGGTTAGTTTAGGATTCACTGCATATGAAAACCCTGATTCTCTTAATTGTCAGAAACACATACCTGCGTTGGAAAAAAATCATGCTCTGATGGAATATTATGCATTACCTGGAGTACGGTCAGTTCAGTTAAGGGCCAGATAGAAAACATTTAAGCTTTGTGGGCCATATTGTCTCTTTGTAACTACTCAATTCCATTTTTGTAGCAAGAAAGAAGCCATAGCCAATACATAAATGAATGAACATGGGTATGTTCTAATAAAATCATTCAAGGGGTTGAGATATTTGGCTGGCAGCCATAGTTTGCTGACCACTGGTCTACAGCATACCTTTCTAGGTTACCTGATTCTCATTCTATGGGAGCTATTTTACAACTCTCTAAATTGTAGACAACTAGTAGCAATGAAAAATAATTCTTATATGTACATCTGAAAAAAAATTCTGTCCAGTAAAGGGATGAAAGACCTTTCCCCACCCTCAATACCTCTACCACCCTGCTCCAAAGGAAAAAAAAAATGTTTTGCCTCTCTGTTTGAATATTAATTTCCATAATTTTGATCTATGAATGTGTCTGTTTTTGGATTCTCCTTTGAACTGGTTCTAACACCTTACAGATTTCTTCACTGATGAGATACAATCTATATACATGTTCATTTTTATAGCTATAGGACAGTCATGATTTTATTTTTAAAAAATTGTCTCTTATCACCTGCAATGTGCTGTTGTTATATAACTAAGATCTGTCTAAACTACCTATCCCACTGTTCTTGATATGTAGCCTAGAGCAATACCATTTCAAATAGTTTCCTTGTCACCAGTTTATAAATTCTCTAGCAAATCGTAAACTAAAGCTTAACTTTTCTAAGAAACACCTGTATTTTTTATCATGCCTCGTGTCCAATCCCAAACCCTTACAGGATAAAACATAAACTCTTTGTTTAGGTATCCAAGCATCATCCTTACAGTTCACACATCTCACACTGTTTCCCTAAATAAATATTCCATTCAAGCCAAGTTAAAATGCTACTATTCCTAGAATACACATTCACTTCTTTTTTCATTCCAAATACATTCATTCAAAAGGTGTTCATTGTGGTGACCGGGATGGGGGGTGAGGTGGGAGGGAGGTCCGAGAGGGAGGGGATATATGTATACATACAGTTGATTCACTTTGTTGTACAGCAGAAACTAACACAACATTGTAAAGCAACTATACTCTAATTAAAAAAAAAAAAAGGTATTCATTGATAGCTTCTATTTGTCAGGCACAGAGCGAGGCGCTGGAAATACAACAAACAAGCAGCCACTGACGGTGCCTTCACAAAGCTGATACTTTCGGTGGGAGAAAATTAAGGAAGAAGCAGTAAGATGTGCTGAATATTACTGCTTCTATTTTATTAGCCATATGTTCTCCTTCCCCAAGATGTTCTCCTGTCTACTCTGTCAAATTTTACCCATCCTCCAAGATCTCAGTGTTCTGTACTTCCTTTGCAAAATCTTCTCTGTATCAAAATCACATTCATTTCTCTCTCTTCTGAGTTCTAACTTACATTTGTGCTACTTGAGATTTAATACGGATCACCTTATCATTTTAGTTAATTTTCTGTGTGTACACTGTTGGTCTTCCCAACTAGAATGTAAGTTTCCTGAAGACTGATACTAATTCTTTTTTTCTGTTGCCTGGCCCAGTTTCTTATACATGATAAAATAAGCAAATACTTATTGATAAGATTCTTTATCTTTTAAGCAAGTTTTGTAATGTGTGAAGTTTTTTTTTTTGGACATTTTTTTACCCAGTGAGAAAAAAGCATGAGAAAAAGATGAAGCATTTAAATTGCAAGTGAACTTGGTCTGCTTAAAAGAGAAGTGGCAACAAATTTCTGTAAATTGGAAATGCTATAATTTCTAAGGGTACGATAGTCCATAGGGAATAAGGGATCCTTTTTATTAAAAATAAAACACTAAGATTGCAAAATCTGGTTAATAAAATGTTAAAATACAATGAATACATTATGTTGTGCGATACAGGTCTGTGTAATATGTCCTATTAAATCAGTGCAAAACTCAATATTTGATTAAAAGTAGGTCTGAAATAAAGCAAATCATCTGAAATACTTCTTAAGGAATTTATTTTAAATTTATAGAAATTTGTGGCCCTGAACCAAGATGGCGGGGTAGAAGGACGTGCTCTCACTCTCTCTTGTGAGAACACAGGAATCACAACTAGCTGCTGGACAATCATCAACAGGAAGACACTGGAACTCACCAAAAAAAATACCCCACATCCAAAGACAAAGGAGAAGTCACAATGAGACGGTAGGAGAGGCGCAATCACAGTAAAATCAAATCCCATAACTGCTGGGTGGGTGACTCACAGACTGGAGAACACTTATACCACAGAAGTCCACCCACTGGAGTGAAGGTTCTGAGCCCCACGTCAGGCTTCCCAACCTGGGGGTCTGGCAACGGGAGGAGGAACTCCTAGAGAATCAGACTTTGAAGGCTAGTGGGATTTGACTGCAGGACTTCGACAGGACTTGGGGAAACAGAGACTCCACTCTGGGAGGGCACACACACAGTGTGCGCATCGGAACCCAGGGGAAGGAGAGTGACCCCAGGGGAGACTGAACCAGACCTACCTGCTAGTGTTGGAGGGTCTCTTGCAGAGGCAGGGGGTGGATGTGGCTCACCGTGGGGACAAGGACACTGGCAGCAAAAGTTCTGGGAAGTACTCCTTGGCATGAGCCCTCCCAGAGTCTGCCATTAGCCCCACCAAAGAGCCCAGATAGGCTCCAGTGCTGGGCTGCCTCAGGCCAAACAACCAACAGGGAGGGAACCCAGCCCCACCCATCAGCAGTCAAGCAGATTAAAGTTTTTCTGAGCTCTGCCCACCAGAGCAACAGTCCTCAGCTATTTTAAGCTGAGGATTTTGGGAAACTGACAGAACCAGGAAGGTCACTCTGACGCCCTCCACCCCCACCCCAGCCCTTCTTCCCTGAAACAGGCTATCCTCATGTGAGATGTGCCTTCCCTATATCCAGAGAAAAGGAGCATCCTTATGTCCAAAGAAAAAGGGATGTCAAGAAGAATCCTAACAAACAGGCCTTATACTAAGTTTCCCCCAGTTTATAATTACCTCATGCTTCTTAATCTATATCATATTCATCCATAATGCCTACTCTTCATCAAACTTAGCATGAAAGTACATAGGTCTGTTTCTTTTGGTCTTTATTTCCTGATGAAGACTTCTGTGTCATGCAAAACTTATATTAAATGAATATGTAAGCTTTTCTCCTGTTAATCTGTCTTTGTCAGTTTGCTTTTCAGATCCAGCCAGGAACCCTAAGAAGGTTGAAGAAAACTTTCCTCCTCTACAGAACTAAGACTTTTTTATATACTTATGGATATCTCAGGCTAGATAATTATTCCACTGGTCTCATCCTTTAGGGTTTTCTCTAAGTATGCTGTCAGAAATTACCCCATCAAGTAACTGTTCAACCTCTAAAATTGTTAGTTGTCACTGGCTAAGGAAACCTGTCCTCCTTAAGAGAAAAGTATTACTGGGAGGGTGGTGGGGGGAGGAGGAAGAAAGAAGGAAAAAGAAAGAGAAGTAGCTACACCATGGGTATCTTTTATGTAACAGCTTGTAGTCATATTACCAACTAGAAATGATCCTGTTCTTGAAATTATCATAGAATTACAAGTCTAGAAGGGACTGGAAATTTGTTCATCAACTGCACTTAACCTTGTCACAAAAAGAAAAATTGGAGAAGCCTTGGGTAACCTTATAGATTTGTAGGAGTTCTTTTTATATCCTGGATACTAGTACTTTGTCAGATGTATGTTTTGCAAATATTGACTCCCAGACTGTGGCTTGTCTACTCTTTTTAACCTATGCTTTTTAATAAGCAGAAGTCTAATTCTGATTAAGTCTAATTTATCATTTTTTTCTTTTGCAGTTTTTTTCTTTCTGTATTCTGTGTAAGAAAGCTTTGCTTACCCCCTAAGTGAAGAGAGATTCTCCTGTGTTTTCTTCTTAAAGCTTTGTAGTTTTAGCTTTTACATTTAGGTCCAGGATCCATCTTGAATAACTTTTGCTTTCAGTGTAAGAGAAGGACTAACATTCATAATTTTCCATATGAAAATCCATTTGTTACTGCACTTTTTATTAAGAATCTTTCCTTTTCCCATTGGAATACTTTGACAAATACTGTTGAAAATCAAATGAACTGCATAAATGTGGGTGTACTTCTGGGCTCTATTCTATACCAGTGTCATATTTCTCAATCACACCAGTACCATGCTGTTTAATTACAACAGCTTTATACTACATCTTATGTTAGAGTCAGGTAGCATAAATTCACCAACTTTGCTCTTCACTTCTCAAGACTGCTTTGGGTATTCCAGGTCATTTGTTTTTCTAAAGAAATTTTAAAATTAGCTTGTAAATTCCTATACAAACACAAAGAATCTGGGTAGGGTTATAATTGGGATTGCATTTAATCTATGGATCAATTTGGGAGGAACTGATATTTTAAGAATATTGTCTTCCTGTTCATGAACATGGTACATCTTTGCATTTGCTGAGGTCTTTTAAAATTTCTCCAAGCAAACTGTTTGCTCAGCAGTTTTCAGTGGTCTTGCATGTCTTCTAACATTTACTCTTAAGTATTTAAATAAAGTTTCTTAGATGCTACTATAAATGACATTTCTTTTCATTTAATTTTTTTAAAAACTAAGCTGTTCTTTACATACAATAAAATGTTCAGATCTTAAGTGTACCACTTAATCAGTTTTGATGAATGCATATTAAGACACAAGACATTTCTGTCATCTCAGAAATGAGTTACCTTCACAGTAGAACACTTCTCCCAGTGGCAACCACTGATTTGATTTTTATCAACACAGGAGAGTTTTGCCTATTATAGCTGTTCACATAAATGGAGTCATACCGTAGTTTTGAGATTTGGCCTCTTCCACTCAGCATAACATTACTGAGATCATTACATCATTCCATTTTATTGCTGAATAGCATTCAACGTACGAACATAACACAGGTCATTTATCCACTCTCCTGCTGATGAATATCTGGGATGTTTCCAGTTTTAGGCTATAATGAATAAAGATGCTATGAACATTTTCAGTGAAAGTTTTTGGTGAACAATGTTTTCATTTTTCTTGGATAAACACCTGGAAGTAAACCTGTGGAGTCATGGAGTAGATGCATACTTAACTTTATAAAAAATTGCCAAACAGTTTTCCAAAGTCATTTACCATTTTACAGTCCAACTAGCAATTTTAACTTTAGCTTTCAAAAAATTTTAGCTATTTTGAACAACAAAGTCCTAATGTATAGCACAGGGAACTATATTCAATATCCTGTGATAAACGATAATGGCAAAGAATATAAAAAAAGAATGTCTCTATGTGTATAACCGAGTCACTTTGCTGTACAGCAGAGATTGCCACAACATGGTAAATCAACTCTACTTCAATTAAAAAAAAATAAAACAAATTTTTAGCTATTCTGGTAGGTGTGTACTGTCACGTCATTGTGGTTTTAATTTTCATGTACCTGACAGCTAACAATGTGGAGCATTTTTTAACGTGCTGACTGCCCGTTTGTATACTGTCTTTTGTGAAGTGTCTGTTGTAAAAAATTGGACTGCTTCTTTCATATTACTGAGTTGTCAGGGATCATTATATAGTCTACACTTAAGTCCTCTGTCAAATATATGTGTTGCTAATACCTTCTCCCATTCTGTGGCTTCTCTTTTCCTTTTCTTGATGGTGTTCTGGGATGAATGCAAGCTTTAAATTTTAATTAAGTTCAATTCATCAATTTTTCTTCCATGTTCTATGCTTTCTATATCTTCCGTAAAAAATTTTTGTTTATCTTGAAGTGGTAAAGATATTAATCTATTTTTTTCCCTATCAGCTTTATTATTTTAGCTCATATTTAAGTCCATGATCCATCTCAAACTTATGTTTGTCTATGATGTAAGTTAAGAGTTGAAGTTCTTTTTTTTAAAAATATTGTTTTATAGTTGTTCCAGCACCATATATTGAAAAGAGATGTTTCTTTTCTTACTGAATTGCTGGAGTGCTCTTATCAAACACCATTTCCCATATAGGGATGGATCCCTTTCTGGACTCTATCCTGTTCCATGATCTATTTGTCAGTCTTTATAAGAAAACTACGCTGTCTTGATTAGTATTGTTTTACAGGAAGTCTTTAAGTCAGGTAAAGTCCTTCTTCCTTTCTTTTTGAAGATTCTTCTGGCTCTTCTTAATTCTCTGCCTTTTCAGATCAACTTTTAAATAATCTTGTCAATGTTTTATAAAGAGCCTCCTGGAATTCTGACTGGGATTGCATTAAATCTATAGCCCAGTGGAACTAACATCTAAATGATACTGAGTCTTCCAATTCATGAACATGGTACATGTCTCTATTTATTTAGATCTTCTTTGATTTCTATCATCAATATTTTATAGTTTTCATTGTTGAAGTCTTATCTTTTTTTTTTAATTTTTTTTATATGAATGGCTGGATTTTTATTTATTTATTTATTTATTTATTGGCTGTGTTGGGTCTTCATTTCTATGCGAAGGCTTTCTCTAGTTGTGGCAAGCAGGGGCCACTCTTCATCGCGGTGCGCGGGCTTTTCACTGTCGCGGCCTCTCTTGTTGCGGGGCACAGGCTCCAGACGCGCAGGCTCAGTAGTTGTGGCTCACGGGCCTAGTTGCTCCGCGGCATGTGGGATCTTCCCAGACCAGGGCTCGAACCCGTGTCCCCTGCATTGGCAGGCAGATTCTCAACCACTGTGCCACCAGGGAAGCCCAAAGTCTTATCATCTTTTGTTAAATTTATCCCTCTGTATTTTATACTTTTTGATGTGACTATAAACAATACTGTTTTTTTAAAATAGAAGTATAGTTGATTTACAATATTGTGCCAATGTCTGATGCACAGCAAAGTGATTCAGTTATACATATATACATTCTTTTTTTATATTCTTTTCCATTATGGTTTATCACAGGATACTGAATATAGTTCCCTGTGCTATACATTAGGACCTTGTTGTTTATCCATTCTAAATGTAATAGTTTGCATCTACCGACCTCAAAATCCCAGTCCATCCCTCTCCCTCCCCTTGGCAACCACAAGTCTGTTCTCTATGTCTGTGAGTCTGTTTCTGTTTTGTAGATAGGTTCATTTGTTCCATATTTCAGATTCTACATATACGTGGTATCATTGTATTTGTCTTTCTCTTTCTGACTTACTTCACTTAGTATGATAATCTCTAGTTGCATCCATGCTGCTGCAAATGGCATTATTTTGTTCTTTTTTATGGCTGAGTAGTATTCTATTGTATATATGTACCACATCTTCTTTATCCACTCATCTGTTGATGGACATTTAGGTTGTTTCCATGTTTTGGCTATTGTGAACAGTGCTGCTATGAACATTGAGGGTGCATGTACCTTTTTGAATTATAGTTTGGTCCAGGTATATGCCCAGGAGTAGGGCTGCTGAATCATATGGTAATTCTATTTTTAGTTTTCTGAGGAACCTCCATACCGTTTTCCATAGTGGCTGTACCAACTTACATTCCCACCAACAGTACAGGAGGGTTCCCTTTTCTCCACACCCTCTCCAGCATTTGTTATTTGCAGACTTTTAAAATATTTATTTATTTATTTAGGCTGCACCGGGTCTTAGTTGCGGCACACAGGATCTTTGTTGCAGCATGCAACTTCTTAGTTGCAGCATGTGGACTCTTTGCTGCGGCATGAGAACTCTTAGTTGCAGCATGAGAACTCTTAGTTGCAGCATGCATGCGGGATGTAGTTCCCCACCTGGGGATTGAACCCGGGCCCCCTGCATTGGGAGTGTGGAGTCTTACCCACTGGACCACCAGGGAAGCCCCTGTGGACTTTTTAATGATGGCCATTCTGACCGGTGTGAGGTGGTACCTCACTGTAGTTTTGATTTGCATTTCTCTAATAATTAGTGATATTGAGCATCTTTTCATGTGCCTACTGGCCATCTCTATGTCTTCTTTGGAGAAATGTCTATTAAGGTCTTCTGCCCATTTTTCAATTGGGTTGTTTGTTTTTTTGCTGAGTTGTATGAGCTGTTTGTATATTTTGGAGATGAAGCCCTTGTCTGTCTCATCATTTGCAAATATTTTCTCCCATTCTGTAGGTTGTCTTTTCTTTTTCTTATGGTTTCTTCTGCTGTGCAAAAGCTTGTAAGTTTGATTAGGTCCCATTTTAAACAATACTGTTTTGATAATTTCAATTTCTAATTGTTCACTGCTAGTATATAGAAATATAATTGACTTTTTGAGATTGCCTATGTAACCTGTGACATAGCTAAAAGTACTTATTAGTTCTAGAAGTGTTCTTGATGATTCCTTAGGACTTCTCATGTACACAGACATATCATCTGCCAATTCAGCTGAATTTATTCCTTTCCAATTTTATGCCTTTTTTCCCCTTGCCTTATTACACTGGCTAGGACATAAAATTCAGGTAATGAGAGTGGAAATTTTTACCTTGTTCCTAATATAAGAGGGAAAACATTTAGTCTTTCACCTTTAAGCATGCAATTACACTTAAAAGCTATAGATCTTTCATGCAAGTCTTTTTATCAAATTGAGGAAGCTGCTTTCTATACTGAGTTTGTTGAGAGGTTTTATCATGGATATTTGATTTTGTTGAATACTTTTTCTACATCTTTGGAAATGGTTTTCTTCTTAAGTCTGTTAATGTGTTGAACTACACTGGCTGATTTTCAACAATTAAGCCAAACTTTCACTTCTGGTACAAACCACATGTGCATTTTGAGGATCAGGGTGTTGCTCACCTTGTAAAATGAGCTGCAAAGTGTTCCCTCCTCCTCTGTTTTCTAAAATAGTTTGTGTAAGATTGGTATTATTTTTCCCCGTAAGCATTTAAAAGAATTCACCAATGAAACCATATGACAGTCAAGCTTTCTTTGTGAAAAAGCTTTTGAAATGAATTTACTTGTATTAATAGATACAGAGTTATTCAAACTCTCTGTTTCATCTTGTCCCCTTTTGGTAAGTAATATTCAAGAAATTTGCTTATTTCACCAAAGTTGTCAAATTTATTAAGTTATTCCCAACACTTCCTTATTATTCTTTTAATGTATATATGATTTACAGTGATAACCTCTCTTCCATTTCAGATATTGGTAATTGGTGTTCTTTCCCCTCCTTCTCTCTCCTCCTTTGTTTTAATTAGTCTAGCTAGGACTTATTAATTTTATGGGTCTTTTCAAATAATCAAATTCTGGCTTTGTTAGCTTTTTCTATTATTTGTGTAATATTACACTGATTCCTGCTCTTATTTGTACTGCTTTCTCCCTTCCACTTATTTTGTGCTTCTTTTTCTAGCTTCATAGGGCAGAACCTCAGGTCATGTACTGTAGATCTTTTTTAATACAAGCATTTAGGGCTACACATTTTCTCCAAGGCACTGCTTTAATTGCACCAACATATTTTGCTATATCATATTTCATTATAATTTAGTTAGAAATATTTTCTAAATTCCCTTCTGATTTCTTTTTAAAACCATGGGTTATTTAGATATGCCCATGTCTAAATGAAACAGCCCTATCATTTCCAAATGTTTGGTGTTTTTCTAGGTAACTCACTGACTTCTAATTTAATTCGTTTGTGGTCAGAAAAAATACTTTTTATGATTTTAAACCTTTTCAGTTTATTGACACTGATTTAAAGATGAGCACATTGTTCAATCCTGTTGAGTGTAACATGTACCCTTGAAAGGGATTTATATCTTCAGTTGTTGGGAACAGAATTTTTAAGTATCAGTTAGGTCACGGTAGTTTATATGGTTCATTTAGTTCTATGTCTTTACTAAATTTTTGTCTAGTTATTCTGTCAACTGCTAAGAGAGGTATTCAGAGCTTCAACTGTGACTGCGAACTTCTCTCTCTCTTTAATTATACCGATTTTTGTTTCATTTATTTTGAAGCTCTGTTATTAGGTGTATACACATTTATCATTGTTTTATCTTCCTTCTGTATTGACTTTTATCATTTTATCATTATCAAATGTCTGTATATAATGAGATTGACTGTAATGGAAAAAGAGGATGGTAAAGAAGCAAATGGTATGGGTAAATTTCTAAGTAACAGTTAACTGAGTTTTTAAAGTTAACTGTTATTTTTTTCAAGGGTATAATGTCTTAACTCTGATGAAAATTAAGTCCCTTGGGGAGAAAACAAGACCCTGCCTCTTCTAGGCTGAAGACTTTGAGAAAAACTTACACAAATTTGAATAAACACTTGTTTAAGAGGCAGCAATACAAACTGCCATAATCATAAAAGGATTTTTTACTTCATGGTGACAGTTATTGAAGTATTAATACCTATTGGGGGTTTTTTTTTGGAAAGTTAATATTATTCTTATTTTTTTAGAATTAATTTTTATTGGAGTATAGTTGATTTACAGTATTGTATTAGTTTCTGCTGTACAGCAAAGTGAATCAGTTATACATATACATATACCCACTCATTTTTAGATTCTTTTCCCATATAGGGCATTAGAGCACTGAGTAGAGTCCCCTGTGCTATACTGTAGGTCCTTATTAGTTATCTATTTTATATATAGTAGTGTGTATACATCAATCCCAACCTCCCAATTTATCCCTCCCCCCATACCTATTTTTAATAAAGATGTTGGCTTCTATGCTCTGTGTTGAACCAAAAAAAATTCAATTGCAGAATGATCTATCAATGTTTCCAGTAACACTGCTACACCAGCTTCCTTTTAATGGCTCATCAGTTATGCCATTGCCGTGAAGGTAATATGAGGAGACTCATTTAGCAACATATTATTACATCATCTTAACATGAAGTAAGGCCCATCAGGCATTATTAAATTAGTCTGAATTTTGCAGTATGTCAGCAGCATTTTATGTACATTAATAGCAGAGTTAAATGTTCCTTGGGGGATTCTGTTGAAGAAAAATGATTTCAAAGTGGTGTTTGGATATAATTTTGTAGTCACTATTTATATTTTCTTCTATTATCATTGTGTGGTTAAGATTATTATGTTGCTTGTGAATAGGTAAGATAAAATGGCAGCCAATTATTAACTGTTTGGTGTACTTTTTTCTTCTCTGACCCATTATAATAAATACAGTTTGGAATACAGGTTTTTCTTTGAATGGGAGTGATACATCTTTTTAAACTCTTGAATTTCCTGGGTTTACTACTTAGGCCTCAAATCAGCTGGTGTGAATCATCATAACTTCTCCTGGCAACTACAGCATAGCCAGAGCTAAGTAACAATAATAAATAGCAAAGCCATTGTTCCTTTCACAGTAAGGAATACTTTCACTTATTTTAAGAGCCCTCTGGTCTTCATTGACGTTATTTATCCTTGTTGCAGTATAATCTTCTCTCATCTGTGCTGAATTTTGGGCTTTCTCTTTGGGGCTCATGCATTGCTTCCATGAATTCTTCAAAAACAAATCTTTCCCTGACTTGAATACCTATAAATCTTCTTGTATATAGGAATATTGTTATTTTATATTTCATACATTCCCGTAACCTTGTTCTCTTTTCCTTAGGCCTGCCTGATCTCTCCAACATGTGATAAATAATTATTAAAAAGCAATCTTACAGTTTCTTCTTTTTTAATACTCCATATGTGCTTGTATTTGGAGTATACAGAGGAACTGGGTTTCTCAAAGCATAATCCTCAGTCGATGTGAATTAAAATCACCTGGGGTACTTGTTAAAAATAGAAATTCTCAGGCCCCTCCTTGACCGAACAAATTAAAATGGGAGGGAGGTAAGGGATTCTTACCTGCAGTATAATTACATCAAGGTTAAAAACATCAAGCATGAGTTTAGAAGGTTTACCACTTGCTAGATGTACGGCACTGAGCAAATTACTGATACCTCTGGAGAACACTCATTTTCTAACCTGAAAAATGGGTGCTGTTAAAAGGAGTAAATGTGGGAGTTCCCTGGTGGCCTATTGGTTAGGATTCCGGGCTTTCACTGCTGAGGGCCTCGGTTCAATCCCTGGTCGGGGAACTAAGATCCCGCGGGCTGTGGGTATGGCCAAAAAAAAAAGGGGGGGTGGGCAGATTAAATGTGTAATTCAATGCCTGGCTTAGTTAGTGCTCAGTAAATGATAACAATTATTATTAGAGTGCTATGCATTTAGGTTTGAATAAATGTTTTGATATGAGAATTAAATCTGGTATAAACACATATTAATCACTGGTAAAAACTGTTAAGATTCATCTTTGCAAAATTGGAGAATTACATAAATGGAGCTTATCACTGATTCTAACTAAATAGCAACACCTCTGCCAAGGGAGTATAAAAAATGTTACGTGAAAACTCATTAATTAATATAAGCATTAACAATAATTTAACAGCTGCAGCTGTAATTTCAAAGACCTTACAATAGTTTTTTTTCCCTCAAGTTTAGCAGTAGTGTTAACATTAGACCAGTGGTTCTCAATCTTTTGGTTTCTTAAAAATAACATTAAGGACTCAGAATAGCTTTTTTTGGTGGGTTATATGAATCGAAACATTTTAAAATATGCATTCATTTTGTAAAACACTTTCCCTTTCAAGTACATGCAGTTTAGCCTTCAGAGACTTACAAAGTATGTGGGGAAAAACTGCTAATTCTATTTTTCAAATGAATAAGTCAATACAGAGATGGGATTTAAGGTTAAACGCCTTGTCTTAGAACCACAGGTCAGTAACTCGCAGAGATGGGATTTGAACCTAGGTACTCTGATTCTGAAAGGCATAATTATGGGAGAGGTATTAAATGAAGTAATATTGTTAGTATGACAGTTAAGTGCCTATGTCTAAAATTAGGGGGGGGGGTCTCATGAAAGGCATGCAGACAGCGGAAAACTAATTTAATATATTCTGCCTTTCCTTTGTATGCTTTTTGGCTTGATTCTGATGGGAATCTACAGGCAAACTGAGTGTTTAGGATTCTCAGTGTAAAGATGTGGGGAAAGAAGCAGAGAAAACGGCCATTAGTAGAAATGCAACATGCTAAGGAATATGCAAGAGCTGAAAGAAAGTTTCCAAGTCAAAGAGATTGTAGGAAGCTCAAAAAATTGGACGTAGATTTGTAAGTAGTACTTTGCAAGAAACCGCCCTCAACAGGAAACCCCTTGTGTCTTGTCACTTTAGCAAAGCTATATTATAACTACCCTTAAACCAGGCACTCGCCATGGTCTGGTCATCTCTGGCCCAAGCAGTTTTCAGATCTTTTGATGACACAATACCTTGCCTAACCTGTTGGTTCTTCCCATAGATCAAAGAAGAAATGAAGAATAAGTACTTAACAGATGACCAGACCTCTCCCCTAGTTTCCCCTTTAGTAACCTCATGAACAAACTGTGTGAACAAACTTGTGAACAAGACAGCATCTAAAGAAAGATCACAAGAAGTCAACAAGACTACATGCAGTGGGGGATGGCAATGACTCTGATCCCTTATCTCAATGATTAACTGAGATTACTTCCTCTTTTTTCCCGTTTAAAAACTGTCTTGGCTGAGCAGAACCTTCGGAGTTGGTTTTGGGGGGACACAAGTCTGCCTTCTCCCCAGATTGGCAGCTGTCTGATTAAAAGCAATCCTCCTTTCTACCAACACCTGCCCCTCAGGTATTGATTTTCAGCAAGCAGCTAGACCTGAGTTTGGTAACAGGTTGAAATGAAAGTACTTCCAACATTAGTAAGTTTAACATAGGATGGTCAAGCTACACAGAGCAATTTTATGTTCTTCTTGTACTCTATCAGCAACACTGTTCTTTTCAGGAGGAAATAAACAAACATCATTTTCAGAAATAAGCATTTTGGAAGAGGGTAGGAAGCTAACTGCTACTTTGCCTCCAGTTAAAATGGAGGTGAGCTATGAAATTCTTTGATGATAGAGAAAGACAATCTGATGAACTGTGGAAGGGAAACCATTTTAAGCAGAGGAGCAGAAAAAAAGAAACTATGTTTAATTACTAAAATCCCACCACATTTAGTCACAAATTAAATGCACAAATAATGGTGAAATAAATTGGAAAAATTTCTACCTCCTCTGTTAAAGTCTTTATCTATGTGTTAAAAAATTATCTCACTGCTTTTGTTATTTATTAACTTACTTGACAGCCTGGTAATCCAGTATCTCTGCTGTACAGGGAAAATGAGCCTCTCTCTGACGTTTTTCCTGTAAAACAAAGAAAATAGTTCCATATAAAAATCCTCATTTACTGACACACAGTCAATTCAACTTCTAGACCATTCATGGAAGTACAGAGAACAAATGAGAAACAAGAAGACAAAAATCCAATAAATAAGACTTAAAAAGCTCACTACCATTCCAGTCATGTGAAATAATGAAAAAAAAATATTCAAAAGAATAGATATCTATAGAGCCAATAGTATGATTCATATACCCACAAGTGAGAATGTTTTCCCATATTTGCTTCAGACTGAACACTCCCCCCTTTCCTTCTCTCTCTGAGAAACTGAAACAGTAAAGATACAGTTCACATCTCACCCCAGACCACAAGGTAACCACTATCATAAAACTGGTATATGATTCCCATGTATATTTTGAATCTTTTAGTACATATTCATGTATTCAAACAATATACATTATTATTTGTGTTTAATACATTTAAACAGATGGGATTACATGGTATATATCTTGAGATAGATGTTAAAAGTAAACACCTAGTTCATTCATTTTTTACTGCTATAGAATGTCCCATTATACAAATAAAACCACAGTGATCTATTCTCCTATCGAAAAATAGAAAAACAGTTTCTGCTTTTTTTTCTAGTTATCATGAACAATGCTTGAACAAATATCCTTGCACGTCCTATATACACATAAGAGTTTCTCCAGGACAGACACAAAGAAGTGAAACTGCTGGGTTAAACAATGCACACTTTCAACTTCATAAGTATTACCTTTCTCTGAAGTTGTCATGCCAATTTATACTCTTCCCCGAAATGTATAAGAACTCCTGTTGGGATTATACTTACAGTTCAAAAGCTGATGGCTAAGTATCAGGAATGGTATAGGCCAGCTCTAGAGGGAGAGCAGGTGTCTCACAGTGCTGACAATTGACAGCAGTGTTCTTACTCGTTTGCTTTTCAGTACACATGAGTTTAAGTAAGTTCAGGAAAGCCAATTTTCAAATAGTATATAGTTTTAAACGAAACAGTCTTTCACAAATAGACATGTTGCTTAAAAAGATTTCTGCAAGGATCACAGTTTGATGTTAATATCAAAGATAGAGATACAAGTAAAAATGACAATGGCAGAGCTAATTCTTTTTCTTCATTTCAGGGTAAAAAAAAACACAATGTAATTAAATCTGACAAGTTATCCAAAATAGTTAAAATTATTGAGGCTATATGAAGTCACCATAATTGTATACTATACACTGAGATATCAGCTTGTGATTATATAAAAATGTATAGTTTATTAATTTAAAAAACTGCACACATAGATGGGATGCTCAAAATTGTTTACTGATAGGGTGCATAATTTTAAAAAAACTTAGAGACATATGTACTAATATTCTATCATTTTCATTGATGTATGCACCCCACTGATGTATTCAACTGGCCAACTGATGTAGAAATCTTACAACTCCGAACTTGGCATCTACTGAACCTTTAGATATACAAAATAATTCTTGTAATAACAAAGCTAGTTATTAGAAAACACTTTAATAATTAAGAGTATAATTTCTGAGCCCATTAGGATATTATAGCATATGTCTTAAGAAGCACTTACTGTGTGTTCCTGATGAAGCACCTATTTCAGGTGAAGCAATGCCAACACATAAAAACGCTGATTTATGAGAACAGGTTAATTAATGTGGTCTAGTTGCCTCACATTATCACCACCAAGTAGTATGTTCTACATAAAGAATTTTAATTTGCAAAATATACATATGAAATTAAAAAGAAAAACATTTCTAACTCTTTAAATATATCCTTCACAAGTAAGACTGCTTATAAAAGTCAAGGTGATATCTCACAGTTTTAGATTCTACACTTCAAATCTTGGAATGTGGCTTCACAAAATCCTTAAAGGATTATGCATTTGCAATTCTGACACGCACCCCTCCCTGCCAGACCAAGAATATGGAAGAGACTGAAGGGATATGCCAACACACCACAACAGGCAGACAGATCACTGGGAAAAAATAAAGAACGGCCCACATCTATGATTTGCAGGTAGTACTTTATTAATCAACTACATTAAACAAGTTTATGAGATGTTAAAAATGATTCTCAGTATATGTCTTTAATTTTAAGAAAATGTTGCCTTTAAAAACAAATCATGGGGCTTCCCTGGTGGCGCAGTGGTTAAGAATCCGCCTGCCAATGCAGGGGACACGGGTTTGAGCCCTGGTCTGGGAAGATCCCACACGCCGCGGAGCAACTCAGCCTGTGCACCACAACTACTGAGCCTGCGCTCTAGAGACCGCAAGCCACAACTACTGAGCCTGCATGCCTAGAGCAAGTGCTCTGCAACAAGAGAAGCCACTGCAATGAGAAGCCCGCACACCACAATGAAGAGCAGCCCCCGCTCGCCGCAACTAGAGAAAGCCCGCATGCAACAACGAAGACCCAACGCAGCCAAAAATAAAATGAAATAAAATAAATAAATTTATGAAAAGAAAAAATAACAAATCATGTCTCATACAGTTGGCAGGACAGAATTGGGAGACAGTAACATTTTAAACCAATATCATAAAGTTTAAAAAAAAAGACTATGCCAATGAGTTGTCATTCACAATACATTATCAACTTATTAATAGTTGCAATGCTCACCAAGTCCTTTTTACCTTGTAAATTCTTCCTGAAACGTTATCTCAAACAACCAGTAAAGACTTGAAACTAAGCAACAACTGTTATACTTTCACTCAAATATACTAATAAGGAATCTTTTTTTTTTTTTTAATTGTTGAGGTGGAAAAGGGAACAGAGTGAGAGATCAATATTAGGTCTGTTTTTTTAATAAAGTACAGATTTCAAATACAATCTTAATTTAAGTATCTGTGTGGAGGCTATCCATCAGATAGACTGTTTAAGAAAATGTGAAGTTTTAAAACTTACTTCCTGTGCCTATTAAAATTTCTAAACAACTTCTTTTCACAGAGGATATTCAAACCAGAGAGAATGAAAACTCATTTAATATAAGCTCAAAATATTTCAAAGTAAAAGTTCCTTCTGAAATGGAAAGCTGGTAGCTTGTTTTTAAAATGACAATGAACCTAATTCAAATGAGATTCCAAAATGTAAATTCATTTTTATTTCACCTTTAATTTGTTAGGAACTATTTATTTCTTAGGGACTTAGAAGTCTGGGTACTCCTGAAATATAATAATGCATACTCAGTCTGAGATTTAAAAGACAATAATCTTTAATTCTTTCAAAACTACTTTTCATAAGAACTCTTTTCATGAATTAAAATGAATCCTATGTCTTTTTATTTAATCTTAGGTGTCTGACAAATAAGAAAAACTTCTGACTACTGTATTATGGGGTTACTACTTTTACATAAATATTATACATAAATTACAGTATGTGGACAATTTTAACAGTAAACATCAGCTGAATACAATTTAACAACTATTAGTAACTTAATGTATATCTAATTTCCCTTGAAACACCTTTGAAAAAATATTATAAAAATTTTACTGGGGTATTCTAGCAGAGGGGTTTTATTTGTGTGTGGGTGCGTATGCATCCTGGGCCTTTTTGGCAGTCTTCACAATAATGTTTTTAAAAGTACAAAGCAAAATATGTAGTACTGTAAAGTAAACTGGTATGTTATTAAAATGTTAAAGAAATTTGCTGCGCAGTAATATATGTGCCTTTTAATTAACACATTAAATAGTAAGATCTAGAACCAGGCCTATTAACAATGGTAATTTCAAATCATAAATGACAGTTTAAAGATATTTGCAACAACTATATTATGCTATGAGAATATCTGTTCTATTAGTGACAAAAATCATAGATACTATCAGGACTGTTTTGCTACCCTCATTCAAAATAGAAGGAAATGCTAAATTTTACTTGGAGACTGGAAAAATAAAAATGACAATTTTTTCCCTGTCCAAGTTCACTGATTTTCCTTCCATTCTGGGGGTCTCTGGACTCCATCCTAAGAACCTCAACACTAGGAGAAGAGCAACATGTATTGAAAGATATACATTTATATACATATTCGTATATCATGCCAAACACATATTTCATAAATAAGTATTTTGTGTGCAAAAGTACTTTAAGTACCTAGACTTACATGGTTTACATTAATCAGACTCAGTATTTTCTGACCCCAAACTGAGAAATGCTCAAGATACGACAGATGAGTTTGACTAATTTGGACAGGATTTATAACAATTGTTCAAGAAATAGCAAATTACTGATTCAAGAAATTATTTTACCCAGTTGTTTGTATAAGATGTATGAACTATTAGAGGCAGTCATTACTATAACAAATTTTCTTGGAATTAAAAAAACTAATTCTAAGTTATTTTGTTCCGTAGCAAAAACATACATGTCACAACAGTAAGTTGCAACTCTCCATTGCTTGCCTAAGCTCCAAAAATACAAACTAATGTTAATATTAGTCTATAAAGAACTCTTCAAAAGATAATTTTACCTACATTCTTTTGGCATAGGACACAATCAACAGTCAAATTGAGGCTGAGGATTGACAGGCACAGTTCATTCCCATTCCTTGCCAACCCATTCCTCCCCAACCCAATCACAAATATCCAAGAGTTGACTAGATGGAAGAATCTGAGTTTGATAAATTCCATCAAACATTTATGGGTTAGTCAATCTGACAGATGGTGGGGTTATGAGATGAAGAACCAAGCCTGCGCCCTTAATAGGTGTCAACAAGTAGAAAAGTTTATACCCTACTTGGATGAAAAACAAGTTTCACAGTTAAGGTCAGGTGTCTTGAGGTTCAGATCCAAAACGCACTGTGGGTGGTTCCAGAAGAGTGGATAGACAATTGCCTGGGGCCAACACAATCCATAAGGCCTACTGAATGAGGAAGGGGACCCCTATTCAAACCTGAATGGAGTAATAGGCACCTTCTGATCATACTAAAGGTGGAGATGAAACTACCCACCATTTCACAGAAGATGGGTCTTCTGAGTAGGTGGCCCATGTGAGAACAATACAGCCTTCTAAGGCAAGTGACTTTCAAACAAAAGTGGTCTGGGACATAAGCTGTATTCTGCCCTACATACAGCTTAAGAGTTGTCAAATTGGTTTTCATTTAGACCCAGATCACGCCATCCCAAGGCTGTGAGAACAATCAGTCTCAAGGATAAAAGGGGTATGCACTGACTGGGACAAGTTGATCAAACACCTGAGTAAACTCTAAGGTCAGAGCTGAACATGCTTCCTTTGCCCAAGGCCTAAAGAGTGAGAATCTAGCTAGTCTTGGAAGTTTCTAGTGTGGTGAGAACCAAATATAAAGAGGATCCCATCTTTCATCTGATAGACAGATAGTTCACTGATTTTTTTTCAAAAGCAATTAAATGCCCTTTTCCCCTAATCGGCAAAAGAAAAAGAAGGGGGTAGAAAGGTAAGGACTAAAAACACAAAATGGCAAAGAGAAAAGGAAATGTAAGACGACACAAAAGAAGAGAAACATGGAAACCTGCCTTCCTTTACAACTCTATCTGCATTTTATTACTCCATAAGTGCCATCAAGAATATACTGGCTTTATTAGACTAAATTAGACTAAAATTAGACTAAATTTAGACACAAATTAGACTAAAAAAAAAAAATTGAACCACAGAAACCAAGTCATCCTATCCTGTACTTACATAAGTGATTTTTCTAAACGTAAATGCAGGATTTCATTTCCTTAAATAAAATTATTTTAAATTTCACCTTTGATTCATCACGTTACCCTAACCTATCTGAATTTATGCTAAATACTTGGAAGCCCCAGAAAAGAGGGGTAGGAAGAACATGACCAGAAATTTCTAACGCTTACTCCACCTCAAAAATTGAAGGCATGCCCACTCCCAGAGGAGTGGAGGAAAGAGTCGAAATGACAGGAATCCTCTTGGCAGGTCATTTATGTTGGTGGAATGTACCACACCCAATTTTGGGAACCCTGGTTGTAAGGGTTCAGATTTTAAACAGGGTAAAAGTAAACTCCAATTCTGGAAACTCCTTGAAGTGCAGGTGAATTAAAGGACCCCTACATCATTTCTGAGTAATTATAAATACCAAGTAAGACCAAATGACCTTTCCCAGGATCAAAGACTCATTTTTCAATGAGACTTCAGAGGTTACCTAGTCCAACTCCCACCCAAAGCAGTACTACTTTGAACACAGAGTCTCACCAAAAAAGGACCACTGATGATTGCCTTCTACTTTGTATCACCCACATTTTAAGAATAACACTAAAAAGCCAAAGTGTAGGGATGGTGAGGGAGAACTCTCAGAAAATAGAATTTCCAACAGTAAAATAAAAACTCTGCAGAATATTATATAACATTCCAGTTATTCTTATTAGTAAAGAGATTTGTGTAACGATTAGCTCTTTTGTTGCAAATCTATTTATTAATGCAGTGGGAGACTTAATAGACATTTTTAGCAGCCAAGTTACTACTGGTGAATCACAATGAGTTCATGTTTATTGGACATTCAGGTATTTTTATGGTGAAATGGTTATTCACATTTTTTGCTCACTTTTTTCCTATTGGATTGTCATTTACTTGCTGATTTGCAGGAGTCCACGTATTTTTGATACAAAACCTTTTATTGTATCTATATAAATATTTTATGTAGGCTACCTTTTCACTCTCTTAATGGTGTCTTTTGATAAACATAAATTCTTCATTTTAACATAGTCCAATTTGTGCATTTTCCCCTTTATGGTTAACATTCTTTGGTGTGTGCACTGTTTAAGAATCTCTGCCTGTTCCAAGGTTACAAATCTATTTTTCTATGTTTTCTTCTAAAAGCTTAATCTTCCACACACTTAAATCTGAATTTGGTTTTTGTGTATGTTGGTAGGGGGTCAAGGTACAACTTTTTCCCATAGGGATATCCAATTGACTTCAGTACTGTTTTATTGAAAAGATGATCCACATCTTAAAAGTATCACTGTGGCTGCTGTGTGGAGAATAAATTATGGGGGAACAAGTATGAAAGCAGGAAGACCAATTAGAAGACTTACTGAAATAATCCAGATGAAAGCTAGTGATGGCTTTAATTGTCCTGACCCACTGAGGTATGTACTATTAAATCCCCATTTCACTAATGAGGAAAAATAATTTGCCCAAGGTCACAGACTAAGTAGATGAAAGACTAGAATGTAGGGCTATCTGACACCAAATTCTTAACAGCATACTATATTGCGTTATTTTCCATTGGAGGTTTAGGACACAATTCTTATATTCTAATCATATACATAGACATTTAGTGGATCCCAAATACAGTATAAAATTTTTTCTCTATTGAGCCCTCCAAGCAGCCTCTACCAATCAACTGATTTAGCACTGCATGTGAAACGTATTCCAGCTGAAGGAGGGAATGATGACAAATCGTTCCAAAAATAATTGGCAGCAAAGCCCAACTACTCCAGAGGTTGGCTCTGGGTATAATGAGAACATGGGCAGTTACGCTGGTTACACTCACAGGTAATAGCTATTCTTTTCAGTTCTCACAAAGGGCACATGATGATGTTACTCTTGCTTCAAGTGGCTGTTATAAAAGTATTTATTCTTATCATGTCTTTCTGGGCCTCAGTTTCCTAATCTATAAGAGTAAACAAGTTGGACAAGATCAGAGGTTACATAATGACATCCTGAGAGATTGTTTTGTGTGGCCAATGCAGGGATTTGTTTGTCTGTATATGTTTAAAACAATTTTTAAAAAATTAATTGCTGTGCCAGCCATGAGAACACACCTTGCAGAACTCCTACTTTGGGGAATGTAACTAACTCCCTGAAGTCAGTTCCTTTGGGGAACTGCTCCAGCTGCTGTGCTCTAGAATCCATGACTGCTTTTGTACTGAGGCCCACTTGCTTTCAACACATTTGACAGAGTATGGTGGGGAAAGTAAAGTACACCCCTTCCCGGGAGACATGGCATTACTTTGTTGACCAACTTTGGCTCGCGAACTCTCCAGCTGCTTTGCTGAACCTTCCTTAGGGTACACAGCAGTGTAGGACGCTTCCACTTCCTCTTCTTCACTCTCACAGTCTTGAGGTTGCTGTCGGAATTTGCTGACTAGCTATTACGTGCAAGGCACTGTGAAAGGTGCTTTACTTACACTGCTGGTTGCACTGCTAGCTGTATTCTTCATCCTACTAGATATCCTATTAATACCAAGGAGTGATTGAAGGAAGCTGTGAGATATGACAATAAATTTTCAAGATCTCCTGTAGATCTCAGTCTACTGGCTGGAGAAACCTGCCCTATAATACCCTCTTAGCTGTATGTGCTCTTTCCCTACCAATGCAAAATAATGTTTTTATGAGGGAATGACCAGAGAAAAAGATATTATGGAAGATGTAGCTGGCTCAGCAATTATTTCTGCAGCAGTCCAGTGAATACTTGAAAATTTCCAGCAAAATTTAGTAATTTCAATGAGTAGCTATTACTCAAGAAATAACTGTTCACTTTATGAGCAACAGCACAAATTAGAACAAATAGTTTCCCTATTTGTCTGAAAGCGAGTATTATTTCAATGTTCATTCAGGCATATTGATTTACATTCAAACTCAAAATCTATTAAATAAAAAACTGCATCACTATATTTTAAACGAGCAGCATGAGACTGTTTTTCTCAAAAGATAAAGGCTTAACTTAGAAAGAGAATTCCTGGATGTTTCAAAAATTACCTAGATCAACATTACCACGATTCAAAATGAAATATTTCAATATATAAATCAGGAGAGCTTTTCTATATTTAGTTTTCAGAGAAACAATATAAAATCCTTACATAGGCAAATCTAAATATTTGGGCACAAATCTAAATTTGATCACAGTTTTATGAGCAGAATATCCTCCTCCCCCTTGGGTATCTCTGAAAACTCATTAATTACCTAATCCTCTTTACTTATAGAGAAGCTTTCCCTCCCTTTTTTGTGGGTGAACACTACCAAAGGTTTCATATAATTTGAATCACAGTAACCACTTGGAGAAACATAAAATACTATCCTACAAAGTGTGGAAATCTGTAATGCCATTGAGTATATCTAAGCAGAGACTTAGGAATTCTGATCACTGCATTCATGTCTTGGCTCTTGCTTTTCTCTCACTGAGTGAACTGGGCAAGTTACAAGTCACTTGACATCAATGGCCCCACTCACTCTTTTAGGAAGACCAACTCAGTAACATGTACCTCACACAGGTCTGTACAATTTAATTAATGCTTATAAAGTAGTTGGAAATTCTTGTCTGAAAGAACCTAGGACGATGCTAAATATCAGAACTACAGTCTTCATTCTGGTAGCAACCTGTTTAAACTTACAGGAAAAAAAAATCTTAAAAGGAACTCAAACTAACAGATTTTTTTTTTTCAAGGGAAGGAAAGAGAGGGAGGGTTTTTAACATAAATGCTTGCCTATTTTCTTCACAACAATTTATTTAAGTATTATTGGCTAACATTTGTGCCAAGCACGCTGCTGGCTACATTGAAGATATTTAAATATCTAGTGCCAACAAGCACAGCTGCTGGACTCTCTATGCCCTCCTCTTGTTCACTCTGTGCCAGATTACTCACACAGCTATGAATGATGAGGCAGCAGCACAGGAAAATGCCAAGCGTGAGTGAGATTAGTGATAGCCCAGAGGATCCCTACAGAGGTCAGTGATTAGCAAGTTCCCAGTTGTAATCAGTTTTCTAACCCAGTCTTTATCTCATCACTTATTCCATCTTAACTTAGCAACAATTTCCTGTAACAGACATCAGAACTATAAGCATCTTCCCAATCAATCCTGCAGAATTGCTACGGCACCAATAAAGGATCTCATTATCCTTGATAAGAACACACAGTCAGACCTGGGCAATTTGAATAGACTTCAGAAATGACTTCTTGAGACTAAAACCTGAGATGAAGCAGTCCAGGGTGCAAACATTCACCAATCCAGCTACCCTTCCCAATTCTCTCCATCCCTCCTCCTAAAAATCAGATTCACAAATTAAATATAAACAGATAGACGAGGATGAGAAGGTTTATACACAACAGTCTGCCTTTGAGACATTGGAATGCCCAGAGAGAATACTAAAATGCAGGATTCAATATGAGATGGTGAGGTAAGTAGGTAGGTAGAAATTAGGGATGAATGAACAGAGTAGAATAAGAAAATACATTTGATCAATTTTAGTCATTTATCAAAACTTTCTGGACCATTTCATGGTCCAGTTGTGCCATATACAGAATCCATACCAAGGTACTCATTACAGGTAGATCAAAATCTAAACACTTCTCTCAGACATTTTACTTAATAATTGCTTTTCTAAATTGTATCTGAAAACATATTCACATCTGTACTGCATTGTTGCTTTGCCTTAGATTCAGGATTTAAGTGTGTTTTCTCATTTCCCCAGCCTTATGTTGTTTAAAACTTAGAAACAAGGACGTTTCATTTTTACAGCAATTCAACAAATTATAGAACTAGGAATTATCTCTTCATCTTTGGCTGCATTTCAGGAGAAAACATGGTGAATATGTGTTCTCTAAAAATAATCAGGTAACTTTTGTATCTTAATGTTTATGACATTCTTAAATAAAAAAGGATTTGAAATAATTCAGTTGATGCTTTACAACTTTCTAGCCAATCCTACTGAGCCAGTCCTTCAACACACCTCAATCTTGTCTGCTCTTCTTACCCCAAAAATAAAGAAAGAAAATCAGGTAAAAATCACATCACCAAAAAATTGGGCTGGGGGAAGAGAGAGTAGCATTGTTATCAAACTATCTTGGTAATCATACACCTAAATAATCTACTCCTTCTTACATACTGTCTCTGCTTTCATCAAATGCTTGTATGAATGTTTTCTCTCAGAAATTTCTTGTATCATACAATGATAAACAGAACATGAAGCTCATTATTGTTAATTCCCATGATTTTCTCACATCTTTCTGTACTTTGGCTGTTTTAATTTAAACCGTGACCTTAATCAGGCAAGGTCACTGTCTGAGTCTGTTTTTTTATGGCATCCAGGGACCAGAAGGCAGATGCCACTTGTTCAGGGAACACTGGACTGGAATTCAAGACTTGTGTTGTTTGCATGCCAGGAACAGATTCTAGTCCAAGGCAGTATCTATGGCATACAGCCACATGGAGGCAGAGAGACAGTTTAAGAGAACTGTGCTCTAAAATAGCAGATAATAAATGATTGTTAATTAGCTAGTTTCCCTTGACAGCGAGAACTGGAATAGAAAAAAAGGACCTAGTCAATGGAACTGCCACCATTCACCAACTATCTGATCAGAAAAAGGGTAGTGAAATGAAACAAGCATGGAAATGAGAGCCAGGAGGGTCTATTCCTGTCTCTGTGTGAATTAGCAGTGTGACATGCATAAATCATTAAACCTCCCAAGGCCTCAGTTTCTTTACCTAAAGAACGGGGTGGGGTGGGGCAAGTTTGGACTGGATGATCTCTTTCTGTTTTATATCCTATGAAATTGACATCCTCATCTATTTTGCTATTAATCAGTCACCCTCTTCTGACAGAATGTAAATTTGGGCACTCCTGGTACTAAAAGGAAGAAGACAAGCTGCTAAAAAACGCAGAGACTTTTGGAATAATGATGACGTATGGCTATAAAATGAAGTATAGGGCTTCCCTAGTGGCTCAGTGGTTAAGAATCTGCCTACCAATGCAGGGGACACGGGTTCGAGCCCTGGTCCGGGAGGATCCCACATGTCGCGGAGCAACTAAGCCCGTGTGCCACAACGACTGAGCCTGTGCTCTAGAGCCCGTGAGCCACAACTACTGAGACCGTGAGCCACAACCACTGAAGCCCACGCATCTAGAGCCCGTGCTCCACAACAAGAGAAGCCACCGCAATGAGAAGCCTGCGCACCGCAATGAAGAGTAGCCCCCGCTTGCTGAAACTAGAGAAAGCCCGTGCGCAGCAACGAAGACCCAACGCAGCCAAAAATAAATAAATTTATATATAAAATATAAATAAAAAAATAAAAATGAAGTATCTAGGCAGTTCATCATAACATCTGTTTAATACATTCTGAGATATTTAAACCATGAATATGGTATGCTGAATATAGGAAACCGAAGTTAATATACTCAGAATTATTAAGCCTTCATTCTACTCAAATTAAGAAAAACTCTAAATGGTAATAAGGTTTTTCACTGGGGCGCAACACCCTTCACCGATACAACGTAGGAAGGTAAACACATTTGGTACACCACAGAAAATGTACAGATATGGAGCAAATGAAGGAGACTATTCTATTCTGTTTTCTTAAAACAGATGGAGAAAGCCCAAAAGAAAGCCTTAAATCCCCATTATGGTCTACTAAGATTTAAATAAGGTTCTTGATACATGATGGGAACTCTGAGGGTAGAATATGACACATTCAGTTTTCACTGAGTGGCCTCCAACAGTGCAATTTACTGCCATCTGACCTCTGTAGTTTGAAAACAGGTAAAGGCTTGCCTTGAATTCTCAATGGGTTATAATCCAGAGTTTGTGAGTCAAACTACTCAAAATGAGTTTTGTTTTTTTTTTTACAACCCAACTCATTATAAATGGCAAATCAAGTTAAAGTATGTCTGTGTAAAATATTTGTTGAAGGGAGAAGCAAAGGAAGAAATTAAAGAATAAAGGAGTAAAGAAAAAACTGTAATAATAAAATCAGAGAGGAGGCATGGGGCAGTGGTTAAAAACAGTGACTCTGGATGCAGACTAACTGGGTTTAAATTCCCACTCCACTTCCTACTAACATTATTACCTAAACCTCTCTGTCCCTTAGTTGCCTCAGTGCTGCAATGGAATAAAGAGTTTTACCTCACTGGGTTTTTGTGAGGTTAAAATGTATTAATATACAAAGTGCTTTAAAATAGGGAAAAACACAAGATAAGGGCTAATTAAATATTAGTTATTATTTTAAAGAAAAATACACTGACTGGAAGATCCATGAATGTGTATCCTGTGCTTGAATATCCGCGCTTGAGGAAAAAGTCTTAAATAGAGAATAAGTAGGTAGATTCCAGGGAAATAATTTAAAGAGAACTTGTGGATACTTTCAAAGTTTTAAAAATTCTTTATGCCTTTCATTTCATTAAAATTCATTAAAAGCTAATGGCTTCACTCTTCCCTTAGGATTAATGAATGGGTATTTCTCTAGCACAATCTGTACACTGGGCCACAAACAATTAAGCTTCTGTTCACAACTGAAATAAAGATAAAGATTTACCAAAAAAAGCATGCAAGGCATGAAAAAAGTAGTAAAGAATTTAAAAAGAAATGAAAGCACAAAAGAAGGACAACCTAAAGTGAATTTTAACAGAGTTGGAGATTCTATAACATAGAGGAAACAGGGTAGACAGGCTTGCATGTAATCCTTTACTTGCTTATTCCTTTTTTTCCAGGAGTTGGGAAAAATGGTTATGGGAGATTACCTTGGGTCTGACAGTTCTAAGCCATTGGTTCAAGATACCTTGGTTGTTATCTGAAGCTCATGGGGGACAGGGGGGCAGACCATCCTTGTTAGGTAAAAAGGAGGAATTACACTGTGAGGAGGTTTACCACAGTGTATAAACAAATGGGATGCTCACTACTTAAACATTTTCATGTAGGGAAGAACCTATTCTTTAAAATAAGTGCAAAAATCACTAGAAAATAGAGAATAAAAAAGTCAAAACTTTTTTTTTCCAATCTCTTTTTTCTCTGTGTGCTTTGACTATTTACATTTAATGTGATTATTGATATGGTCAGATTTAAATCTATCATTTTTGTTAGATGTTTTCTATTTTGTCTCATCTGTTCTTTATTTCTTTTTCAGTCTGCTTTTGGATCAAGTATTCCATTTAGTCTCTACTATTGACTTTTTTTTTTTTTAGTGTTTGCCCTCAATTTATAATATATATCTTTAGCTAAAAGGGTCTACTTTCAAGTAATAATGTAATAGCATAGGAAACTTTCGAAAGTATACTTCCAAAATCCTCCCTCCAATCCTTTGGGTTATTGTTGTTATGCCTTTTGCTTGTACATATTTTATATACCCCACATACAGTGTTACTATTTTTGCTTAGACCTACAGTTATTTTATAGTATGATTAAAAGTGAGGAAACATATGTCTTCTATATTTACTTTCATTTTTACCATTTCTGGAGCCCTCATTTCTTTGTATGTATCAGGGGTTGGCATACTATAACCCATGAACCAAAGCTGGCCTGCTTCCAGATTTTGTAAATAAAGTTTTACTGGAATAAAGCGATCATCCATGGTTGCTGTTGTGCTACAAAGGCAGAGATGAGTAGCTGTGACAGAGACTGTCTGACCTACAAACCCTAAAATACATGATATTTGGCCCTTTACAGAAAAAACTGGTGTAGATCCAAGTTTCTGCCTGGTGTCACATTCTCTACGCCTAAAGAACTTTAACAGTTATTGTAGCATAAGTCTGCTGGGAATTGATTCTCTCAGCTTTTCATGTATCTGAAAAAGTTTTTACCTTGTCCTTACTGAAAAAACATCTATTTTCAATGTATACATAATTCTGGGCTGACAGGGTTTTTTTTTTTTTTAACACTTTAGCGATGTCACTCTATCATCTTCATGCTTGCAACTTTTCTAATAAGAAGTCTGCTGTAGTTTATTTTTATTGCTCTGTATATACATGGTTTTTCTGCCTCTGGCTGCCTTCAAGATCTTCTCTTCATTGTTGGTTTTCAGCAGTTGGAATATACTTCTAGGGGTGTGTGTGTGTGTGTGTTGTTTTTTAAAATCTTATATCTATGATTTTTTTTCTCTCTTCTTCTCCATCTGAGACTTCAATCACAAACATGTTAGACTGTTTGACATCGTCCCATAGATCTTTTATCACTTTTTTCTCTTTCTGTTTCAGTTTGGATTTCTGTTAACTGTATTCAAACTTACTGATTTCTTCTGCAACTGTGTTGTCTATTGACAGTCCTGAAAGAATTCTTCATCTCTGATATTGTGTCTTTTATTTCCAACATTTCAGTTTGACTGTTACTACCTCCATCTATCTGCTAAAAATTTTCCATTTATTTGTGCATGTTGTGCACCTTTTTCCATTAGATCCTTTAATATGTTAACCAGAGTTACTTTGAAGTCCTTGGCTGATAGTACCAACATCTGAGCCATCTTTAGGTCTTATTCTATTGATTATTTTACCTCTTGACAATGTGTTTTTTTCCCCTTATGTTCATGAATCATAATTTTGACTGAATGCAGGATGTTACGTGTAGAAGAGCAGATACTGAGGTAAATAGCATTTAGGCCTGGAAATGAGCGTGCCTATTCCAGAGTAAGGCAATTAGTCAATCTAATCAGGAGTTTAGCTGGGTATGATTGTTGTTGCTTTGGTTACCTTTAGCTGACGAGAAGCTTCAACTCCCTCCAGTGATTGGCTGCTTTTGCCTAGTGCTTGGCATATGGCTGGGCTGCTGTAGGACTTTTCTGAGCGTTAGTTTTTCATCCTCAGCTTTTAACAGATCCTATAAACCTGTGCTCCAGAGTGGGGGTGTCTCTCCATGCTTTTGCCCCTCCTCCAGTGGTAGACTGCTGTTGCTTTCCTGTCCTTCACCTTTCCTCCCTATAAGAGCAAAACTCTGCTTCATATCTAAAGTTGACCTTGGGTTGGAGTTTTTACCCCTCTCTGATAGGCAGGAGACCTGTACTTAGTGTAGGTTCTTAGGTCTAAGATGAGTTTTCTGTCCTCCCCCAATCACAATGTGTCTTAGCTTATGTCCTTTGGGCAAGAGGCTTTGTTGCCCCATCTAAAGCAGCTCAAGTACCTAGGATCCAGGGAAGCTGGCATGCATTTCCTGCTTTGCCCATAATGATAGATGATCAGCACCTGCAAGAATCTTCTTCAGTCTCTTGCCCTAACCCCAGTCTTTCTTGTGACTACTCAGTGGAAGTTTGAGGAGGAAAAGTTTGAGAATGAGTGTGAAATCCCCTTATGAACTGTTCTTTTGTTAGATGCTCCCAGTTATTTCAAACTGATATGTTGCCAACCCTTGGCCTTCTTCTAACAATTGGGCTTCTGTTGAACTTTAAAGTTTTCACTGATTCCTCTTACCTGCTTGTGTTGTGATACCTTATTCTCCCATGCTTTGCCACAGGTAGTACAGTTCATGTGTACCATTTCTCCTTGGAATTTAGGTCACATGATTGCCATGTAATTTCAGCTCCCTGATGGACTCAAAAAAGAGTTTTGTACTTTATCAGGCCTTTTCATTTTTTCTCATCATAAAGAGTGAAAATGGCATGTGCTGCAGATCTCTATACCCTAAATAGAAGGTATATATCCTCTGATCTTCATTTTGGATGGTTTCCATGTCTGCAAATTCACTGATTTTTTCTTTTGCAGTGAATAATCTGCTGTTAATCCCATCCAGTGTATTTTTCATTTCAAATATTGTATTTTTCAACTCCGGAATTTCCTTTTTTTACTTTTTTATATCTTTCATTTCTCCTCTCATCATATTCATCTATATTTTTGAGCTATGGAGCATATTTACAACAGCCATTTTAATACCTTCGTTTGCTAACTCCATCATCTCTGTATTTCCAGCTCTGTTGTTTCTACTGATGAATTTTACTCCTGGTTATAGAATATAGTTTCCTGCTTCTTTTCATGCTTAGCAATTTTTGCTTTGATGCCAGACATTATTAAGTTCACATTTTGAGGTGCTAGATTTTGTTGTATTCCTTTAAAGAATGTTGGACTTTGTTCTGGTAAGCAGTTAAGTCAAACTGGAATCAGTTTGATACTTTTCCAGCGTTGCCTTTAAGCTTCGCTAAAGCGGGTCCAGAATAGCCTTTAGCCCAGGGTAAATCTAGCCTCACCAACACAATACCTTTCTGAGTACTCTACACAATGCCATTTATTATGAGATCTTTCCACTTTGGTTGGCTGAAAGAAGAACTACTCCCAGCTTTGTGTAAGTTTCAGGAATTATTCAGCCTACTCCTTATGTGATTCCTTCCTGGTCTCAAGTTCAGTCTCCTCTCACACATGCACAGATCAGTATTCAGCCAAAAAACCCGAGGAACCCCTCTACAGATCTTGAGCTCTCTGTGCTCCCTCTTTTTTGCCCTGCAAATCTGACCTACCCTTGGCTTCTCTGAATCCTGTTCTTTGTCTCCTCAACTCATTAAGACTGTTGGATTCTGTTTGATTTCCTCTTCCCACTGCTGTAGCCTGGAATCTTCCTCCAGGGAGTAAAATGGAGAACTGCAGGACTCACCTTGATTTTTTTCCTTTTCTCCGGCACTGCCTATTGTCCAATGTCTGAAAACTAATGGTTTAATGAGGACTAATAACTCGTTTAATGAGGACTATGAAACTTTCTGAGCTTTTTTATATACCTCTTAGAAATCTTCCACCAGCCCCTCTCCCCAAAAAAGAAAAAAAAAAGCATTCGCCTACTCTTTCTCTAGCAAAACCATTTTTATAGATCAGGAAGGTAAAACAGAGCAAACCTTGACTCCCATAAATAATCAGACTTTCTGACAAAAAAAAAAAAAAACGACTCAAAGGAGTTCGTATGGTAGAAGATAACATACCACAACAGTTACTATCTTTACATTTTGGATATCCTAAATTAAATACATCCTACTCAGCTAGACTATACCATAATAGAAACTGGGTTTGATAAACTCTTGGAAAATCTAAAAACTCTCTTAAACTACTTTTGTTTTTATGACATTGTAAAGAAGTTCTCTAATTTTTAACCTCAGATGTTTTATTTCTAAAATACTTTGAATTGCACTAAGTGTGCTGACATATTTGAATATGGAACAAACTGCTCTAAGAATATGATCTCCTGTACTAACTACACACACTGTTATTTCTAAAAGGTTAAAAAGCTGGCAATTTTCCAATTCTTTCTCATCAGTTCAGTTATGGAATACAATGTCCAGTTCATAGTTTCTCCTGTATTTTCTTTTGACATGTTGACTAGTTCTCTGAATTTAATCTCAGGTATTTTGTTGTGCAGACCTTCAATTTCTCATCCTACTGTATGTGCTATGATATACACACACACACACTCTCACATGCTCTAGACACCATACAGAATTAAAAACATTTGTGAAAATTGCTGTTATTAAACTATATTCTGGATCAGCAAAGTGGCACAGCAGGAGCATGCTAGGTCCATAAACTATACTGTTAGAGATTACTGCTTCTTAAACTCTTAAGCTAAGTCATATTTACATTTATTTTGACACATATTGCTTCTTGCCTACATCAGACTACATCCAATAATAAAAAACACTTATTTCATTACAATATTTTGAAAACCAGTACTAAGTAACAGTAAAACCCACACTTAAAATTTTTATTTTGAAACAATCCTATTCTTCCTGTGAGAGATTCCTAAATCCTGGCAACTTAAACTTTGATTTAGCACTCTAATCCTGGAACTGTCTCATGTGAGAAAACTGGTCATATATTCTAGTTAATCATAGTGCTTTAAAGTCCATTTGAACATTGTTCTTTTCAACCTTGTTCATAAACTTGTATTTTGTTATTTTCCTTAAACATTCTAAGTTAAATCCTACTGAAGGTTGCTGGACTCGCTAGTTTCCCTGCATGAAACACTTTTCTGCCAGAGCATTCATGTCTCTGCTCAAATGTTACCTCCTCGGAGAAGCCTTCTCTGACTATCCTATCTAAAATTGGAAAGCTACGTGTAAAAGAATGAAATCAGACCACTTCCTAACACCATACACAAAAATAAACTCAAAATGGATCAAAGACCTAAATGTAAGGACAGATATTGTAAAACTCTTAGAGGAAAACATAGGCAGAAAACTCTATGACATAAATTACAGCAAGATCCTTTTCGACCTACCTCCTAGAGTAATGGAAATAAAATCAAAAATAAACAAATGAGGCCTAATGAAACTTAAAAGCTTTTACACAGCAAAGGAAACCATAAATAAGGCAAAAAGACAACCCTCAGAATGGGAGAAAATATTTGCAAACGAGGCAACTGAGGATTAATCTCCAAAATAAACAAGCAGCTCATGCAGCTCAATATCAAAAAAACAAACAACCCAATCCAAAAATGGGCGGAAGACCTAAATAGACATTTCTCCAAAGTAGACAAACAGACTGCCAACAAACACATGAAAAGATGCTCAACATCACTAATTATTAGAGAAATGCAAATCGAAACCAATGAGGTATCACCTCACACTGGTCAGAATGGCTATCATCAAAAAATCTACAAACTATAAATGCTGGAGAGGATGTGGAGAAAAGGGAACCCTCCTGCACTGTTGGTGGGAATGTAAATTGATACAGCCACTATGGAGGTTCCTTAGAAAACTAAAAATAGAACTACCATATGACCCAGCAATCCCACTACTGGGCATATATCTTGAGAAAACCATAATTCAAAAAGAGTCATGTACCACAATGTTCACTGCAGCTCTATTTATAGTAGCCAGGACAAGGAAGCAACCTAAGTGCCCATCGACAGATGAATGGATAAAGAAGATGTGGCAATGGAATATTACTCAGCCATAAAAAGAAACATAATTGAGTTATTTGTAGTGAGGTGGATGGACCTAGAGTCTGTCATACAGAGTGAAGTAAGTCAGAAAGAGAAAAACAAATACCATATGCGAACACATATATATGGAATCTAAAAAAAAAAAAAAGTTCTGAAGAACATAGGTGCAGGACAGGAATAAAGACGCAGACGTAGAGAATGTTCTTGAGGACAAAGGGAGGGGGAAGCGTAAGCTGGGACGAAGTGAGAGAGTGGCATGGACATATATACACTACCTAATGTAAAATAGATAGCTAGTGGGAAGCAGCCACATAGCACAGGGAGATCAGCTCGGTGCTTTGTGACCACCTAGAGGGGTGGGATGGGGAGGGTGGGAGGGAGACGCAAGAGGGAGGAGATATGGGGATGTATGTATATGTATAGCTGATTCACTTTGTTATAAAGCAGAAACTAACACAACATTGTAAAGCAATTATACTCCAATAAAGATATTAAAAAAAATTGATTTCTTCAAAAGATTTTTAACAAAATCATATTATTAACTTGCTGGAGGATGTAGGTTAATAAAATGATGTAGGTTGTTAATAAAATGATGTTTCCCTCAAAAAAAAAGAAAGAAAAAAAAGAGACATGTACCACAATGTTCACTGCAGCACTATTTACAATAACCAGGGCATGGAAGCAACCTAAATGTCCATAGACAGATGAATGGATAAAGAAGATATGGCACATATATACAATGGAATATTACTCAGCCATAAAAAGGAACGAAATTGAGTTATTTATAATGAGGTGGATGGACCTAGAGTCTGTCATAGAGAGTGAAGTAAGTCAGAAAGAGAAAAACAAATACCGTATGCTAATGCACATATATGGAATCTAAAAAAAAGGTACTGATGAACTGAGTGGCAGGGCAGGAATAAAGACACAGACACAGAGAACGGACTTGAGGACACGGTGCGGGGAGGGGAAACTAGGACGAAGTAAGAGAATAGCATTGACATATATACACTACCAAATGTAAAATGGATGGCTAGTGGGAAGCTGCTAATAGCACAGGGAGATGAGCTCGATGCTGTGTGATGACCTAGAGGGGTGGGATAGGGAGGGTGGGAGGGAGGCTCAAGAGGGAGGGGATATGGGGATATATGTATACATATAGTTGATTCACTTTGTTGTACAGCAGAAACACAACATTGTAAGGCAATTATACTCCAATAAAGATATTTTTTAAATAAATAAATAAAACAGTCTACTCTAGCCCTTCCTTCTCTACCACCTTTTATTAAGTCATAAGATATGTCTTGTTTCCCTTGCAGAGATACAATAATTTAGCTGATAACCATCATAACTCACCATTTTCCCCTTTTCTTAATATAAGTTTACAAACTCTGCTTTAATTTGTGTTGCTACTTCATCTACATTTTATTATTTCTCATATTTATATTTTGCTGTATATTTGCTATAATTGAAATTTAAAATTTCTTTGCATTTTCTGTTCCTGTTATGCCTCTTTCCATTTACAACTTTATAAAATATGCATAAAGATTTACTTGAATCTTCATGTTTTAAAAAAAATTTTATATTGGGACTTCCCTGGTGGCACAGTGGTTAAGAATCTTCCTGCCAATGCAGGGGACACGGGTTAGATCCCTGGTCTGGGAAGATCCCACATGCTGTGGAGCAACTGAGCCTGTGCGCCACAACTACTGAGCCTGTGCTCTAGAGCCCGCGAGCCATAACTACTGAGCCCATGTGCCACAACTACTGAAGCCCACACACCTAGAGCCCGTGCTCCGCAACAAGAGAAGCCACCACGAGAAGCCTGAGCACCGCAACAAAGAGTAGCCCCCGCTCACCACAACTAGAGAAAACCCGCGTGCAGCAACGAAGACTCAACGCAGCCAAAAATAAAGAAAAAAAATTTTTTTATATTGTCTTTTTTTCCCAGGCAATACAATCATCTTAGTATTTCAAGGAAGAGTTCCTCATTCTGGATAAAGCACGTTTTTTCTAATATAAAATGCTTTAAAATATTCTGAATGGAAGACTATGGCAGGTAAGTAGCATGAATGGAAAACAAATCATTCGTGGATCAGAAGCAATTGTTTAATAAGATATAAGTTTAGAGTTCCTGATAGATATGTTCAGATCAAGGAAGAAGTATAAAGACAGCTCCCAAAGGGCTGGGTAACTACCATATTGATGTTAAACAAATACCATGCTCCATGGAATTCAGCTTTGTAGCAGCAAATAATAAGCTTAATAAGTGAATATACAGTTATATTCTTAGTACTGAGAACAGAAGTGATCCAGAAACCATAGCATTTATTCCACGTTTACCTCCTCAACTTTTCTGGATTATATTCAGCCTGTATCTATTTTAGGAACTGCTTTGGAAGGTCCTTATGTTTTATGCAAGGAACTGCTATTTTCCCAGATGAATAGAATATCCATTCTCTGACTCCAAGTTTCCATGACAATAAAAACAAAACATTCATCAGCACCAACTTGGTATTTGATGGCAAATGCAGCTGCAGCTTGTAACAGTTCAATCTTTATCCCAACTCTTTTCTGCAGAACAGAGGCACTATATTTCTCCAAAGCAACTGAATTGTTTTTACACTGATTTTCCCCCTACAAGTAGAGCTAAACACTAACAGCTAAATGTGTTACACCATCTCCAATCTTCAAATCATCCACTCTTCCCAAACTCGTGCCAAATACAATGAAAAGTTCCTGAATTTTGCTAAGAGCACATTTGATTTGTGAACTCTGAAAGCTTAGCTGGTTTATGTATTACAGATTTAGAGGAACATAAATGTTTAAGCTTTCATTGGGACAGACATTAAGAGTAAACAAAAAGCTGTTAAATTCAATCAGATTACGGTACGACAGTGCCCCCTTGTGTCTCGGTGTTTCTACCTTGTCTAAGTCCAACATTCATTTCCCTAGAGTTCTATGGCATGGATTTATATAATTTTAATATCATAGAAATAAACAGGACTTAATAACTAGCAGTTCTCCTAAGACAAAAATTCTAATTTATTATAAATACATTGGCTATTCAATATCAGTGATTTTAACATGTATAATCTGCAATATGAGGAAAATGTAATGACTTTGGACAGATTCAGTAGTTATTTCTATTTTAAATTTCTTATTTAATTTACTATTAGAGCGGTTGACAAAGTTTTTTAAATGAAAAGAAAAAACTCACCACCATCAGTTACATTCTCCTCTGGTAATGGTTCTCCTCTATAACCACTTTATACTAGTACTGGTTACCTTCATTATCACCTTGGGACAACTAGTGAGTTCCAAGCTTTACTCAGCAAACAGTTTTGACTAAATGGAGGAAATATGAAATTCTTAAAAGTATCTGTAATGACAATGTGAGCAATTCTCTAAAATACATATACTGTAGAAATAAAGTATACAGAAAAACATCTGTGATTTATTTTAACCACACTCCAAATGCAATACTCATACTAGAAGCCTGGGTAAGAAGTTTATAAAAAATCAGAATCTCAGGTCCCATCCCAGATGATCTGAATTAGAACATGCACTTTAGTGAGATCTCCACATGATTCTTATGAACATTAAAAATTGAAAAACAGCGCTCTAAACTCCCTGTCCTCCTGTCCCCACCTACCATGGGAGGGGGTGGGAGAAGGAGAGAGAGACTGATTGACTATTTGGGCATGGGAGATAGCTCTTAGAGACTAGGTGGACCCTAAGGGAGGAAAAGAATCAGAAATGGCTTTGGGAAGGCAATCCCGAGTATATAACCCAAGCCAGTTTTGCCTGCTTTACCTAAGTGACTCCTACTGCAACTCTGTTTTTTCCACTTTCTGAATCCCCTGAAAAGAAGTAACAACAAAAACTCTGCCAGTTAAGAGTTTAAGTTGGGTGATAAAGCAGCTTATAAAAATGCAAATAATTATATGAGAATTGTTAAGTCCATCACTTATTATCAATGATGCCTAGTACTTATATTTTTTACATATCACAACCTACATTTACCATACATTATCTCATTTGATACTCACTCACCACAGCTCCGATAAGCAAGTGTTATCACTCCCATTTTATAAATGAGGTGACTAAGAATCACTGAGATCAACTAAATTCCCCAAGGTCATACAACTAGTGAAGGATGAGCAGATTGCTAAAATATAAGTCCTGATTCCAAACCTTAGGTTCTTTGGACTGTACCATGCTACCACTACTCATTAATGTGAATGAGTTTATTTAGATTGCTTTTCTCCTGCCAGTAGCTGAGGTCAGTATATTGATGATCTGGCAAACCACTGGAGAAAAAAAAGAGATAACTCTAGACAGAGCACTCTGGGGAAGGAAGAGTCTCATAGCTGAAGACTAAAGTAGCATAACATTATTGGGCATATGGAAACTTGGAATAAGGGACTCAGGAAGGAGAGAGGGGTTTGCAGGCATGAAAAGTGGGAAGATTCCAAAGATGAGTTATACAGAGGAAACAGGTATATACTTACGCATGACCTGAGGCATAAAAAAGGAAGAACTCTTTCTTCTAGGTACCCCTCCTGCTCTTTGTCTAGTACCACAACAATCCTAGATACAAGTTCAGCTACATTATGCGTCACTTTCTTGTAGACCAGTTTGAATACTTACTCCTATTACTTTTAACAGTATTTAAGGGAAAAGATATACAAGTTCCAAATAACTAGCAAACTAGCTTTTCAAACATACAACATATTCATGTGTTGATAAAGAATCATAACCTCCTAGCCAATCAGGAGATATCTAGCAAACACCTACTTACACAATTCAGGAGGCAGATGATCAAAATGGAACAAGTGGTGGATTTAGAATCAAACACACATGGGTTCTAATTCTTGCTTCACTACTTAGTGACAGGATGTTGGATCAAGTTAATCTCTAATTTTTAGTTTTCATATTTTTAAATGCTAAAAAATAAACAGTAATTTATCTTTGGTAATAGTATAATAATGTTCGTATTTTTGCTCATTATATTTTGATTTTCTACAATATGAATTATATTTGATGGGAAAAGATATTTTATTTTAAATTTTTTACCTTCTTTTTTAAAAAATATTCTTTTCCATTAGAAAAATATATTTTTAAAATGTACATAATACATTCCTTATAGATAAACTATAATCTTTAGAATAATTCATGTATGTAAAGTATTTAATATAGTATGTGCATGAAGACATTAGGTTATCTACCCAATCATCATTACAAAACAGTCACCATGAACACAAATATGTAAGCAAAGCATGAAAAGTATAAGAACTCTCAGTAATTTATGTAGTCAGTAGTGCTACTTATTTACAGAAAAGCATTTATAGTAAAGCAGTAATGTTTCATCAAATTATTTTCAAATAAGTTTAGGAATATCAACTATTCTCGTCCAGAATTTGCCCTTATGTGTGCTAAGTATCATCAATTTACCTTTCTGTTCATTTTAAGAGTGAACAAGTTCCAAATTCCTTAGGATGTGCCTCACTTCCATCACTTTCTTTCCACCCTCAATCATCACCATCTCAGTTCAGGTTCCAATGGAGGAATACCTAAGCAATTATCTCCCAACTGATACCTCTGCCTGTCTCTCTTTGCTCTCATCTATCCACACATTGTTGATAAACTCGTATTTCAAGAGCACTTTTGTCATTACATCCCAATGTATGGAATACAAACTCCGTTTTTAAAAATCCTGACATTCCAAGTTCTCCACGTTCAGGTACCCATCTAAATTTTTTTGTTGTTATTTTAATTTTGGAAATAGTCTAAAGCTTACCAAAAAAGCTGCGAGTACAGTAAAAAGAATTTTTTTCCCCTTGAACCATTTTTGAGAATGTCACAGACATGATGCCCCACCATCCCCCAGTACTATAGTATGTCCTACTGTGTACTGTGCAAGTAACCACACATACAACCATCAGAATAATCAAATCAACATTTATACATAACTACCTTCCATCTTCAGATCCCATTTGAGTTTTGCCAAAGATCTGAATAACACCTCAGCAAAAGGATCAAGTTCAGAATCATGATTGCCTTTAGTTGTCTTAACTTTGACTTTCATGTCCCTGATATCATAGGCCAGAATGTCCCTCATTCTGAATTAGTTTTGTCTGATGCTTCCTCAAGATGAGATTCACGTCATGCATTTTTGGCAGGAATATTACAGAAGTGATGCTATGTTCTTCCCAATGCATCTTATTAGGTGGCACATGAATTGAATTATCCCATTACTGATGTTCATTTTGCTTCATTAAGGTGGTGTCTGTCAAGGCTTCTCAACTAAAAACTTACTTTTTTCCATTGTAATTAACAAGTATTTTGTGGAAAGGTACTTTTAGACTAGGTAAAAATGCTGTTCTTCACAAGGCTTTCGATTTATTTGTATCAGCACGGACTTATGGTTTCCTATTTTATTTAATGAGTTATAATCCATTACTATCATCATTTATTTTGCTGTTCAAATGATCCAGGTTTGGCCAGAAGGGGCTCTTCAAGCTGGCTTCTGTGACCTACAAGTCCTCATCATTCTTTGAGTATGTCCTTCTTTCCAGCATAACAAGATGTTCCAAGCTCATCTTGTACTCCCCCTGCTCTAGCCCTAGAATCAGTCATTTCTCTGAGGAGCTCTGGTTTCCTTAGTGGAGAACAGTGTTCTGAAACCAAGTTGTGGACACTAGGGATGGTCATTGGTACCAGGGTTTTGCTACTCCTAGATTAAGTCGAGACAGCTGAGGGAACATTTGTATACATACATATACACATATATACACAACACACATTTCTATTTTTCTATCTCTCACTACATATACTGAAAACTATGAGTTCATACCGATACCTCCAATTTCCATCTAATACCTGTATTTAACCAATTTCTAGCTGCTGCTGCAGCATCCTCTACCCTTCTGTATGGAGGCCCTCCTGCACATAAGCTCTCATCTCTCCTCCTCTTGCTTACTGTGACCACTGGCTTCCAAAGGGCCTGCTGCCCAAAACCAAGCAGGACCATGCCTGCGTCCTACCTCTTTCAAGGTATTAAACACCCAAACTACTCCCCTGGTTTGTGCCTCTTTCCTTTATGATTTTCAACCAAGAGTTCCTAAATCTTTTTTTCACAACCTACCGATCTTCCTGTTCCTACCTACCCACTGCACCCCCTGCAAATTAGACAAGATGTGCCTATGCTGATTAATTTCTGATATTTAAGTGCATAATTATAAGGCCCATATAGTATAAAAAGAAAAGAAAGGTGGTTCCTTCCTGAGACGTAAATATTTCAGATGTTTCTAATAAAACAATTATTAAGTAAATGGTGGTCACTAAGAAAAAGTAGTGAGAAATGGGGAGCTAATCTCTGCTTTTACCACTTTAATTGGAGAGTGTTGTCTTTTCTCTACATCTGGAGATAACACAACAATTTCTGAGTCCACAATAAAAAGAAAGAAACTACAAGCAATCTGAAACTTGTTCACAGACAGTCACTGAGACACTAAAGGCATTTGAAATCATGGGATTTGAGTAGAGAAATATTTGTGGAATAGAAAAGTTGATGGCTTGCTTTAAATATCTGAAGGGCTGCCACAAGTTTGTGTGATCTCAAGAATATATCTAAGGCCAAAATAGGAAAATTCCAGGGAGACAGATTTTGTTTTTTAGTCATATCATAAAGTGGTCCTTTCTAATAGATATCCAAAGATTAGATAGCTACCTTGGGGGAGAGGAAAGTACTAAATTACTGAAGATAGTCAACGCACAGGTTGGACAACATCTTGATGTAGATGCAAGGCACACAAAAGAGTAAAAGGGGAGTGCTGGACTTGGAGTCAGAAGTTACGATATGCTGGTTAAAAGCACAGGTTGTGGGAGTCAAACAGACCTGGGTTTTCAATTTAAAGTGTCAAAACTGTGCAAGTTAATTACCTCAGTTTCATATGTAAAACGGAAACAATCGTGTCTGTCGAACAGAGAACTGTGTGAACCTAGTAAACTCATATACACAAAAGGCTTAACTTAGTGTCTGTCACAAATAAATGCTTAAAACTTTTTTCTTTTATAATTAGGAAGTACTGTGTAATCAACAAACCCGAAGTTATGGAAGGCTTTATGAGTGGGCATCAACTCTATGAATGTAGGGACTCTAACAATCCTGTTCCCTTCATTTCCCCAGGCCTTAGCACAATGCCTGACGTTTAGTACGTGATCTATAAATATTTGTTGAATAAAAGGAGATTAAAATACTAATGGGTTGTTGGATTACAAACCTTTAAAGGTTCCTTCCAATGCTGATAATCTATGACCCAGCCATGTGGTATTAGTAAAAGAATATCCTTATATTAATATCTATAATCCTTAGCAAGTTTCTCTTTTGTCAATCTAGAATGATCAAACAATTCAGTGAATACCTTTTATGGGCCTAACACATTTACCTACAACTTAGCTGATTAAACAAGACAAACACATGGCAAGATACGTTTAACGCTAGAATATATGCCTCATGAAGCAGGGCCACAGAGTTTTGCTCACTGCTATTTTCTCACAGGACTTAGCACTGTTGATCGAATCAATTTCAAAAAAGGAGTTAGAAAACAGAGCTGGGTAGATGAGGACCATTAAGCAATGTATCATATAATAGGTAGATAAGAGCTGGGAATAGTAGGAAAGAAGATACTTCATATAAGTGGAATTATACAGTATTTGTCTTGTTGTGACTATCTTACTTCACTTAGCATAATGTCCTCAAGGTTAATCTATGCTGTACCATGTGTCAGAATTTCCCTTTCTTTTTGAGGCTGGCTAATGTTCCATTGTATGTTTATACCACATTTTCTTTATTCATTCATCTGTTGATGGCCACATGAATTGCTTCCACCTTTTGACTGTTGTGACTAATACTGCTATGAACATCGGTGTACAAATATCTCTCTGAGATTATTTTAATTTGGGGGGGTGTATATCAAGAAGTGGAATTGCTGGGTCATATGTAACTTTGTTTTTAATTTTTTGAGAAATAAACTTTTTAATTAAAAGACAAACTACATGTTACATTCCTGTGGGAAAGAGAATTTCTACTATACTCCAAATATTAACACTGATTGACTGAATGATGGGATTATGAGTGAATGAAGTTTACTGTCTCCCTTTTGGCTTATTATAATTTCCAAATTTTCTACAGTGAGCATTATTACGGTACTTAAACAATGAAAACATGTATAAAGCTTTTTGATGCTATTACCTTTTCTTGTGAATGTGTCACAACAAAGGCTTGAAAATTCCTGGCCCCTAAATATTAGGGCAAGTGCTATGGTCTGAATGTTTGTGTTTCCCCCAAATTCGTATGATGAAATCTAACTCTCAAGGTGACAGTATAAGGAGGGGCACCTTTGGGAGGTGATTAGGTCATGAGGGCAGAGCTCTCATAAATGGGATTAGTACCCTTATAAAGAGGCCTGACATGTGAGGATACAAGAAGTCTGCAACCCGGAAGAGGGTCCTCACTTGACCAAACTGGTACTCTCATCTCCCAGCCTCTACAGCTGTGAGAAATAAATGTTTGTTGCTCACAAGCCACCCAGTCTGTGGTACTTTGTTACAGCAGTTCAAGTGGACTAAGACAGCAAATACACCTTTCTCCATGAGCGCGGCCAAAGCTGTAACCCACTAACTTTTTTGTTGTTGTTTTAATTTAAAGACATAAACGTTGGGGCTTCCCTGGTGGCGCAGTGGTTGAGAATCTGCCTGCCAATGCAGGGGACACAGGTTCGAGCCCTGGTCTGGGAAGATCCCGCATGCCGTGGAGCAACTGGGCCCGTGAGCCACAACTGCTGAGCCTGCACGTCTGGAGCCTGTGCTCCGCAACAAGAGAGGCCGCGGCAGTGAGAGGCCCGCGCACCGCGATGAAGGGTGGCCCCCGCTCGCCGCAACTAGAGAAAGCCCTCGCACAGAAACGGAGACCCAACACACCCAAAAATAAATTAAAAAAAAAAAAAAGACATAAACATAAGATTTTTTAGTGGTTGCAAGTAAGGATGATAGTTAGGTACAAGGAAGATTTCTCTGGTGGTTTGGCTATGACACAGGAGGCAAAACCCTGTGTGATGAGTAATACTACTAATTTTTCCAGGGAAAAGTACTAAGATTCACTAAAGTATGCCTAGTCCAGAGAATCTGCCCTCAATTATCAGAGTCACTACTAATACCCTTAAACTACGTGGGGGCACATAAAGATAAGCAGTTGAAATCTAGTTATATTTATTAAGATTTCCAAAAATATCCATATGATAGGACCTGAGGCCTTTACTTTTGAAATTTAGTGTATGTAATTAACTAATAACCATAAAATGGGTTATCAAAGATCATCATTTTGTGTGGTACATAAGAGTAAGAAATTTGAGAGCAGAAGGGAAGTAAATACCAAAGAGAAGAGAATACCAAAGCAAGAAAAAAAAATATTGGGGGGAGGGGTAGCTAGAGAGAGGAATGGGGAGAGAAGGGGTGAAACAGAAAGGCTGAAATGTGGAGAAAGAAACTAATTTGTGTTTGGCACAGTCAAAACACCATCTTAGCTGGAGGACCTCTCAAGGTCCCTTCACAAACTACAACTCTAAATAAAACTTAAATTTGTACTCGAGCTCTCAGTTAAAATGAGTTAAATAACCTCAGCTACCAGTTAATAAAATCAAAAATTCACTTACTTAAAACTTCTCAATTTCAGAAATATTAGTTATAATACTCTAAATCGAAAGTTTTGATCATTTAATAATGTAAGAAATCTTAGTAATGTAATGCATCAACTGTTAGCATACACCTGAAAAAGAAACTACTTTAACAGCTTATAATTTGTTTACACATACAGGCACACTTTGTTTTTACTGTGCTTCACTTTATTGCACTTTGCAGGTATTGGGTTTTTTTTACAAATTGAAGGTTTGCTGCAACGCTGTGTTGAGCAAGTCTAAGGGTGCCATTTTTCCAACAGCATTCTCACTTCATGTCTCTGTGTCATATTTTGGTAATTCTTGCAATATTTCAAACTTTTTCATTATTATTCTATTTGTTATGGTTATCTGTGACCTTTGATGTTACTACTGTAATTGTTACAGGGACCCATGAACTGTGCCTATGTAAGACAACAAACAATCAATAAATGTTATGTGTTCTGACTGTTCCACCGACCTGCCATTCTCCGCCTCTCTACCTCTTCTCGGGCATCCCTACTCCCTATTCCCTGAGACACAAAAATACTGAAATTAGGCAAATTAATAACCCTACAATGGCTTCTAAGTGTTCAAGTGAATGGAAGAGTTGCATGTCTCTCAATTTAAATCAAAAGCTAGAAATGATTAAGCTTAGTGAGGAAGGCATGTTGAAAGCTGAGACAGGCTGAAAGCTAGGCCTCTTGTGCCAAACGGTTAGCCAAGTTGTGAAAGCAAAAGGAAAGTTCTGGAAGGAAATTAAAAGTGCTGCTCCAGTGAACACACAAATGATAAGCTAAACAGCCTTACTGCTGATATGGAGAAAGTTTTAGTGGTCTGGAGAGAAGATCAAACCAGCCACAATATTCCCTTAAGCCAAAGCCAAATCTAGAGCGAGGCTCTAACTCTCTTCAGTTCTATGAAGGCTGAGAGAGGTGAGGAAGCTGCAGAAGAAAAGTCTGAAGCTAGCAGAGGTTGGTTCGTGAGGTCTCAGGGCAGTGCTGATGTAGAAGCTGCAGCAAGTTATCCAGAAGATCTAAGATCATTACCAAACATGACCACACTAAACAGACTTTCAATGTAGATGAAATAGCCTTATATTGGAAGAAGATGCCCTCTAAGACTTTCATAGCTAGAGAGAAGTCAATGGCTAGTTTCAAAGCTTCAAAGGACAGGCTGACTCTCTTATTAGGGGCTAATATAGCTGGTGGCTTAAGTTGAAGTCAATGCTCATTTACCATTCCCCCAATCCTAGGACACTTAAGAATTATGCTAAATCTACTCTGCCTGTGGTCTATAAATGGAACAACAAAGCCTGGATTACAGCACATCTATTGACAACATGGTTTACTGAATATTTTAAGCCCACTGTTGAGAACTACTGTTCAGAAAAAAGATCCCTTTCAAAATATTACTGCTCATTGACAATGTACCTTGTCATCCAAGAGCTCTAATGGAGATGTACAATAAGATTCATATTGTTTTCAGGCCTGCTAACACAACATCCATTCCACAATTCATGGATCAAGGGGGAATTTTTTTTTTTTTTTTTTTTATAAATTTATTTATTTATTTATTTATTTATGGCTGTGTTGGGTCTTCGTTTCTGTGCGAGGGCTTTCTCTAGTTGTGGCAAGTGGGGGCCACTCTTCATTGCGGTGCGCGGGCCTCTCACTGTCGCGGCCTCTCTTGTTGCGGAGCACAGGCTCCAGATGCGGAGGCTCAGTAGTTGTGGCTCACGGGCTTAGTTGCTCCGTGGCATGTGGGATCTTCCCAGACCAGGGCTCGAACCCGTGTCCCCTGCATTGGCAGGCGGATTCTTAACCACTGCGCCACCAGGGAAGCCCAAGGGGGAATTTTGACTATTGAGTCTTATTCTTTAAGAAATACATTTTTGTGAGACTACAGCTGCCATATATAGTGATTCCTCTGATGGATCTAGGCAAAGTAAATTGAAAACCTTCTCGAAAGGATTCACCATTCTAGATGCCATTAAGAACAATTGTGATTCATGGAAAGAGGTCAAAATACGAACAAAAACAGGAGTTTGGAAGAAGTTGATTCCAACCCTCATGGATGACTTGGAGGGGTTCAAGAATTCAGTGGAGGAAGTAACTGCAGAGATGGTCGAAACAGCAAGAGAACTAGAATTAGAGGTAGAGCCTGAAGATGTAACTGAATTGTTGCAATTTCATGAAAAAACTTGAATGGATGAGGAGTTGCTTCTATGGATGACCAAAAAAGTGGTTTCTTGAGATGGAATCTACTCCTGGTGAAGATGCTGTCAAAGAGTGCTGAAATGACAACAAGAGGTATAGAATACTACATAGACTTATTGAAAAACCAGCAACAGGTTTTGAGAGGACTGGCTCCAATTTTGAAAGAAGTTCTACTGTGGGTAAAATGCTATCAAACAGCACTGCATGTGACAGAGAAATTGTTGGTGAAAGGAAGAGTCAATCAATGCAAAAAACTTCACTGCTATTTTAAGAAACTGCCACAGCCGCCCAACCTTCAGCCACCACCACCTGGATCAGTAAGTAGCCATCAACACTGAGGCAAGACCCTCCACCAGCAAAAAGATGATAACTCGCTGAAAGCTCAGATAATAGTTAGCATTTTAAAACAGCACAGTATTTCTAATTAAGGTATATACATTTTTTAACAGACATAATGCTGTTACACACCTAACAGACTACAGTATAGTATAAAGATAACTTTTATATGCACAGGGAAACCAAAAAATTCATGTGACTTGCTTGGTTGCAGTGGTCTGGAACCAAAACCACAACATCTCCAAGGTATGCCTGTAACAATAATACTCTGTCACTTGCTTTTTATCTTTTAATCCCAATAAATATGGTTAGGCCTCTTCTAATCCCTTCTCTTTTTGCCTATTCCTCATCCCAATCCTAATGAATTCCTTTGATGGTGTCATTTCTGAAATAAATGGCTACCTTTTTCTTAGAACTAACTGCTAGAATGCCTTTAAAGGTGATACACATGAGTAACACCCGTAAAAGCTATACCATTTGGGGATGTTTTAGATATGAAATAGATTTGGTTATTTGTGCTGTACTTATCTGAGATAACAGATGCAGTTATCTGAACCTCCACTGGAGGCAGCAGACTCTCCAAGCAATCCCAAGTGCACTGACTTTCCAAAGATTTTTGTTAAGTCGGGAATGGTTAATAATACAGTGTAAAACAAAGGGCTTAAGTTCAGGCCGATTCGAAGCTTAGAAAAACTCTTCAAAATCTGATTTAAGCAATGAAAGCGAGTTTCAACTGCAGAGAGACCATGTTAAAGGAAAAAGCATGAAAAACAGAAATCCTCAGAAAGTGCTGAAGTATTATTTTAGATATGAGCATCAAAGTCCAATCTTATGAAGTATTTAGTCATCCAGTGATGCTAACAGGTGAAAAGAAAATAGAAAAATTGGAACTCTTTTTCCTTTCTCTGGAGAGAACTGGCTTAAGGATAGACTGCAAAAAAGAGAAGAAAAAGTAGAACTGGTGGTAATATTCTTTAAATCAGATCTTCTTTATGATGAACACTTTACTGTCACTGAAGAAAAGCACAGCACCTCAGAACTGTAACTTCTGCCAATATAAAAAAAAGAAGAAAAAACTTTTACAAAATTATTGCACTCTATAATTTAAACAAATCTAGACAGTAGTTGCAGTGCCACTGTATTATAGAAGCAATGTTGTCACCACTATCAATGGATGGACTGTGTAAATTCTACAACTGTTTCAATGTTCCAAATTTATCCCAAAATATTTTTTAAAATAGTATTTTTAGACACATAATTTAGATTAGCAACTTAAAAAAAATATTTTCTTTGAATACTGTATACCATTTTCCAAAGCAATATAATAAAAGCCCTTCATATCATGTCAAACTTTTACCAAATTAGAAAAAAGAACAGGGCTTCATTATATCACATATCCTTTGTAAATTACCAAAAATTTTTTTAGTATTAGAAAAAAAATGTGTTTTATTTATAAGCATATGCTAATAAGTATCACATAATTTAAGAAACCACTTACTATAAAAAGGAAGGAGTGAAGCCCTCAAATCTAAAATAAACGATTCTGATGTTCCTAAAAACTTTACTGTTTTTTAAGGGGAAGTTCACATATTTCTTCTCTATGTAGGTTATCAGTGTTAAGATAAACACTGGAAATTGAAATTCATTTTTTATAGTTTGGAATACAGAGATAAGAAATACCTGTTGATCTGTTAAAAGATGTGACTTAAATATAGCATGAGGATATTATTGTTTTATGTTCAAATCTTCAATCCATGGTCCTGAAAGACCACTGTGACTTCCTAAGATGCATAAAGAGAAAATGTTTCCCCAGGGCAAAACCAAAATGAAACGAAATGAAACAAAACAAAACAAAACCCAGCATGGTATTATTCTACATGGCCTCCTGGCCTAGCTTCCTTCCGACTTCTAGTGTTTTCTGAGAGAGCAAAGATGGTTAAAAAGCTCAGCTTTTGACTCTCTCTCTGTCTCAGATACTCAAAGTAAACTTTCAAAGATGTCAGTCATTTGACGGTTAGAGTTTAGAGGGTGCAAGAACCACAGTTCTTTACCCCCTGTGCTCAGGGAGGGCACATTACTTAATGTATCAAAAGATTCTAGACCAAAATTATAGATCACTGGGTTTATTTAGGCAGAAAAATGTAGAATTCCGCATGATTTAATTGATGACATCAGTTCTACATTTCACCTAAATACAGAGTGGAAAATTTAAAAAAGATCTGATGATTTTAAAAGAAACTGAAAACAATCAAGCAAGCCAGTTTCTTAGCACAAGAAACTGTTTTCATGGAAAAATGTTCTAATTTTTTTCCTTCTGAGCCAAAGTAGTTATCAGTTCTTAACAACAATGCACTTAAGCATTTATTCTATAGGTAACTAACCTTTGGATACACTGATCATTCTGCCAAAGTGGCTTTTAGTTCTCCTATTCTCAACAGATAAATGAGAGTAAGTATCACAGGGATACACAAAACCAAGGAGCTACAGTTAGCTATTTTGTTTTATTACTGTTTAACAAGAAACCAAAACTTATCCTCTAGTATATATATTTCAGTTACAAAACTGGATACATTTTTTTAAAGGTTTTTCTATCTTAAATCTAACAAGTCCAACTCATTTCATGGAGGGCTGCTGTTTAAGCACTACTAAAATAATTTGAGAAATGACACTACTTGCTCCTTTGGGTCTACAAACATGAAACACTGGAATATAAGAAGGTTGATATAGATAATTTTCTCATCTTAAAAAAGGAAAATTCATTTTAGATATTGCTCTAAAAAGAATAAATAATATAAGCTAAGATAAACGATTTTAAAGTAATGAGCTATATATACAGAAATAGTCTCTTTCATAGCATAGTACAAAAAGACTGCACGGGATACATTTTTCTTTTTTGAACAATCTTTCCTTCTTTGTTTACTTCTTTATATTTTGCTTCTTTTAAAAAATGTTCTTTTTCCAATTACAGGGAGGAAATAAAAAGAAATGCAACTCTTTTATGTAAAGTAAATCCATCTGGAGGTTTGCTGCATCCCATACTATAAACCTGTGATCCCCAACCAGAATGAGTTATAGTAAAGCTGCAGGCAAAATTGTCTCCATATACCACAATCCATTATCCCTGTCAAGTTAATGTTCCATGTTGAGCCATATGGCACGGGTACACATTCAACAAAGGAAATTCCTTAAACTTGTTATAATCAGCACTTGCAGTCATCCAAAAAACTGACATAAACAGCTTTATTGTGTTTAGTGCATTTCAGTTAATATCCATGACAAAAACAGGAAACAGTACAGGAAAAGGAGGAGGAATGTGGGGGAGCAGAGTTATTTTAAAAAATTGTACATTTTATAATTAGATTTTTCCCTAAGCAAGTGATTTTCAATTACAGTAAGCTCCAACCCCTTGACAGTGACCCACTGGGCCATATTTAAGAAAAAACAAAATGTAATGGCATCAGTTTTCCATGGTATGAACAAACCTAAATCTTAAAGTCTTACAGTATCTGATTCATATAAAGCATTTCTGGCAAAATAATGAATGATCTAAATTTTCATGTTTGTTTTCTTTCTGCAATTGTCTCATAATTGCTAAAATCTAACAGCGCTTCATTAAAAAATAAGGTAATTTAAATAAAGTGTCTATATGCATTAAGTGTAGGTCACAGATGAATCAAAGGCTCCCAGAAGCCTTTGCTACCTGGCACAGCCCAGCACATCAAACTCCAGTCAAGGTACAAGTAGAGCAGAACTTCATTTCAGACCCCGCAGTGACAACAATAAAACGCTGAGAAAACACACTATCAAATACTGAACTCAGCATCAATTTCTGTTAATTACAGCCTTGTCAGCAACGTGATTATTCAAACAACTCATGCAAATGTTAATGAGGCCTTATTTGCATATTTATTTTTTCCTTTGTTGAAATGTCATTGATTATTACATTCTACTATGATGAATGTGGCTGATGATGTGCTCTGATATGTAATTAGTCATTAGGTGGAATGAATAGATCAATTATGAAAAAGGACTAAGATTAAGAAATATCAAACAAGACCGCCCAATATAACTGTAGAATCTTTTTAAAAAAGAACCTAATAAATAATTTCTTGACATTTAAACTGCAACATCAGTAGTTTTCAATAAATAAACCACTACTTTTGTGAGGTTAAATGAAGGCTTAAAAATACATCAGTACTTTGATAATCCAATTATGATCATAGAAACCATCTTTTAAAAAATTGCAAACCACCTCAAGTAGCACGTCAGAACAACAAACAGCAGAAAAGAACAGATTTTGCTTTAGACTTGCACAAATTAGAAATATATAAAGTACACTTTAATCTAGTATGAGGGGTAAGAGGTGAAAACAGGTCAAAGGGAAAGGAGTATAACATCCTAGAGAGAGGCGGTAGGAACCTGATGGAGAATGACAACCTTCATAAAAACAAGGTGAGCAGAAACAAACTCCTTCAAATCCCAATTTGTTCTTAGAGGAAAAGGATTATTTAGCCTCTGAAACTGTTTGCTGTAACTATCCAGCCAGCACTTGCTATTCACAGATGAAAAAAAAAAAAACCACATTACTGCAGACCAGATGGGAACATTCCACATGACCAAACCAATCAATCACCTCAGTGGGGCGCAGGTGCAACACAGCCGTGTAGCAACACACCATTTCACAGTCTATCGGGCACAAACACATGGCCACCAATCAATGGCCCCCCGAGGACCTCGGAGGGGGCAGGCTCTCTGGAGTCTTACTGGTCCATGCCTGATGACTTCATAATCACACATCATTTCATTCACTAGAGGATACAAACTAGCATTCTAATAACCTTCTACTGAAAATGGTCATGTTGTGCATATTAATACAGTGCTGTTTGGAGTGAAGCAACTGACTTTACACGGCAGGCTAGGCAAGGCATGCAGGGCTGAAACAACCTGAAGCTAGAAACTTCTTCCTATTAGAAGATGGCTGTTCTGTTCAGACTGAGATCAATGGCGACATGATTCATCCTCCCAAATCAAAGTTGGCATGCAAGGCTCGTAATCTTATACAAAGCAACTGTTAAACAAAGGAGAATGAAAATAAAAATGGAAGTTGGTAATCGTGTACAAAGGATAAAAAAGGCACTCCATCGTTCTAAAATAACCTAACTAAAACTGAAATGCAAATAAAAATTAGGTGACCATGAATAAAACTTAAATGTATATCACTGGCTTTGTTTTCCTTACATTTTCCCAGTGTTTGAGGGGTGACTCTGTATAGCACACAATTATAGGAGAAGATAAATAGAACAATTTCCAGCAAACACTGCTATAATTCCACCAAGGCACAGTGCCTTGCTCTGTTAGGTAGCATTCACAGAGCTCCTGTTGGCTCCTTTTCAGAGAGATTGTAGGCAGGGACATCCTTGAAAACTGAGTATTGTGAATAACTGATTCACCACATGCCACGTAGAGATGACCTAATTTAAAAGAAAAACCAGGAAAAATATGTTTTATCCTAAAAAAGCAAACCAGTCAACTCAAATCCTTACTGGAACAAGGCTGGGCGTGCATCTGTTTTTAAAAAGCAGCTTTCTTTGATAATTCAGAGAGCAGTTTGGGGCCTTATAGATCCTTAGATCCCATTAGGAACGTTAATCACCATAGCCAAGGTTCATGTGGAAACCAGTGCAAGACACATCGTAGAGTCTAAACTGACCTTTAATAACACTAAAAGTTGGCTTGGGTAATTAATTTTTGATGCTAATATTCTTATCATTTTGCCTCTCATAAAAAAACATAGAAGACTAATTATATTCCATATCTGGATTATGGATATATAGGTGTTTACTTACTTACAAATATGAGTATCATGCTTTGCCCACATAAGGCTAATAGTGATTATATCTTCTACAGTCTAAAAGAATGAATATATACATTCTATGAAAATACACCTACTAAAACAGAGGTCAGTCCCTTTGGGAAAGAAATCTAGTGATTAGTCAAAGGAATTATTACTCCACAGAGAGATAACTGGCAAGATAATCTCACTGATAGTTTATCACATACAATTCACTTTAGAAAGCATTCTTAACTTCTTTCTAAATGAAAATATCCTAGAAGAGGATGCAAGATTCAAGTCAGAAGACTAGGATTCTAGTTCAAATTCTTACTAATTAGTTGTATAGTCTTCATCAGGTCAGATAATGCCAATTACTTCCATTTATTAATTTGAAGACTGGCTAGATTAGAGAGGACCTTGAAATTTCTTCTAATTTATGATCTCCCTTTGTGGCCTGACATCTTTAAAGGCTCTATCTAGTAGTTTTCAGAGTACCAGGTAGGGATGAATAGAGATCAGATGTCCCACTTCCAAAAGTCTAGCAGGAAGTCTAATAAAACATGCTTATTGATTAAATGGACAAAGTCATTTTAAATGGATGATGTGAGGTCACTCTTATGAAAATACAAAAGACAACCATTCCTTTGGTTTACAGAACTATGAGTAAAAATAATCAATATCTGGGTTGAAGTTTGCTTGTTCCCTGAACAGAATAACAACGCCAAAACTGTATCATATTATACAAAAAAGAAAAACGTGAAGATGAGAGTGGTGACTGGTCTCAGCAAATGAGCAGGAGGGACTGATCAGCATTCAAAGCTGTTGTACCAGACATATCTTGGGTGACCAACAAAACACGTTTTCTCTCTTTCTTGATTCTAAAGTTCAATCCTAGGTGAAAGCACCTATATTTGAACCTTTCTTCCCACAGACACAGGAAACATATTAAAAACATTCCTGATAATAATGCTTTTAAAAGCAATGTAGCAAGCTGTACTTTCACTTTTTAACCATCATGAATACAAAATGGTATTTAAAGGCATTAAAGAGAAAGGTTCAGAGAGCAGCTCTGGAGTCAGACAGTATTTGGTTTAAATGCCAGTTCCACGACTTACTAATTTTGTGACTTTTGAATGAGTTACCTAAACTCTCTAAACCTCAATTTCTTGATTTGAAAAAGATGACTAATAATAGTGGCAATACCTATACCTCAGAGGTTGTTGTGACGATTTAATGAGCTAATGCATGTAGTGCTTAGCAACAAGCCTAACATAGAGCAAGTAGTCAATTTTTTTTGCTATCATTTAATGTTAATAATAAAAAAACTAATTTGAAAATATCAGAATCAGGAGAGAGTTAATCTCTTTAATGCTCTAGTCTCAATTCATGAACAGTACTGATCTCAACTCTGTTTAAAAAAAAAAATACTTCACAAGAAAACGGAAGGCTCCCTTATGGTAACCAACAATTAACTGCAGATATTGGTCAATGTATTCCTCAACTGGCCCCTTAATAATACATCCTAGAGAACCTGAATTACGAAAATCTACCCCAAAGAGTAAAGGTCTTTGCTTCTGTCTAAAAATATTTCTCTCCTTTCTTTCTCTAGAGTTGTGTAAAATTAAAAAAAAAAAGGTTGGCCTTTTGCACACAACTGATAGATGTTGCTTCTCTAGAATCCACAAAACCCCAAAATGGTCAATAAAATGTCAGTTGTCCTCCTTATTGTAAGCTACATATAGAAACAGGCTAGTGGACTTCCCTCGTGGTACGGTGGTTAAGAATCTGCCTGCCAATGCAAGGGACATGGATTCCATCCCTGGTCCAGGAAGATCCCATAGGCCGCAGAGCAACTAAGTCCGTGCGCCACAACTACTGAGCCTGCAATCTAGAGCGCACGCACCAAAACTACTGAAGCCCGTGGGCCCTAGAGCCCACGTGCTGCAACTACTGAGCCTGTGTGCTGCAACTACTGAAGCCCGTGCACCTAGAGCCTGTGCTCTGCAACAAGAGAAGCTACCGCAAGGAGAAGTCCGTGCACTGCAACCAAGAGTAGCCCCCGCTCACCACACCTAGAGAAAGCTCGCGTGCAGCAACGAACACCCAACACAGACAAAAACAAACAAACAAAAACAAAACAAAACAAAAAAACAGGCTAGTTTAAAGGTAGCACATCATCTGGAAACCAGAGCTCCTCAACTATTTTAGTTAAAATGTCATTTGGCGGTCACACAACCACATTCATGCAAAACTGAACCCTTCATCTATTAGAGACATTTTATACTAGAGAGGTGAAAGTGTAAGATAGAGTCATGTATTTACTTAGGTACGACACATTTTATTTATTTATTTATTTTTTTAAACATCTTTATTGCAGTGTAATTGCTTTACAATGGTGTGTTAGTTTCTGCTTTATAACAAAGTGAATCAGTTATACATATACATATGTCCCCATATCTCTTCCCTCTTGTGTCTCCCTCCCTCCCACCCTCCCTATCCCACCCCTCTAGGTGGTCACAAAGCACCGAGCTGATCTCCCTGTGCTATGCGGCTGCTTCCCACTAGCTATCTATTTTACATTTGGTAGTGTATATATGTCCATGCCACTCTCTCTCTTTGTCCCAGCTTACCCTTCCCCCTCCCCTTATCCTCAACTCCATTCTCTAGTAGGTCTGTGTCTTTATTCCCGTCTTGCCCCAAGGTTCTTCGTGACCGTTTTTTTTTTTTTTTTTTAAGATTCCATATATATGTGTTAGCATACGGTATTTGTTTTCCTCTTTCTGACTTCCTTCACTTTGTATGACAGACTCTAGGTCCATCCACCTCATTACAAATAACTTAATTTCATTTCTTTTTACGGCTGAGTAATATTCCATTGTATACATGTGCCACATCTTCTTTATCCATTCATCTGTTGATGGACGCTTAGGTTGCTTCCATGTCCTGGCTATTGCAAATAGAGCTGCAATGAACCTTTTGGTACATGACTTTTTGAATTATGGTTTTCTCAGGGTATATGCCCAGTAGCTGGATTGCTGGGTCGTATGGTAGTTCTATCTTTAGTTTTTAAGGAACGTCCATACTGTTCTTCATAGTGGCTGTATCAATTTACATTCTCACCAACAGTGCAAGAGGGTTCCCTTTCCTCCAAGCCCTCTCCAGCATTTATTCTTTGTAGATTTTTTGATGATGGCCATTCTGACGGGTGTGAGATGATATCTCACTGTAGTTTTGATTTGCATTTCTCTAATGATTAATGATGTTGAGCATTCTTTCATGGATTTGTTGGCAATCTGTATATCTTCTTTGGAGAAATGTCTATTTAGGTCTTCTGCCCATTTTTGGATTGGGTTGTTTGTTTTTCTGATATTGAGCTGCATGAGCTGCTTGCAAATTTTGGAGATTAATCCTTTGTCAGTTGCTTATTTGCAAATATTTTCTCCCATTCTGAGGGTTGTCTTTTCATCTTATGGTTTCCTTTGCAGTGTGAAAGCTTTTAAGTTTCATTAGGTCCCATTTGTTTATTTTTGTTTTTATTTCCATTTCTCTAGGAGGTGGGTCAAAAAGGATCTTGCCGTGATTGATGTCATAGAGTGTTCTGCCTATGTTTTCCTCTAAGAGTTTGATAGTGTCTTGCCTTACATTTAGGTCTTTAATCCATTTTGAGTTTATTTTTGTGTATGGTGTTAGGGAGTGCTCTAATTTCATTCTTTTACATGTAGCTGTCCAGTTTTCCCAGCACCACTTATTGAAGAGGCTGTCTTTTCTCCACTGTATATTCTTGCCTCCTTTATCAAAGATAAGGTGACCATATGTGCGTGGGTTTATCTCTAGGTTTTCTATCCTTTTCCATTGATCTATATTTCTGTTTTTGTGCCAGTACCATACTGTCTTGATTATTGTAGCTTTGTAGTATAGTCTGAAGTCTGGGAGCCTGATTCCTCCAGCTCCGTTTTTCTTTCTCAAGATTGCTTTGGCTATTCGGGGTCTTTTGTGTTTCCATACAAATTGTGAAATTGTTTGTTCTAGTTCTGTGAAAAATGCCAGTGGTAGTTTGATAGGGATTGCATTGAGTCTGTAGATTGCTTTGGGTAGTAGAGTCATTTTCACAATGTTGATTCTTCCAATCCAAGAACATGGTATATCTCTCCATTTATTTTATCATCTTTAATTTCTTTCATCAGTGTCTTATAATTTTCTGCATACAGGCATTTTGTCTCCTTAGGTAGGTTTATTCCTAGATATTTTATTCTTTTTGTTGCAATGGTAAATGGGACTGTTTTCTTAATTTCACTTTCAGATTTTTCATCATTAGTGTATAGGAATGTAAGAGATTTCTGTGCATTAATTTTGTATTCTGCTACTTTACCAAATTCATTGATTAGCTCTAGCAGTTTTCTGGTAGCATCTTTAGGATTCTCTATGTATAGTATCATGTCATCTGCAAACAGTGACAGCTTTACTTCTTCTTTTCCAATTCGGATTCCTTATATTTCTTTTTCTTGTCTGATTGCTGTGGCTAAAACTTCCAAAACTATGTTGAATAATAGTGATGAGAGTGGGCAACCTTGTCTTGTTCCTGATCTTAGTGGAAATGGTTTCAGTTTTTCACCATTGAGGATGATGTTGGCTGTGGGTTTGTCATATATGGCCTTTATTATGTTGAGGAAAGTTCCCTCTATGCCTACTTTCTGGAGGATTTTTATCATAAATGGGTGTTGAATTTTGTTGAAAGCTTTCTCTGCATCTATTGAGATGATCATGTGGTTTTTCTCCTTCAAGCTGTTAATATGGTGTATCACACTGATTGATTTGCGTATATTGAAGAATCCTTGCATTCCTGGGATAAACCCCACTTGATCATGGTGTATGATCCTTTTAATGTGCTGTTGGATTCTGTTCGTTCGCTAGTATTTTGTTGAGGATTTTTGCATCTATGTTCATCAGTGATATTGGCCTGTAGTTTTCTTTCTTTGTGACATCTTTGTCTGGTTTTGGTATCAGGGTGATGGTGGCCTCGTAGAATGAGTTTGGGAGTGTTCCTCCCTCTGCTATATTTTGGAAGAGTTTCAGAAGGATAGGTGTTAGCTCTTCTCTAAATGTTTCATAGAATTCGCCTGTGAAGCCATCTGGTGCTGGGCTTTTGTTTGCTGGAAGATTTTTAATCACAGTTTCAATTTCAGTGCTTGTGATTGGTCTGTTCATATTTTCTATTTCTTCCTGGTTCAGTCTCAGAAGGTTGTGCATTTCTAAGAATTTGTCCATTTCTTCCAGGTTGTCCATTTTATTGGTATATAGTTGCTTGTAGTAATCTCTCATGATCCTTTGTATTTCTGCAGTGTCACTTGTTACTTCTTTTTCATTTCTAATTCTATTGATCTGAGTCTTCTCCCTTTTTTTCTTGATGAGTCCGGTTAATCATTTATCAATTTTGTTTATCTTCTCAAAGAACCAGCTTTTAGTTTTACTGATCTTTGATATGGTTTCCTTCATTTATTTCTGATCTGATCTTTATGATTTTTTTCCTTCTGCTAACTTTGGGGTTATTTTTGTTCTTCTTTCTCTAATTGCTTTAGGTGTAAGGTTAGGTTGTTTATTTGAGATGTTTCTTGTTTCTTAAGGTAGGATTGTATTGCTATAAACTTCCCTCTTAGAACTGCTTTTGCTGCATCCCATAGGTTTTGGGCCGTCGTGTTTTCATTGTCATTTGTTTCTAGGTATTTTTTGATTTCCTCTTTGATTTCTTCAGTGATCTCTTGGTTATTAAGTAGTGCATTGTTTAGCCTCCATGTGTTTGTATTTTTTACAGATTTTTTCCTGTAATTGAGATCTAGTCTCATAGTGTTGTGGTTGGAAAAGATACTGGATACGATTTCAATTTTCTTAAATTTACCAAGGCTTGATTTGTGACCCAAGATGTGATCTATCCTGGAGAATGTTCCATGAGCACTTGAGAAGAATGTGTATTCTGTTGTTTTAGGATGGAATGTCCTATAAATATCAATTAAGTCCATCTTGTTCAATGTATCATTTAAAGCTTGTGTTTCCTTATTTATGTTCATTTTGGATAATCTGTCCATTGGTGAAAATGGGGTGCTAAAGTCCCCTACTATGATTGTGTTACTGTCGATTTTCCCTTTTATGGCTGTTAGTGTTTGCCTAATGTATTGAGGTGCTCCTATGTTGGGTGCATAAATGTTTACAATTGTTACATCTTCTTCTTGGATTGATCCCTTGATCATTATGTAGTGTACTTCTTTGTCTCTTGTAATAGTCTTTGCTTTAAAGTTTATTTTGTCTGATATGAGAATTGCTACTCCAGCTTTCTTTTGATTTCCATTTGCATGGAATATCTTTTTCCATCCCCTCACTTTTAGTCTGTATGTGTCCCTAGGTCTGAAGTGGGTCTCTTGTCGACAGCATATATACGGGTCTTGTTTTGTATCCATTCAGCCAGTCTGTGTCTTTTGGTTGGAGCATTTAATCCATTTACATTTAAGGTAATTATTGATATGTATGTTCCTATGACCATTTTCTTAATTGTTTTGGGTTTGTTATTGTAGGTCTTTTCCTTCTCTTGTGTTTCCTGCCTAGAGAAGTTCCTTTAGCATTTGTTGTAAAGCTGGTTTGGTGGTGCTGAATTCTCTTAGCTTTTGCTTGTCTGTAAAGGTTTTAATTTCTCTGTCACGTCTGAATGAGATCCTTGCTGGGTAGAGTAATCTTGTTTGTAGGTTTTTCTCCTTCATCACTTTAAATATGTCCTGCCACTCCCTTCTGGCTTGCAGAGTTTCTGCTGAAAGATCAGCTGTTAACCTTATGGGGATTCCCTTGTGTGTTATTTGTTGTTTTTCCCTTGCTGCTTTTAAAATTTTGTCTTTGTATTTAATTTTTGATAGTTTGATTAATATGTGTCTTGGCGTGTTTCTCCTTGGATTTATCCTGTATGAGACTCTCTGTGCTTCCTGGACTTGATTAACTATTTCCTTTCCCATATTAGGGAAGTTTTCAACTATAATCTCTTCAAATATTTTCTCAGTCCCTTTCTTTTTCTCTTCTTCTTCTGGGACCCCTGTAATTCGAATGTTGGTGCATTTAATGTTGTCCCAGAGGTCTCTGAGACTGTCCTCAATCCTTTTCATTTTTTTTTCTTTATTCTGCTCTGCGGTAGTTATTTCCACTATTTTGTCTTCCAGGTCTCTTATTTGTTCTTCTGCCTCAGTTATTCTGCTATTGATTCCTTCTAGAGAATTTTAAATTTCATTTATTGTGCTGTTCATCATTGTTTGTTTGCTCTTTAGTTCTTCTAGGTCCTTGTTAAACGTTTCTTGTATTTTCTCCATTCTATTTCCAAGATTTTGGATCATCTTTACTGTCATTACTCTGAATTCTTTTTCAGGTAGACTGCCTATTTCCTCTTCATTTGTTTGGTCTGGTGGGTTTTTACCTTGCTCCTTCATCTGCTGTGTATTTCTCTGTCTTCTCATTTTGCTTAACTTACTGTGTTTGGGGTCTCCTTTTCACAGGCTGCAGGTTTGTAGTTCCCGTTGTTTTTGCTGTCTGCTCCCAGTGGGTAAGGTTGGTTCAGTGGGTTGTGTAGGCTTCCTGGTGGAGGGGACTGGTGCCTATGTTCTGGTGGATGAGGCTGGATCTTGTCTTCCTGGTGGGCAGGGCTGTGTCTGGTGGTGTGTTTTGGGGTGTCTGTGAACTTATTATGATTTTATTCAGCCTCTCTGCTAATGGGTGGGGTTGTGTTCCTGTCTTGCTGGTTGTTTGGCATAGGGTGTCCGCACTGTAGCTTGCTGGTCATTGAGTGGAGCTGGGTCTTGGCGTTGAGATGGAGATCTCTGGGAGATTTTCTCCATTTGATATTACGTGGAGCTGGGAGGTCTCTTGTGGACCAATGTCCTCAACTTGGCTCTCCCACCTCAGGGGCACAGCCCTGACGCCTGGCTGGAGCACCAAGATCCTGTCATCCACATGGCAAAAAGATATCCCACCTCCAAAGACAAAGGAGAAGCTGCTAGTGTTGGAGGGTCTCCTGCAGAGGTGGGGGGTGGCTGTGGCTCACCACGGGGACAAGGACACTGGCAGCATAAGTTCTAGGAAGTACTCCTTGGCATGAGCCGTCCCAGAGTCCGCCATCAGCCCCACCAAAGAGCCTGAAAGAACCCGACAATTTTAAATTGACCCAAAGAATTTAATTGAAGAGTCAATTAAATTAAATTCTTTGAAAAGTTTTTAAAAATCAGCTTCATCTTCTTTTACAGCAAAGATATAAAAGACAATATCATGTAAGTAAGGTTGCCAACTCATAGGAGCCATTTCATAGTCGAGGAGGATTTTCAGCAAGTACAAAGAAGGAACTGTTGCGAGGAATACAGTGTTGAATCTAGTAGGATTCAATGTTAGATTTGAATCTAGCATTTGCCAACCAAATATCAAATGAACTCTGGTGGATTACTTGCTCTTGTGCACTTGATCAGTCACAGGCTTGCTCTCTCTCCCTCCCTCTCCCTGTCTTTCTCTCTCTAAGCCCCAGTTTCTTCATCTGTGGAATTGGAGATAAAATGGGAAAGAAGAAATGAACATTTAATAAATGCCTTTTAAGTTTTGGGCCCTGTGATGGACATTAGATACATCCTTCCATTACATCATCCTCAAGGATACAGCAAGGCCAGAATTACTATCTCCATTTCACAGATTAAAGTACTGAATCTCATACAGACATTTCTCCAAAGAAGATACACAAGTAGCCAAGAAGCACATGAAATGATGCTTAATATTATTAGTCATTAGGGAAATGAAAATCAAAACCTCAATGAGGTTTTCTCACCCACAAAGATGGCTAAAGTAAAAAAGACAGACAAATGTTGGCAAGGATGTGAAGAAATTGAAACTCTCATAAATTGCTAGCCAGACTGTAAAATGGTGCAGAGCCACTTCAGAAAATAGTCTGGCAGTTCCTCAAATGGTTAAACATAGATAGAACTGTATTACTGAGCAATTCTATCCTTAGGTATACACTTAGGAAAACCGAAAACATGTCCATACAAAAAGTTCACCAATGTTCACAGCAGCGTTATTCATAGTAGCAAAAGTAGAAACAATTCAATTATCAATTGATGACTGGATAAATAAATGTGGTATATCCATCCAATGGAATATTATTCAGCATAAAAAGAGATGAAGTACTGATACATGCTAAACACAGATGAACCTTGAAAATATATTAAGTGAAAAAAAAAAAAAGTCTCAAAAGACCACATATTGGATGATTCCATTTATACGCAATGTCCAGAACTGACAAATCCATAGTGACAGAAAGTAGATTAGTGGCTGCCAGGGGGCAGGTTGAGGGGAGAATGAGAAATGACTTCTAACAGGTACGGGGTTTCTTCAAGGAGTGATGAAAATGTTCTAAAGTTCAGTGGTGATGGCTGCACAACTCTGAGACTATACTAAAACCACTAAATTGTATACATTAAAAGAGTGAATTTTATAGTATCTGAATTATATCTCAACAAAGCTGTTATTAAAACTGAGTTTCAAAGATGTAAAAATTACAACAAAAGCACTTCCATGGTTATGAATGTTAAATAAACTAATAAGTTAAAGCACTCTGCATGATGTCCCAGACACACTGAAAGTTCTTAATGAAACGTGACCTCCTTTTCCCTTTGTCAAATGCAGAAACAACAGAAGTTAAATATGATTTTGATTCTAACCTGATAGCTTAATAAGGTACCTATCTCTTGTCATCTGATTAGCAAAGAAGGAGCAAAAATATATGTTTATAGGTAAACAGTTACAGTCAGGAAAATTAGAACATGCATATCGATCATTAGTATGAAAGAAAAAGGACTTATTAACTGGCCTACATCTGAAGCTGAACTAACTATAATGAAAATATACTGAAGACAACCAAATTAGTTATATACAACTCCAAAGAATCCCTCCCAATTCTATCAGCAATCGTCTCATGTACAATGAAGCTGTAGCCATGAACATCACTTCCTTTTTAAAAAAGAATACTGTTGTTCAAATGAATTTGGTAAACTCTAAATTGCTGTAATTTCAGAATTAGATATTCTAATGTTCAGGAGAGTACATATTTTTAAATCTCAAGACAAACAAGCAAAAATTTGTGTCCCATGCTATCACATGGCTCTCCTGAGAACCGGCAACAGTGATCAAAATAATACAATAGGCAGATCCTTATATGCCTATTAATTTATCACCCCAGGTGACAGTGAAGAATAGACAGGGAAACCTCTCCCCACGGGGCACCATTACCTCCAGGAAGAGTTCTCTATATTTATTCTTATACCTTCACTGGGGGTGACCACTGAATTATTTGGCAAATAATTTTACTACTGATTACTTTATTCTCACATTCATTCATTCAGCGTTTCACAAATACTTCTCAAACTTGGTAAGAGTTCCTACTTTGTTTAAATTGGTGTGGTAAGCCTTGGAAAGAGAGCCCAAAACCTAAGGGAACCAAAAATTCTCTATACAAATGGTGATGGCATTTATATGATAAGTACAACTCTCCTCAGTACAGCCTCTTTTTACTTATATGATCTGTGGATGACCAAAAAGTATTAACACTGAAAATGTTCCTTAACCATCTCTGTCTCCTCCAAGTTTGGCAGAACTTCTTACACATTATAGGTGTTTTATAAATGTTTACAGTATGCAGGAATGAAAAATGAGAAGGAAGAACAGAGAGAAGAATAAGAAAGAATAAATTTATTGTTTTTATTTGTTTTCATGAAAAAGGACCCTACTCCTCACCCCAGCCACCCCAATGCACAAAACAGAATGCCACACTGGACTGACATAATTAGAGCCGATTACAGAGAATCTTGATGATCTATAGTTACCCTGTGCTGCCTTATCACAGAAAATTTTCATTGAACAGTAACAAATACGTAGCATAGAAATCCCCACTGTGCCCTTTTTGGACCCACTGCGGGGACTAGATGATCAGATAATAAAGTAAAAGTGGTAGATGCAGACTTGTTTAGGGCACATTAATGAGAAGGATGCTGAGATGTGACCAAGCAGCCAAGGACCAATATGCTTAACTTCAAGCAACTGAGGTTTTCTTACATGTAGATTATGGGGAGGGAGCAGTTTCGCTTCTTATGGCAACATCCATGAGCAACGATTCTCAAACAGGAGGGACATAGAGCATATTATTTTGAAGGGCTCTGAGGAATAGCTGTGAAATTTGAAGAAATATTTCAGTATACCTTTCAGGTTTTATAAATAAAGAGAATAAAATGCTCCACCAAATTTTGCTAATAAGATTATAAAGATGATACCACAAGTAGGCATCTTTGAAAAAAATAATGAACTAAAGACAAGGTATCAATTAAAAATATCAGATTCTTTATACACAAAATATAAGTATGATAAACCTGAAAATTATAAAATATTGTATTAACTGGAGCTTAGTTGCTTTTATACCCTTTCTCCAATTCTAGTATTCTATATGCGAAGAAAACAAGCTTAAGAATAGCTTCTATTAACAGCGGTGCTACCCAGATATATACCTTTTACTTAAAGGGTTATAAAATAATTTAAAACTATGTAAACAATAAAGAGGAATTTTTTAAAGTATACTACATCCTATACTTATCAAAAACATCAGAAGTATTAAATTCATCACTGTTAAGGGAAAACTTGCTTTCCAGAAATTCTGTGAGCTTAAAAATAATAAAGTAAAACTTATCTACTTTTATCTAGCACCCCATCACAGGTGCTCAGAAATTCACTGCTAGTCTGGTATTTTCAAGTTTAAAGGCTAATGCGTAATAATTTTCTATTTACTTATTTCATGAGTACCACTTCTCATTCTACCTACAGGTTTGCCCAGGGTAACAGTAAAATATTAATCACTTAATTTATGGCTTGTCTTAACTGGGTGCATCACATTACCAATTACAGCAGTAGTTATAATGATTTTATTCTGGCTGACTGGCTGGATCCACTACAATAAAGTCTAAAGAATATTATAAAAAGTCTTTAACTTCTCTTTTATTTTAGGCTCTTCCATTGGAGAAAGAAGAGCAAGGCCAGCTACACTTCAGGCCTGAAATCACACTTAGTATTCTCAGGTTTCCATGCACAAAAAGGCCCCAAATGGTTTTCCAGAGAGGCCTGGCCAGGCCACGCAGCCAGACCTTGGAGTGGCGGCTGAACCTGGGCATATGCAAGCTCAGTTATCTGTCCCCAGTGGGGTCTGCATCATTACTCCATTCAACTTTCCCATACAGTTGGTGGTTTCTTCCTGCGGAGGTAATGCTTAGCTATAAGGAAAAACAAACAAAATGAGGATGATGTGCCAGTCTAAGAAAAAAATGAATGCTTTGAAACCCAAGACATTGTCTCTAGTGAAAATATCATGCATCAACACGATATTAGCAGCGGGAGGCCAGTACAGGGAACATCCTGGGGCACAGCCACCTGTGTTTTCTCCATTTCTAAGGAGGAAATGAAGCTGTCACCTGCAACACCTGGGAAGTCTGGGGACACCCATGGAATCAGTCTGATCTGCTACACGAAGAGGGCACCAACCATGCTGGCTAAGAGGAAGTCCGACAGACCACCCTGAATTTCCAGGAGACGACAACCACAACCAAAGACACCCAAGTACACTGGTTCCCAAACTTTCAAGCCAGTCCCAGACCACCTGCAGTATTATTTGCCATAGCTATACTAGTTAGTAGTCTCTTCACCTTTTTGTTTGTTTAAATCAAGTCACTGAAAAAGAGAACGATAATTCTTTGCGGAACAAAGTGGAAGGAGAAACATGGAAACTGAAGTATGTGAGAAGTTCCAGTAGAACATAATAGAAAATCAGCACCACGTGCCATAAACAGAAACCATTCCCACCAAAGATGCTGAGCATGAGGCCTGCCTCTCCTCCTTTATTTTTAAAATTTTTTTCTTTTTTTGTGCAGTCAAGTTTTTTTATTTTTATTTTTTTATTGAAGTATAGTTGATATACATTATAGAAGTTACAGGTGTACAATATAGTGATTCACAATTTTTAAAGGTTATACTCCATTTATAGTTATTATAAATATATTGGCTATATTCCCTGTGTTGTACAATATATCCTTGCAGCTTATTTTCATACATAATAGTTTGTACCTCTTAATCCCCTACCTTTATATTACCCCTCCCCCCTTCCTTCTCCCCACTGGTAACCATTAGTTTGTTCTCTGTTGTGACTCTGTTTCTTTTTTGTTATAGTCACTAACAAGTTTGTTGTAATTTTTAGATTCCACATATAAGTGATATCATACGGTATTTGTCTTTCTCTGTCTGACTTATTTCACTTGGCATAATACCCTCCAAGTCCATCCATGTATGTCACTCTTTTTTATGGCTGAGTAGTATTCCCTTGTGAGATATATCTATATCTATATCTACCTATCTATCTGTTGATGGACACTTAGGTTGTTTCCATATCTTGGCAATTGTAAATAATGCTGCTATGAACATAAAGACAACCTACCAAATGGGAGAAAATACTTGTAAATGATATGACTGATAAGGGGTTAATACCCAAGATATATAAACAGCTCACGTAAGTCAACAACAAAAAAACAAACAACCTGATTTAAAAATGGACTGAAGAGATATTTTTCCAAAGAGGACATGCAGATGGCCAACAGGCATATGAAAAGATGCTCAACATCATCAGGGGAATGCAAATCAAAACCACAAGATTATCACCTCACACCTGTCAGAATGGCCATCAGCAAAAAGAACACAAATAAATGATGGAGAGGGTGTGGAGAAAAGGGAACCCTCGTGCACTGTTGGTGGGAATGTGAGCTGGTGCAGCCACCGTGGAAACAGTATGGAGGTTTCTCAATAAAACTAAAAATAAAACTACCACATGACCCAGCAATTCCACTTCTGGGTATATATCCAAACAAACAAACAAACAAACAAAAAAACACCAAACCCCAAAACACTCATTCTCCTCCTTTAAAAAGGAAACTCACAAGAGTTAGAGAGGTGGTGGAAATGTTAGCAGCAAATAGAGATTGTCTATCTAACCAGAAGAAATGAAAAAGATTTTAAAAGGATCGAAAAGGAATTTCACCCTGGGATTCGAAGTTATTTAACTCTGTGACAGTATCCCAAATAAATAATTTCAAGAAATTTTAAAATAAAGTTTTTAGCAGTCTTTAGCAGTGGTTTCAGCTTCAAAGTAAAGTTCCTTACTAAAAATTATGCTAATTGTGTACTTTTTTGCAAAAGCCTCTGACTTTCATTCACTTAAGAAGTCCCTTCATTCATGTTCATCCACTTCATTGATACAGCCAAAGCCATGTAAATCAAAATAGCAAAGAAATAGTTTAAATTTAACAAGAAAGAAATGCACAGAAAAGCAGGTTTTAGTAATGTTTCATCTTTCATAGTTGTGAATGTGAATCTCCTTTTCTTTTTTTGTTATATAAATGTCAATCATTATTTTAGTATTTAGTTTAAGTGTTTGATTTTCTCAATTGATCCACTCAATTTAAGATTAAGATATAAGATTTTTTTCCATTCAATCCTTTAAAACAGCTATATTTAGTCAGTCTGTCCTGCTTAATTTACACAACAATATAACATAACTACTGCTCTTCTTCACCTGGAAATTCTTCCAAAAAACCATTTTATGTAGACAGAATAAATCTCTTTAAAATCTCTAGTTTTTTTCCTACAGCTAATGAACACATGTTCAAAATTATAAGCCTCAGTTTCACAAGGTTTAGTTTATAAGAGGGCTACTGACTAAACATTTTCCTGAAAATTGCACTCCAAATTTAATTTTATTTAAATGACATATTCCAAAGGTCCTAATGAAAATGAAAACAGGAAAGAAGATGATAGGGTGAACTGGTTCTTTGGGTGGTTCTATTTGAAGCTGAGAAATTACAGCAGCAGTATAGCATTGTGTTTTAAGAGTATAGACTCTGGAGTCAGAGACAGCTGGAATTCTACTTCCCAATTCATAACTTCTTAGCTGTTGAGGCAGGTTTGCTAGCTGACTTCTCAAATTTGTTCCTTTACCCATAAAACAACTCTGCTATAAGTAATGAATGAAATGATTAATGATTAATATAAATGAATGAAATGATTCATTTAATATAAATGAATAAATGATTCTTATAACAGCTGGCCCATAGGTATGTGCTGAACGAATTGTAGCTGTTATATAACCATCATTATGAGAAGTACAGTCTTTCTTTTTCTTGGTTTTTGGTTTTAACACAAGTATAATCAAAGCTCTATGATGGTGCTTCATAAAAATCAAATGTTTCCCTCTCCTAAGATTGCTTAAAGTCTGATGAAGGGGACTTGAAGCTATAATGGAAGGCAAATTTCACAATTTCTTAAAGGTGCCATGGAAAATATAAAAATGAGGGAAAAATCAAGCAAGGCTTTTTAAAGTAAGTGACATTTGAGGAAGACTATGAAGCCTGGGTAGGTCTTTTGCAGAAGAGACGAAGGTAAGAAGCAGGAAAAATGAAAACATCTTAGATTGAATAACATAGAAGACAATAAATGTTAGCAAATAAAGAATATATGAATAAAAATCTCTATTTTATTCTGATCTCACACATGGACATACTGTGTTCATCATAATGAAAATATACAGATGACAACCAAATTAATTATCTACAACTCCACAAAACTCCAAAGAATCCCTCCCAAATCACTCCAGGAACAAAGAAGCTGTATCCATGAACATTACTCTTTTAAAAGAAGAATACCATTGTTCAAATGAATTTGGTAAGCTCACTGGAAATACTCTAATTTCAGAATAAAGTGAATTCGTATTTAGTACACTTAACAGAAATGTGTTCTGCAAGTAGTGACAAAGTCTGGCTCTACCCATCAGTGAAGTCAAGCTTCATTTTTGTCCTAGACTAGCAGAGGGACTTCAGTTTTCTCCATCAGTCATGTAACCTCACTGTTGGATAAATCATCATTTATACAGCCTCTGAACCTCATTTCAGCCCCAGACCATACCTTAAAGAATGCCACTTCTTCCAGTTTCAAAAACTGTCCTTCATAAAAATCCTGTTCCAGGTTACCTTTCAGTATCAGCTCATTTGCAGAGCACAGCCATCAGGCATTTTGAGTCCACTTAACAACCAAGTTCTTCCAGTCTCTCACTAAACAAGTTACCTGTTTTGCCAGACACTACCTGACTTCTCACTCAGGTGGTTCTCACAGGAGTCATCATTTAGAAAAAACATTCTTAAGAAAAGGGTCACTCTCACAGCTCCTGTGAGTAGACATTAAGTTATGATGGGGCCTACCAATTTAAATGTGATAGCATTATATTCTTCAAGAAGCTGGCAATTTAGTGGGAAAGAAAGATGTGCATGCAAATAATCATAACACAAGCCAAAACACATAGAGAGCTACAAGTCATGAGAATCCACCAATGGCAGGAATCACATTATTTATCTACAGTTTAAATGTAACTCAACAAACAAATATTGAGCACCTGCTACTGTCTATCAAGTGTTGAATAGAGCGCGAGGTGGGGGTGGGGAATGAATCAAGATATCCTACCCTCAAGAAACGTCCATCTAAAGCCAGTGCACACACAGGGAACTCAACTCAATGCTCTGTGGTGGCCTATATGGGAAAAGAATCTAAAAAGAGAGTGGATATATGTATGTGTGTAGCTGATTCACTCTGTTGTGCACCTGAAGCTAACACAACATTGTAAATCAACTATACTCCAATAAAAATTTTTTTTAAATGTCCAACTGGAAAAAAAGTAAAGCAAGTGCACACAAATAGCAAATTTCAGTATAACATGCACAGGATGCCATGGACACAGAGAAAAGGAGCACTGAGTTCAAGATGGGAGTTTAGGCAAGACTTCCTAGAAAAATTAAAATATGAGTTGAAAATTCCAGGAGCTCAGGGTCATAACTGCTTTCCATACCAATGAATATTCAAGTAACTAACATAGTATCTAGCAAATGATAGAAACGCACTAAGTTTTTAAATGAAGTGTTAATCAGTCAAAGAGAGGTGTGGAGGGCATTTCAGTTAGAAGAAACAGTGTGAGAAAAAGCATGCAAACGTTAAACAGTCTGAACTAAGCAGGTAACTATAAGCAGGCAAATAGTATTAGGACCTAAGACTCAAGGCAAGAAGTGATTGGGAATAAAGATGAGATATGCAAATGCCCTGGATTTCACTGAGGTTCTGAAACACAAACAATGTTGGTGGTCAAAAAATGTCTAATATGGTAGTGTAAACAATTGACTTTATTCTTCAAGAGATACAACACACTATGGGAAAGAAGAGGGAGAGATTAATTCCAATTTACAACTGCCAAGGGAGCACATGGTATTTATTAAATTTATGCTAAATAAATGATATTGTGATCACACTGCCCATTTCTTTATGAGTTACAATAGTCCCAAATCAAGAGTATAAAGTGTCCATATGGAGTGAGGGCTGCTGGATAAAGTGAGAGGAAGAAAAGATAATCTAGCTCCTGATTTTGTGTCCAAATAATATAAATAAGTAACTTAAATTATACTAGCTGGTCTACAATTATTTGACTACAGAGTCTCAAAAATAACATATAGTATATGAGTCCAGTACGTAGAAAATACTAAAAAAAAAAATCTGTGAAGGTACACATGAAATAAATAGCCCCTCATTAACTGCAAATTCATGATTAACCCATCACATGATAGAACAAACTAATGAGTTATTCTAAGAAAGTGGTGGGTAGGTAGTACAGTCATAACTCCTAAAAAAAAATTGCTAGCTTTGAAAACCTGAAGAATTTCTTGTAAGTGTACCTTATGGAACGTACAAAATATTTTCAAGAAAGTATTATGTAAATACACAGATATGCAAGTTCCATTTTTGGCTAGTTAAAGCAGCATTTAAAATGAATTTTAAGAATGTTAACAACTTTAAAAACACATAGGCTGATTTTGCACTAGTTAAGCAAGAGAAGAAAAACTGGAAAGGAAATAGAAAACACATTAGACACAAAAATCTGAAAATACATTGGCTGCTTGGCTGTCTGCCTGACAAGGCTGTTGAGGTAGAATGACTAGTGATTTGATCCAGACAGGTGAGTCTGAGGAAGTAACACACACATGAACAATACAACTACTAACTGAAAAATCTATAATGAAATATTTCTCCACAGATATGAAGTTCAGAAGGTTTCTGACAACTGCTCTGTAAGTTAGGTAAATATCACTGTCTGATGCTGATCAAACTGGCCAGATGTCAAAGTATAATTGAAAAAGAAAAAAAAGATAAAGATATTTCAAAAGAACAGCACATATCTCAGATCCAAAGCACCTATTAAAGGGAAGAGAGGCCCTTCATCTGTGTGGTTTCTAGTTCAATCATATCCAAAGACTCAAGAGGCAGTGACTTTTTAACATGGGTTAACAGAAATAAGAGTTAATTTGCTCAGACAAAATTCTTTCCTAATGAATCACCGCCCTTCAGTTAGCTCTTTTATTTAACATTTACAAAGGTTGGTATTGACATTTACTGTATGTCACTGCCAGGGGACCAAGCTGTGTCTATACTTAGAAATAACACAATGGAGATGAGGTGGAGTCATAATCAATGCTGAAGCTTGCCTTCCTTGTACTGCCAAATACACCCTGGCCTAGCAGCCTCATCCTAAATACTGCAGAGCCAATTAAATTGATCACTGTATTGAATACAAGATAAGCCTTCTGCACTGCAAGAACTGAAAGAACAAAGATAACAGAAAATAATGATTCAATAAAAATTATCAACAAAACATTAATATGCTTCCCTGCTATTTTTCAGTGGACAGATTATGTAGTTGAATATGATCTCTTCACAAAATAAAAACAATTTTTTTAATATCTGCAAGTTTTCCTAATTCTTTTGCGATCTGTAAAACTGCTTTTGAAATTACACAATTGTTTTAGCAATAGTTCTCATATTAAGAGCTGCAGGATTCAAATGGAAATAAAATGACCTTATCCAAAACTGAGGGAAATGTTATTACAAATTTTAAGTTATCAGTAACAGAGAATGTTTATTGAATACTATCAATGTGCTTAGGTAGTACGTTAAGCTCTTTGCACTGAGTACGTCCTTTAATTCTCAAACCAATCCTATAACTTAAGCATAATCACTATCCTCCATTTATATATAAAGACCCTAAAGAAACCAGAGCCAGAAGTTTGAACCCAGGTAGCCTGACATCAGTCTTGCTGCAGGAAAGTAGCTCTCACTTACAGTAATGAAGTAGTTTTGTTCATTCAAAGCAGATTTTAAAATTATACTAATGTGAAAGGTCATTTTCTATCAAAGTGAGTAATACCTAATTATAAACATGATTTTTTTTAAAATAAATTTTATTTATTTATTTATTTATTTTTGGCTGTGTTGGGTCTTCGTTTCTGTGCGAGGGCTTTCTCTAGTTGTGGCGAGTGGGGGCCACTCTTCATTGCAGTGCGTGGGCCTCTCACTGTTGTGGCCTCTCTTGTTGTGGAGCACAGGCTCCAGACACGCAGGCTCAGTAGTTGTGGCTCACGGGCCTAGTCGCTCCGCGGCATGTGGGATCTTCCCAGACCAGGGCTCGAACCCGTGTCCCTTGCATTGGCAGGCAGATTCTCAGCCACTGCGCCACCAGGGAAGCCCCATGATTTTTATTATAAAGAAGAAATTAGTATGCTTTTTTTCCTACCTTTTTTATCTTATTGGGTTTTTAAAGATGCTGGCAGTTGAATTTCAATATAAAGCATGTTTTTCTACTTTAGTTCTATTTTTCCTCATAAATAAAACTTGTCATTAAAAGAATAAACTTACATGGTTAGCAGTTTGACACTGAGGCCAAACAATGATAACACATTCTTTGGAATGTGGAAACTTTGAAATTTGGAAACTTAGTACTCAAATCAACTCACACTCAGAAAAGGTAGTCAAGAAAAGTTGTTAATAAATCATTTCATCATACTGTCCCCAGACTTCTCAATTACTCTATCACAACTAAACAAAATCCCTGCTTCCCAGCCATTAAATTATGTAGGAAAAAATAAAATAAAGCTGCAGTCTAATTAAAATGAGAATGGCAATTACTATATAAACTATACTAAACTATAATCTCTCAGAGGGCAAGATCTTATAGTTCTCACATATCATCTAAACAAAGAATTATTAAAAGAAAATCCATACTTGGAAAATATTATGCAACACTGTCTACCAGAGGAAAAAAATACATAATTTATGAACCACCGAGTCCCATAATCTAATTTATAAACTAGCTATGTTAGGAACCTGGAATTTATCCGTATGAGAAAATATTCGTATGTGGAACCCAGGTTAAGTATAGTATGATGGTTTAAAAGCATAAGCTTTGGAGTCAAGGAGACCAACATCTCCCTATCACTACTAACAGTATTAAGTAAGAAAGTACTTAATCTTGTTGTGCCTCAGTTTCCTCATCTGTAAAATGAACATAACAACACCAATCTCATATGTTTTTCCTGAGGATTAAATAAGACAATGTTATAGAAACACTTAGAACAGAATCCAACATAGTGAGGTCCTGTGTAAATGGTAATCTGGGAACTGAACAGGAGATAAGAAAGATGGCATTTTCTTCCTTCTTTTCTGAGTACAGGTGGAAAAAGTATATCTTTTTCTTCTTACATTTCACTATATAATCCTCTCCTATTACCTAGCATCCCCCTGCTCTCCTGGTGCCCAGAGTACTCAACTCTTTACTATAGATCCCTTCAGTGATTTGTCATCCACGGTATATCACACTCCAAAATGACTGAATTCCCTTTTCTCTCAATTAAAACTTGTCTGCTAGGAATTAAGCAATCCAACTTGACTAAGTTTTAACAACACATTAACATTCTGACAGATTATGCTTATTAACCCAAATCAATTGCTGGTAGAATATAAGGCACTGAGACAAAATTAAAATTTAGGCAAAAATAGATGGAACAGCCTTTCCTAAGAATTTGCCTACAGACTTGCTCCTTTAAGTCATTTCTACTAGCCACAGCTTCTCCCAATATAAGCCAATGTCCACCAGGTTCTGAGTATTTTCAAAATAGATCCTGTAGGTAGTACATAAAGGACAATGATGTGGACAGATCTATGATAGCTTCTTGTCATGAAAAAGTGAAATTCATAATTAAAAACTTTAAAAAGTATTCAAAGTGAAAGTTATACTTAAGTAAATGAGTTGAATTTTATTTTTCTTTTCCCAATTAAATCAAATGAACTATGTTCCTACAGCATGATCTAGAACTTAATGTCTAGACAATATTGTATTTTATACACATCATAAGTTTATTAAATACAAAGTCTGAGTCCAGAATAGTTCTTTGGCAGATAATGTTGTCTTTTTCATCTTGGTATTTCCCACACTCACAAGCACAGTGTTTAACATATAGAAGGCACTCAATAAAATATGAAGATACACGTGGTATATTAAAACTCTTATGGGAAGAACTATTACAATTTGTGCTATACCAAACCAATTTCATAAAAATGAACTGCCTGCCTATTGGTTTTCCACAGAAAATCAAGGCCACCTAGGCCTTACTGAAAGGATGGAACCTCAACTGCTACACTCCAAAAGACAGCAGTCTAAGCTGCCCTACTGCAGCTCCTCTGTATCTGAACAGCCACTGAGATCAAGATGAAGTTTGGCCATGCACAATCACTCACAGTTAGCGGAGAGCTGAGGGCATTCCAAGCGAATTACTTCCTACCTCCAAGTAATCTGCCAAAATAGTCATCCACCTTCAGGCACAGTTAACCCAGGGCTTGTCCCTGAAAAAGCTACCTAAAGCTTGGCTCCTTTGCCCTATGGTGTCAGATCACTAAAAATTCAAGTGAAATCAGGTCACATGGCCAGTATGGCGTGGAGGATGGTCCCAAGACCTAGGACTTCCTGCTCAAATCTAGGGAGCTAGAACCCTCAGCTGTGAGAAGGCTCATGCTTTGGAACTGAAAAATTCCCAGTGCAACTCTTATTTCCACCTTCCCAAGATGTGATGAGGAGCAGAGGATTTCCCTTCCTTCTAAATCACATTATAGAAAGTATAAACTATACACTCCAGAAATATTCCTGTGATCATCCTTAAGATTTTTAGTGCTTTCTTTATGGTATGTAAAAGAAGTAGAGGGGTTAGCCCCTTATTCATATGCAACTTTTGGTAAATCCTCTCTTTTGGCCCTCTCCCCATTTACAAAGTGTTTATTCTTTTCAAGATACATAAATCAAACCTACCAATTCCTCTATGCCACACAGGCAAACTATGAAATCTTATCAAGGTCTGCTAATGAAGTCTCTCTGAGTCATCTTCACTCAATCAGAGTATACCAAGGGTCTCAGTTTGAATTACCTCTCTCTTTAGGTATTAGGAAGGATAAGCAAGTGCCACTACCCGCCTAGTGAATCCAAAATTTCTTTTTTATGCCTGCAACAAAACCCTACGAAAAGCTGTAGGTACTATGATTTCATAGAGTTTGGCCTGAAACTCCCTGGGATTCAGCTGTTCCATGCCTCTGTCCAGGGAGAAATAACAAGATATTCCACCAAGAAGCCAACCAGAAGCAAATGAATTCAGGCCTAGCCAGCTCTGCCACAGGTGAGCTCCATCTTTAAAAAACAAAACAAAACAGTAGAACAGGATCAGAACAAGCCAGAAAAGGGAGGACATTGAAATATGCCTTCATCTTAAGACCCTACACATGGGACTAACACTAAACATACTGCATCTGGGACAGGATATTAATGTGTTTTTCATTCACTGAAACTCTACATTTCTGTTCACAATTTTAGCTCAGTAACCCCACACACTGCAATCTGAATCTCCTACTATCACAATCAACTCTTTTTTTTTTCTTTTTTTCTTTTCACTTAACAACTCAATAAATGTTGGGTGAGGCTTCCAAGTACCTTAATTTTAACATCTCAGTTTCCTCATTTATACAAGATGAATCAAGCCCGTTTTTAGCTTTCCACAGCCAATGCATTCATTCTATCTACGCCCAGCCCAAATAGCCTATAAACACAGACTGAGCCTCTCAAATTAAAGGATTTGTGGAACTGGAAAGAAGGCAGCAGACTATATTACTACTCTTGCATTTTTTTTCTTTCTTGTATTCAAAAGTCTCACTTTTCCCAATTAAAAACAAATAAACTTGCAACCAAATTCCCAAGAGCCTAGTCATAGAGAGAGGAAATAAGTAATGGGCACTACAGAAAAATGACTCCAGTTTCTCAAGTGCATAAGCATTTGTTTAGATTCTGTTTTAAAAGCAAAAATGTCGTACACATTAGATCAGAGGCTATTAACACAGGCAAGAAGATTCAGCATCTTATAGTTTCATGCTATTTGTGATGCTACTCTATTCTGCCAGTGCTTTTAAAGGCAAAAGCATGATCCTTTCCCCTGACTATAGTACACTTAAAATGTTTTAAAACAGAATTCTGTAAAATAAAATCTAAATAATCAGATGAACACAAAGTCTTGGGTTTTTCTGAACCCAGACTGATCATGTTAACTAAATCTTTCCTACCGTGTGCTTTATTGACCCTCAGAACCATTATCTTTCAAGGCAATCCATTATGACACTAATCAGATATACTATACATTGTTATGCTACCATGAGTATGCATGGTGAGAAAGCTACATCTTTACAACTTGCTGGGCAATTTAGGAATGATTTTTACTTCTTCCAAATTTCCTCTGTCAGGTTTCCTATGATACTAAATTATCTCCGTATGTTCTCATTACAAATATCAGGACCATTTGAATCCTGAATTAAAATATTACTTAATCCATTTATGCAGCTTGATGGCCGTTATACCTTCTCTAATTATGCTCCTTCACAAAGTAATGCTTTCTAGATACCTTAATGTGCATTTGCTTTGATTTGGGATTCCTAATAGCTGATTTAAGTACAACTGTGATTTACAATAACATGTAAATGATTTAAGTAAGAGCATTTAATGACATTAAATAAATCTCATAACTTTAATATTTTTATGAAGAAAGCAAGTTAAGCTACCTTTGACCATTTCTATTTATTGTAATATACAGTAGTATTCAATATTCATCTCAAAAAACCTAAAACACTATATATGACAAATAGGTTATGGTAAATAATCTAAGCTAGTTTAATTAGTTAATAGTTAACCTAGGCCATAGGTTCAAATTAACTAAATATAAGTTAAACTATTTTTTTTTAAGTTAAACTATTTGATGTTAAGACGAGATAGAAAAATTCCAATATTCACATAGAAAAGCCTAAGCTAACTAAAAATAATTACAGAATTGTTCTTTAAATAGTACAGAACTTAATAGATTGTCCTGTTTACAATATTAATAATCATCACTACTGTGCATACTTCCAACTAACCGCTTCATAAGAAATAATATATTTTTTAAAAGATCAGATGTCCCATTCCCTTCTTAAGATAGCATCTTAGTACCTTTACAATAGCTGACATCTTAGCCCTTCTAGCTTTCCCCAGCTGACCCTGCACACTGAAGCACAGCTACAAATGCCCAGAGAAAGAAGACCCACCGGGAAAAACTGTACTCTGCTCAGCTTTGCACGCATCAGTGGGCTTCACAGTAGATAAATATACCCCATAGCCAGATTCACTGACACACTGAAGCAAAAAGGGAAATTTGAGATTTAGCCACTTTATCTTAAACCTCTTTTTAAGTAAGGGGTAGTATGTTTTTACTTCAGCTTTCACACATACAAACAAGTCTGCCCCCAAGGATCATCCACATTTCTAATAATAATCATTTTTAAAGTATTTCTAAAAACCTTAATTTATAGTGCACCATATTTTATTATGATTTTAAAAGATCCACAATTATAGCCTCTGTTTTTCACAAATGACACAAATTTTTTGACAACACAGAGCCAAGTTTTGGAAAATTTATTATTGGCTCTTCGTACGCATATTTAAAACAAGACTTCTCTAAAAGCTTAGAAAACAATTTGACAAATTAGGTAGAATCTTTAAAAATCCAAGGGGAAGTTATGAATTAGCCTATTGATGTTTTTCTCAACTCCATTTCCAAGAACCCTCCTCAGTTCTCCCCCACATTTACCTCAGAAGACTCTAAGCCAGAACTCCCTCTAAGGAGTTGTTTGTCTAAAATACCTAACCCCAGGGATCACCAGAATAGCCTCACCTAGATTCTCAAACTCTTCCAGGGGAGCCAGCTTCCTGTGACTAGTGAAAAACTGAAAACTACAGAAGAGTTTCCTAAGTAGGATTAGCATTTTAGAGGAGAGGAGGGAGTTTTTCACATCTAAGTGAGATTATAAATGGCAGTCAACTTAATCCTCAAACCTCATTTCTCAGTCAAGTAAAAGGGAGGACAGGCCCAGTCAAAATCTGTTGTTGCATCTTTCTACTTTGCCTCCCAGGGAAAGAAAGGTGTCAAGGATCAGCTCTAGGCGAAATTTATCACTAAAAAATTAACTTTAGGACCTTCTAATATTTTTCTCTGACATGCTTACTACTACCTTTTCCTCACCCCAAGCCCTCTTGCTAATACTTTTCCATGTAAATACTCAATTCTGAAATACAGATTATCTTGCTTTCTAAATATTCCCAAGTTGTTTATGTCCTCAAGAACACACATAAGGCTTCTGGCCTTTGATGTTTCCCACTCCCTATTGCCCAAAGGTACAATAATGCTGTGCACACAAAGTGAAGGACAAATGTTGATGAAAAGATTCTTCTTCTTACTTGCTAATATCACCTATTACAGTTGTACAGTTTCCTAAAAAGAAAAGTTCAAGAGACATTCCAGCCTTAGAAATACATGGATTTTCAGTGATTTAATAGGCCACAAGGGTGACATTTTGGTCTAAATTTCCATTATAAATGTTTCTAGAAAAATAATCTCTGCACATCCTTGACCCTTCTCTTCCTCCTGTATTTCCTAACCTACTTTCCTATAATTTTTTATTTCCTTCAATTAATTTATTTGTGTGTTCAGTCATCTATTTGTATATACTTTTTAATTAAAACTTTTCTTTTGAGGTAACTATAGATTTACATGCAGCTGTAAGAAATAACAGAGAGATCCTGAGAACTCTTTACATAATTTCCTTCATCTTATAATATCACAACCAGGATATAAACATTGCTACAATCCACTGATATTATTCAGATTTCCTCAGTTTTTAAAAAATCTGTGTGCACACACGTGGGGTTGGTCCTATACACTTTCATTACACATGCAGGTTCATGTACCCACCACCATAATCACGATACAGAACAAGGATCTGTCCTGTTGTCCTTTATAACCACATCCTCCTGTCTCCTTACCCTCTGGCAACCAACAATTTGTTCTCAATTCTATAATTTTGCCATTTCAAGAGTAGTATATAAATGGAATCACACAGTATGTAATCTTTTGAGAGTGGCTTTTTTTCACTCAGCCTAATTTACTCAACATCAATCTAAATCACTGCATTGAATATAGTTCGTTCTTTTTTATTGCTGAATACTATTCCATGGTATGAATATACCACAGTTGCACCATTTACCCAGTGAGAGACATTTGGATTGTTTCCAGTATGGGCTATTATGAATAAAGGTGCTATGAACATTCGTGTTCAAGTTTTTGTGTAAACGTAAGTTTTCATTTCTCTGGGATAAATGAGTACAACTGCTGAGTTGTATGGTAACTGCATTTTAGTTATATAATGAACTGCCAAAGTGTCTTCTAGAATGGCTATACCATTTTACATTCCCAATGTGTATTTTCCTTTACATCCTTAGGTTAAATTCCTCACTGGCAGAGCTACACAAAGCCACAATGTATTTTTTTAATGGGTGTCATCTTCATAAGTATATGTGGGGCACTGCTTTCCTTCTAAGTGATCATCATAAATTGGAAAGTTAAAAGCACATTCTATGAAGAAAAGAGTTGGGAAGTTCAGATGTACTGCAATGTTCTAAAACTGTTCAGTGCAGCAAGTTTGACCAAAGGAATCAGGGACAGATTTTTTTAAAAGATATAAACAGATACAGAGGATACATATAACAACATGCAAATTATGAGTGCATATATACGTATGTCCCTCCAATATCCCTAGGGAAAAGTAAATTACAAACAGACACCTGCTACTATGCCAGTACTTGAAGATGTTTTCTAGTAACTTTGTAAAACACCTAAAGATAATACTTACAAACTTTTTTAGAAGACACATGTTTGAAATCTTACTGTAAAATGAATTAAAACAAAAGCTTATATTTAATGTGCTATCTTGTCTAAACATACAGGTGTGTACGACTGCACGCGTGCACACACTCACACACCAGGAGTAAAACTGCTTTGCACTTAATGCTGTCACTAAAGGACTGCATAATTTAATTTCCTTGAAACAATTAGCCTGTATGAAAGGAAAATAAAAAGGAGATGGGAATTCTTTGGTGCAAGCATATTTCATTTCATGTAAACCTAAGAAGATATTTATAAAAATTATCACATAAATATAGCACTACATTTTCTTAAATCTTCCAGGTAAAAGAGAGCCTTAAATTGAAGATGAATAGCATATCAAATCAGAAATCTTCTCAAACACAAATCATTAAGCCCTGTACATGAAAAAATTTAATTATATATTCTATAAACTGTAACAAAAATCCATAATTTACATTTATCTTACCAAAAATGTTCAGATACAAGCTAGAAAATGTTGTAATATTTTTATTGCACACATTTTTGGGGATATCCCCTACTTGGGAGTGCAGACTCTCACTAAAGCAACAGTACTTTTCTGATGATTGTGCCATTCTCACATTATCCTCTCATCACAGGTTCTCTCTATACACTCTTCTCCACAGTTATTCTCTGAAGATTTCTCTCTGAAAAGCAGCCCCATTGCCACATCGCCACCAAACTGCCTAATTTTCACCTTTTCCTCTCCTAATGTGGTACGTTCAATTCACTACAGTTACGGTTTTACATTACTATTTTGCAAAGTAGATTTTTTTAAAATTCCAGATTATAGAAAACTAAGGGAATAACAGGATTTCAGATGAAGGAAATCTGACATTTGCCTAAAAAAGCAACTATCAGGATCACACTTGAAGACAAAACAACAGGAAAACAACTCACCTAGTAAGTAACTTACCATTCTGTATAGAGGCAATGAAGCCCTGGAAATTTTAGAAATAATTCACCACCACCACAACCACCAATCACCACGTCTGGATATTAAAAAAAACAGAAACACAAAACAACCCTGGTACATTCCACAGAATTTCACATATATGATTTATTACCTAATCAAAAAATTGATGTTGCTACCATTTAAAGTTTTTTTTATTGTAAATTATCTAGAACAAGATTGGCCAACTACAGCCTGTAGAGCAAATCCAGGCCACCAACTGTTATTTTTATAGCCCATGAGTTAAGAATAGTTTTTCACATTTTTAAATGGTTATATAAGTACCTACACATACTATCACTGATTTTGCCTTCTGGGCTGCAAACTCTAAACTATTTACTATCCGGCTTTTTGCAAAAAGGTTTGCTAACCCCTGATCTCAGGAATCAGTATAGAAAAATATGTAATAGAAATTAATAAAATTTATAACTATAAATAAAATGAATTGATTTAATTTTCAACAAGTTGAAGTGGCCTTGAACTCTACTCTCATTTAATTGTGACTCCCTAGAAATTTCATACAATCTGAGGAGTCTGACAACCCCCCAGAGGCATTCTCAAAGTGAAAAACAAGTAAGTAATTTAAGAATGACTGTTACATACTTCACCACACTACACCATGCATATGCCAATAGCCAAAAAATATTTTTCAAGAGGACAGTATTACATAAAAACATAGCCATACGTATGAGAAAGCCCCACAATACAGGTAGAACAGCAAATTCTACTATTCTTAAAAACCTAAAATTCCAAATAACAACACCAAAACAAACCCAACCTGGAAGTCATAGAAAATGTGAGCTATGAAAAACAAAGGCTGAATTTTGTAAGAAAAAAAGGAATAAGCTGAGATGTGAAGGTGATTATAAAAATAGTGGATTGACACTCAAATTAAGCAACAGTTTTTACTTAAAATGTGAGGCTTATTAAATAACAGCCACATAGTACAAAGACTATACAACTGAATGGTAACTACCATGAATACCTTCAAACAATAACATTTCTATAATTTAAACCAAAGCAATTCAAGATATGCTTTCAAATTCTTAAAAAATTCACTTTTATTTTGTGGCTAGTTAAAGCTTGCATAAACATACGACCACTAACCAACCTGCTACTGAGTCTTCACTTTAAAAGAGGTTCCAGAGTTTTCAAGGTAAAAGGAGTACCAGTCACACCTCTCCCTACTCCCAGTCCTTATGACAATCGTGTATTTTTCAACACTCCCAATTGAGAATCACTGAGCTAGATGACCTCTAAGATCCATTCCAGTGCAAATATTCTATGAGAATTTTAGTTAATACTTAAATAGCATTTATGTTTAAAAAAATGCTCAGAAAACCTATAGTAAATGATAAAGACATTATTATAACCATAAGCAGTGAATCTGAAATATTACCACATCAAAGACATGGTCTGATAATACTGCTCTAGGACTTTTCCTAATCAAAATAATGTCCCAAATTCTCAACTGTGTGCCATGGTGTGGTTCTGCGATTATATACATCAAGGAAAACTGTCAGGTTTACAGAAATTTCTTAATGAAAAAAATCATTCTTTTGTTCTCTAGTAACCAAGCAGCCACAGCCCCTGTCATGCACCCCACTATAAGGAGAACTCAGAATATCCTCAGAGTTCACGTTCACTTGGTGAGAATCAGACACAAACAATGGGAAGATTCAAGGAAGAACCATGTATCAGATTTGTGCCACTGACCCACTATAAAACTGTGCAGATCAGTAAAGATTACTGTTGACCATAGAGCATAAACACATGAATGATGATGAACAAATGGATTGGGTAAATAAATACAAATAAAGGTGATCCTCCTTACATAACTCCCTGGAGATACCACTTTGCAAGACTGCAGAGTTAAGCCAATGTTGTGGCCTGATGAAAATATTCACTAATGACCAGATAACTTAGAAAAAAATACCAGTGAAATATCACTCACAGGTAGTGTGCCTATCTCAGGCCTGAGTCAATGGCATTGTTGGTCAATCTTTTGCTAAATAACCCATAATACAAAGCAAATACAAAAGAAATTCACTGAGAGTTGAATATCATACAAGAGACTAAAAATTTCACCAAGTCCTTTAAAATTATGTTAAGAATCATTTAATCAAACACAAAAGCCATTGACAGATTAGGACCTAACTGAATTAGAGTCAGTTAATAACTGAAGAGAAAATCAACAAGGTTCAAATGTGGAGTAAAAGACATTTCTATAATGCCATACAATTTTCTGAAGAAAAAAATACACCAAAAAATTCAACAATTAATTAATTCTTTGTTCATTTAAAATCTAGTAGATTTTATGGTTTGTTTTGTTAATATTACTTTCTAATTTTAGCTTTAGTTTTCAAAATAAAGCCCCAAACATTTTTTTCCCTCTATCTTCCAAAATCTTGACATCTCTTTGAAGCAATTATTTAATTCTCTTAAATAATTCACGCCAGGACTAATTATTCTTAGATAAAAGGGACCTGAGTCTATACAGGAGTACCCCTGAAACTTTGGAACCTCTTTCAAAGTGAGCTACTAGTTTGGTCTCTCCCAGACTGGGTAGAAAAGAAACCATTAGCTCATCTCTGGCTTATGGAATAGGTTTCAGAAAGAACGGCTATCAAGTCATTTTAACTATGAAAAGAGGCTGCTTTTCAGGCTGAGGAGGCAGGGTAGGGACGTGGAAAGAAATGATGTTGTCAGGAACAGAGTATTACAAATAAAATGCATATATGCATTGAAAGAAAACATCCCAAACCATTAAGGAATAAGGTAACCTGTAATATGGTAGCCAGAAAGGACAATGTAAAACAATTGGAAAGATTGGAGGTAGGACCTAGAAGTAGATAGCAAGAGACAAGGACACCACACTCTACCCTTTCCCACTTTTCAAATCTCCTCTTTGCCCAGTTTGCCTCTCCAGTTTTATATCATTCTCTTAACACTTTCAAGGGGAAAGAGGGGGATCAGATGACAGTGATTGAACCCTTGGATCCACCATGCCTAAAATCAATCTACTCCTAGTCATTTGGGATAAGTAAGTCAATAAATACCACTTTTTGTTGAACACAGTTTAAGTTAATTTCTGTTATTTATAAGATATTTTCACACAGTTAGGGCAGAATAAAGAGATGGATGGGTACACACGAAGGAGAAAGAAAAAGGTATTCAATAATTCAGACTGGTTAATGAGAGTCTAAGCAGTAGCAAGAGGAAGAAAAAGATATAAAAGCTGTAATGTAGAAAAAGAAGCAGATGAACAAATAGTTGAACATGAGAGGTAAAAAGAAAAAAAAAAAAGCAGTGCAGTAGAAGCGGGCTGTGAGCTAAGTTAGAATCAAGAGGGTTAGATCCCTGTTTCCTAATTAACTACTCATTTCATTTTTCTTTGTTTTGGTTTCTTCAATAACTAAGTCTGGTTCACTCAAGTTTTTCCCAGTCGCAACATCTTGTGTTTATAAGCATCCAAAGATCAGAGAACGTAGATCAATGAATAATAACTCATCCTTCATTGAGACTTGGGGTTAATAAAACACTGGACAAAGTATGAAGGCCTAATCCTTATGAAATACTGTCAAACCAGACAGTAAGCTATACTGTTTCCCCTAAGCACAATTATAATCATTTTCATTATCTCATCTATCGAAAGAATTTCTGTATGTCAAAGTTAGAGATCTTTTTGAAGACAGAGTTCTATTACGTTTTGATATTCTGAAAATGGTGATTCTTCATTTTTTTGTAACTCGAGGAGATTTCTGGAGTAATCACAAAGTATAGTGTAGGCAGAATCAAGTACACAAAAGAGTTTTCTTTGAAATTTGGTTGTTTGAAATACTGAATATATAGGAAAAAAGTGTACTTGGGTTTAAATTCCCAGACAAGCCCACAGAAACGTATTTAATCCACAATGAAATGAAAATAAAATGCAGTAGCTGCTAACAGAGGGGGCCCTTTAAACTCGGTCAGGTAAAGAAGGGCAGGGCTGAGCAAATAGACTCCAACAACAATGGAAGGACAGTTGGTTTGTTTATAAGTCAAATAGTTACAAAACAGAGGTTTAACAATGCAACAACGGGACCCAACCTGTTAAATTAGCTAAGATGCCTAAAATGACTTATAAAAGTATATCCAGCAGTATTATTAACCCTGTGCCAATTTACATTTCAAAGAACTCTCATATTTTATCTTTTATTTTTCCCTTAACACAACCTACAAACATGTCCCAGTGTGTGCTCCATGGAAAACTAGTTTCCCATAAGCTAATGATGCTTTTTTACAAAAAGGCTTCTGTGCATCATCTGATTCTGGAATGTGATGGGCTAAACATAATTAAATAAGCTCCCTGCCTTTTTTTCCCAAAGTACAATCCCTTTAATACCCCAAAGTACAATCTCAATCTCTAAGAGGGGGCATGTGATATATAATGCTTTCCAAAGTTATGTCCCTATGGAACTTTTTTTCATAGTCATCTCTCAAAAGCAGTGTCTTCATACGTATAGTTTCGGAAAATGCTGAGCTAGTGCAACCCTGAAGGCGTCATGTAGAAAGAACCAGTACCTTACATGCCTAACGTGCCTAGTGGAAGAACACTGGGAGTCAGAATACATGGGCTCTACATTCAGTTTTGCTGCTTATTGACTCTATGACCTCAAGAAAAAACACAATTTTTTTGTACCTTAGCTTTATCATTTGCAAAATACCAATTACAACTCTAGTTGCAGCCTTTTCCAGGGCTGAATAAAAGATATTACATGAGATTACAGAATTATAAAATTCTAGAGTTACAGAAGGCCTTTGAGACGATCCAGCAATACCTTATCTGAAAAGTGAAGGTTATTTTTCAGGATCTGGATTAAAATCCAGACCTCTTAACTCTCAGCCCTGTATTTTTTCCTATACCACCACATGTTGCTTCCAGTTTTTAAAAGATACAATACTAGCAAAACATCTCTAGGGGCAACACAGGTCTCAGAAAGGAACACAAATGAAGGTCTCAGAAAAAAGGAAAATTGAAGGTACTATCTTAAGTTTCCCATTGACAATACATGCACACACCACCTAAAATAAGTAAAGCTTTGATAGACATGGAGGAGTAGATAGAGTAGTTTATTCCACAATAACTTGGGAATCAAAGGGAGGCAATTCTATAAAATAATTTGTCTCTATGTCCAATTAATAAACGACTCCTACCATCACCAAAAATACATCTAATCAACAACAGGTAAAGGAAAGCAAATATTACTGAAATTAATGAAGGGCCCAAGGGTGGAGAAATGGACCAAAGCTGGAAGAGGACAGAAATAAATAAGACTCTTTGGTGATACTACTGCAATTCACTGCTATTGTCAAAGCTTTGCAGTTTTACTATAATAGAGTACAGAACTGTTTGATGCTAATTACTTAGTGATGTGCCAAAAGGATGTCCTTATTTCACTTGAAACATAAGAAAAACCCCCTTTTCCATATTGATAAATCAACAGGATAATTCTGGAATTCATTAAAAAGAAACACTGTTTCAACATAAAGAGTTTTACTTCCCATGTAAAACACTTCAAAATATCTAAACGAATATAGAAGTGCATGTTTCTGTGGCAAACTGTTCATTACTGAATCATTATCAACCCTCGTTAGATAAAATTTCTCATTTTTGCAATGTACAAAATCATTAAAGTATTTGAGAGCTCCATCATGAAAGATAGTAGCAATTTACAATCCACTATTTCTTCAGGCAAATGTGCTTATCGCTGAACACAATACGAAAAATAACAACATTCCCTAGACATACGATTCCACCCCCCCTTAGATGGTGTTTTTATATGTTGACAGCAATGATGAAACATGTTATGGCTTTCCAGTTAGCTTTAACTGTTTCTGAGCACTCATCATTCACAGAATCACTCTGAAGTTTTTACCTATTATGACAACTAGGTATCAATAGTTCCAAATGCTGCTAATACTGCCATGCACATCTCAGTCCTGCTTTAACAATGCAGGTTTTTAGCCTGAAAACTCCCCTAAATTATCAAATGGCTAACAAAGTGAATCTATCCACTGTAACTCTACTGAGTGCTATAAACCCATATTTGGGGGTATCTAACAGTTCAATTACGTCAAGTCACATCAAGTGGGACTGCCTGTTGCTGTATGGAGGTGCTCCACAATTTAAAGGACATTCATTTCCAAAAGCTAGCTATTGTCATGCAGATTGCTTAGACTCAACTGTTAGATATCTCATTTGATCATTTGTACTGAAAATAAAAGGAAGGAAGTGTAGTAAATCAAATATTCCCAAGACCAGTGAAATCGTTTTGAACAATATCTGCCTAATCTTCTTCAGGGTCATTTTCCCCTTTCTTATAGGTAAATTAACATTTTTAAGAGTAGGTAGTTAAAACGTACAATGAAAATGTATAGCTGCACCTGGTTAACTGCACAACGTAGTTCAGATGAATGCAGATTTTTCTCATTTGTACTGTGAAGGGATCAATCTGTTTATAAATCTGAGTTTTTTTATTTCAAGACTTATTTTAGATGCTGATTTTATACATAGGGTATGGATGACTATTGAAAGTATTCTAATAATTATCTGTAAACTGAAGAAACTAACAAGCACATGTTCATAATTGCTCCAACTAAGAAAATGTTACCTCAAACTGAATTACAGAAGTATTTTTAGTCAACAGCTACTCAGAGCAAGTGACTGACATGCATACTTCTTAGAATTCATTTATTTCCCACAGTTACCCCACAATTTTAACAGTCCCTTGGCTCAAAGCTGCACAAATGATGCAATTCTACTGAACTTAAGAGTCATCTCTGTAAGCTAATAAAGGTAAGAACATAAATATAAAAAAGGGCAATTTCTGATTTTTCACAATTCAGTTATATCCTTAATTAAGAAAGCTTAGTTCAATCTGAAATTACAAAAACATTGACTATAGTTTGCTCTACCATATTTACCATAAATTAAACGCTACTTGGGGAAAAGTTATACTACAAAAGGAAACTATCTGGAGTGTCACATCTACTTTACTTTGATAGTAAGCTCGATAGAAAATTTAGAAGATAGATTAGAAAGTTTTCCCTGGCCAAATGCAAGGATAATTATTTTGTTCTATATTTAATTCTGATTTTTACCTGGAATGATAATAAATTTAATACCAGGATTTTCATTTTCATTTATGTTGAAACAAATTGTCATTTTAAACACAAGTTTTGTCACTGATTTTTACTCTTGTGTCATACTCAATGATTCTGGCTTCAAAGTGGTAATTGCCTTAGGCAAGATCCACACTGAAATATCAGAATCTGTCTCCTCAATACTTTATGGAGGGTAAGGGAAATAAACAAAGACTGTGCTAAACAAAACCATTTATAAAGAAACTGCAGACCACCAGGATTTTGGATTTGGGTAATCCACTTAGATTAGCATGGCTGTCTCTTAAAAGGACAATTCTAAGATCACAATATAGGTCATGTCCTTAAGAAGTAAAGTAATGAAATCAATGTCAATTACACAAACCTTCCATATTAACATGACGCCACTGACAACCAGTAAGGCAGATTAAATAAAGCTTTTGTAATGTGCTCAGCCCCAGCATAAACAAGAAGGAAAAATAATGTCATAAAACAGATTCTTTTGAATCAGGTTCTGCAAAAAGGTAAAATTCTCGCTTAATAAAAGAGTGGCATCCAAACTGGGGGGAAAAAATTGGGGGCTTATCATTTCAGATTGAATAGCTATAAACTTTGATATGAGAAAGCGAGAGGGCAGGGGGAGAGAGGAAGGGAGGGCTGGTTTGCAGGAAGTAGGGGGAGATATAGAGAATGGCTAACCTTAAAGGTTTTGCCAAAAATAATAATCAGGTTTAGGTGGTAGGTAATGTCGTTCAAAGTACAACTTTACTACAGCAGAAGAAAAAATTTTAAATCCCCAGTAAGAACCCAAGTGCTTAAAACAAATGTTGCAATACTTAAATATACTATTATGTTTTGATCAAACAGTGTCAAAAGAAATACTGCCCAAAATGAGTAAAATTTGCCTAAAATCACTGCTGTCATATTTTTAATTACCACATATATACAACTGTTAAGACAAACAGTAAATTACAAACAAATGTCTCTGAAATGCTTCTCTGCCCAGAGAGCAGAAAACATAACGCTTGATGTCACAGACACTGCCAAAACTAACAGTTAAAACACTGCTGCTTCCTTTTCTGATAGCAACGACAATAATGCTCTCATAGAAGGAACCACATTTCTGAATGCTTGCCCCTCAAACTTAGCTGAACAAAGAAAGCCCAGATGCCCCTAGAAACTTAAGAACTTTCTTCTACATACTTAGGTGTCCATCCTGGACAAGGAGATAAAAAATGTCTCTGACCAAAGAGGCTCTGTGAAGACTACTTGCAGAGAATTACCAACTTACCCATTAGATTTGAGTTCATGAAAGGTGTTGGGGACAAGCCTTCATGGGCCCCTAATCGACTGTCATTCAAGTGATCACTGTAATGAGGGCTGTCTGTAAAACCCTAGAGAAAAAAAAAAAAAAGACCGGAGTATTAAAGAGATTATTTGGCAGTCGTGCTAATTGAGCATAATGACACTCATCTAATTAATACACAGACTTACAAATGGTCATTCCTAACCAAGTTTCTGGTTCATTACTTGAAAAACTAAACAGAAGTGCTGCTTTTATTCCTTTTAAGATATTAAAGTCAAAAAGTTTCTTTATAGATTTAAAAAAAAATTAGCCCTACAATCTCTTTACAGCCAAAAGTAAAGTTCTAAAAGAATGAACTAAGAAAATATATTTCTGAGTTACAATAAATTAGGAAAATGTTTATCTGTATCCTCCTTTCTCTGCCGCCATACCCTATCAATAAAGGGTTGGGCAATTACAAGATTTATTTAAAATATTTTTAAAAATCGACAATCAATATACTAGAAATGAATCCTTTCCTAAATGGCAAACAAATATTTAGCAAAAGAAGATCTGCTTATACTCCTTTTAATACTAGTATAACAAGATATGCTCCTATAGAAACTGAGCCATGTAAAAAAGAAAACACAAAGATAGTTAATTTAAATTCTTAAGAATCTAAAAAATGAAATTGCAAACACCATGAAAACAATAAAGCTAACGTTATTATTTCAAAATAGCTGTTATTAAATTTATCCCTATAACTTAACACAGGTTTTTTAAAAGTGAAGGAGCCTAAAAGACATGAAAGTTCACAAATACAATAAGTGTTACAAAAGCTCAGTGGATTAAAAGCTGTTCTGGTTCTCAGACTCTTACACATGCTAAATACAGCATCACCTCCAAAATCATATAGTTTCTAAACAAGGCTTTGAACCCTAGTTAATTAAAACTGAGGTGGTACCCACCCTTTTGCCAACTTAAAACGATTTTAGTAAAGATCAGAAAATCTTACAAGAGGCCCAAACAAGAACAAAAACTGACTGTCTTGGCTTACAGAAACCACCCAGAATCCTCTGGGACTATAAAATCATCAATCAGTGAACATTTATCATTACCCAGACTGCAGGCTAACATTCAAGAAGACATTAATGGGGCTGAAACAGGCCTCACTATCTTTGCAGGCATGCTGTCAGTTCAACCAAAGGGCTAGGAATTGAGGGCTAAATAACTGTCAAATCATTACAATTGCTTGGGGATGCATGTCACAACACCTTCTGCTGTTCTGTTTTAAAACTAATCTGCTGGGAGTGCTAACTCCCAAATGAATCTTTGTTTCATTTTTATCTACTTTAGAATCACTGATACACATGTGACAGACACTCAAGAAGAATCTTGGTGACACTTACAACTTGGTTATGACCACAAGGGTGTCCTCTGGTAACCACAACCATAGTCCTGTCTGTCACAGCCACACGCAGCAAGAGCTATATACAAAATTGAATGGCTCCCAGCTAAAGTCACTCCTTGGAGTTTACCTCTGTTGCTTAAAACTGAACACTCTTGAGGTGCTAAGTGACATCCTACTATCTCACATTCATCTGGGTGTTTCTCTCTGCCACTCCCTCCCGCTGCCATTCTTAGGCACAGAGTCAAAACAAGACACTGAAACCTACAAAAAAACCTCACTGAAATATTGTTTATCATTATTAAACAAAAAAAAAACCACTGAAATATTGTTTATCATTATTAAACAACAGTATTACTCTTGAAAAATGCAAACAGAAATGCATTTGTAGGTCAGCCATGTTGTTCACACTTTATTTGAATGTTAAAGGATAATAAAAGATAAATTTTGCATGTTCTCAATTCTCATCCTTGAAGTGCAATAAGAACTTTTTTCTTTCATGACTATTAAAAATAAAAACATTAAAAACATTTTAAACTATTGCCTAAAGCACAAGTATATAAATAAATAATATAAATATTATATAATAATATAACAATATAAATAATAATACAAATAAATCTAAGTTTCAGGGTATCATCAAATAATTGTACACACACAGTGGATTAACTTCACATATATCACAGTAAGCATAGAGAAGATCTATCTCTAAGCCCTGATTAATATGTGCTCAGAAAACAGAACAATTATTTTTCTATCAACCATACACAAATAATAGTAAGTACTATCTCTTATCCATGTGCAACCACATACAGCAACGTATAGTATAGAATTTACTACAAGATTATTTCCTAGTCCAATAATAAAATCTGGGATTGTCATATTGTACCCACAGTGGAATCTATAAACCTGTGTCATCACATACAAGCAAGATTTGAATATGGGCCCTCAATATCTATTTACTCATAAATTATATACATATACTATTAACCAATATAACAAATTTCAGTAAGTCATAATTTCATTCATGTAAGATAAAAATTAAATAGAAATTTGAGTATTTTTTCCCAACCTCAAAGGTTCATCTAAGTGCACAAAATTCTTTTGAAAAGCCACAGCCTAAAAGATAAGAGAGGAACAGTTCTTCATCCACAGATGCAAACTGATGCTGGAGGATGGAACAATGAAACTGGACTCAAAAATGTTTGTCATAGTTTTAGGGACTTCCCTGGTGGTCCAGTGGTTAAGAATCCGACTTCCAATGCAGGGGGCATGGGTTTGATCTCTGGTCAGGGAACTAAGATCCCACATACCGCAGGGCAACTAAGCCCTCACCGCAACTACAGAGCCCACGTGCCACAACTACTGAGGCTGTGCGCTGTGGAGCCCACGTGATACAACTAGAGAGCCCGTGCACCACAACTAGAGAGAAGCCCGTGCACCACAAGGAAGAGCCCTCACGCCACCGCGAAAGATCCTGCATGCTGCAACGGAGATCCTGCATGCTGCAACGGAGATCCTGCATGCCACAACTAAGACCCGACGCAGCCAAACAAACAAACAAAGTTTGTCATAGTTTCAGATCTAATGTGTGCCAAAAACCTCACTTAAAATCTAATATCTAAATGACAATTTAATTTGCAATTCTTAAATACTCCCACCTATGAATACATTAACACTTCATAAAAGCTTTGATATTATGAAATATGTTCTATAAAATGTATTTCATACTTTTCTCTACGTTCATTTTATGGTACAGAATTTAGAAACTTTAATCCTTGCTACAATATGACAACAGACTCTAATCAATCAAAGCTGTTACCATTTTTAAACTAATTTACACTGCACATTATCAATCCAATCTTTTGTTCTGTCGAACAAAACAAAAGCACCTAGTATTATTTACATAATAGTGCTCTCCTCTTGTCTGTCTCCTCAAAATTACAGTAACTTTTTTTGTTGCCTAATTCTTTTTTTTTTTTTTTTTTTTTTTATTAATTTATTTATTTATGGTTGTGTTGGGTCTTCGTTTCTGTGCGAGGGCTTTCTCTAGTTGCGGCAAGCGGGGGCCACTCTTCATCGCGGTGCGCGGGCCTTCTCACCATCGCGGTCTCTTTTGTTGCGGAGCACAGGCTCCAGACGCACAGGCTCAGTAATTATGGCTCACGGGCCCAGTTGCTCCGTGGCATGTGGGATCTTCCCAGACCAGGACTCGAACCCATGTCCCCTGCATTGGCAGGCAGACTCTCAACCACTGCGCCACCAAGGAAGCCCCTCTTTTTTTTTTTTAAATAAATTTATTTATTTTATTTATTTATCTTTTTAGCTCTGTTGGGTCTTCGTTTCTGTGCGAGGGCTTTCTCTAGTTGCGGCGAGCGGGGGCCACTCTTCATCGCGGTGCGCGGGCCTCTCACTGTCGCGGCCTCTCTCGTTGCGGAGCATAGGCTCCAGACGCGCAGGCTCAGTAGTTGTGGCTCACGGGCCCAGTTGCTCCGCGGCATGTGGGATCTTCCCAGACCAGGGCTCGAACCCGTGTCCCCTGCATTGGCAGGCAGATTCTCAACCACTGCGCCACCAGGGAAGCCCCCTAATTCTTTAAATAGCTTTTAAACAATTTATTTCACCCAACCAATAAATATGGCGTAATCACCAGAGAATGCTCCCAAGTTGAGAAAAGACATGTTTTTTCTAACCTATGTGGCTATTTCTTTGTTTGAAAACCACTGTCTAATTCTCTTTTAAAATATTCTTTACAATTCTTTTCAATAGTTAAAAAGGGATGGGGAGAAAGGCTCTTTCAATAAAGATTTACTTTCTCAGAAACACTTTCCCTGACCCTACCAAATTGGGTGAACTCACTCTGAGCTCCCATAGCAGCAAGCATTTCCATCATGTCACTGCTCACACTTATTGAAATTACCTATTTAATTATCCATTTAAATTATACCATAATTATCTATTATAATTGCACAGTACAGTATAGTGGATAAATGTGGAATTTTTGGAGCCAGACTGGCAGGCCTAAACTCCATCTGTGCCATATACTAGCTGTGTGACTTGAGGCAAAGTAACATTTCTTGCCTCAGTTTCCTTATCTGTAAAATAGGGATAATAATAATAATACAATATTTATCTCACAGGTTGTTGTAAGAATTAAATGAGTTATTGTATGTAGTAGCAATTGGAAAAGTACCTGGCAAATAGTAAGCACACAATATATCCTAGCCATTATTACTATCATCTCAGAGACTGTTATGTCTTACAAATTCTGAAAAGTCAGGCACCATGTCTCTTTCTCACATCCTCAGAACAAATGACAGATGGATGGGAGGTTTCAGCTGCTAAATCCTTAAAATGCTGCAGGGCTTCAGATATAAAGGTTCAGTTAATATTTCCATAGAACACCCAATAACTAGCAGAAAGAAAGTTAATAAGGTGCTAGCTTATCTAACGGGACTGAACAAATAACCACAGATTTTTGGTATTCAAAGAGCCACAAGATTTCACACCAAGTATTGAAGTCCTATAGCTGCGAAGCGGTCAAAGCTAGTAGAGAGTCAGCCAATAGCCATAAGCTGCCAGAAAGCTCTGAATGAGGCCTGATATAAATGAGTGGTCACACTTAAAAGAGAAGTAAAACGAAAATAAAAATATGTAGAAATAACAAATGAAGTTTAAAAGAGAAAAAAAAAAGTGTCCTTATTGTATTTCTTTATTTACCTATGACAGATTAGCAAAATAAATGTCTAGATAAATAAAGTTATAGCTTTTAAACAAATTCTTTAAAGTGTCTCTTTCAGTTAAATACACCGATGAGGGACTTCCCTGGTGGTGCGGTGGTTAAGAATCCACCTGCCAATGCAGGGGACACGGGTTCGATACCTGGTCCGGGGAGATCCCACATGCGGCAGAGCAACTAAGCCCGTGCTCCACAACTACTGAGCCTGCGCTCTAGAGCCCGTGAGCCACAACTACTGAGCCCACGTACCACAACTACTGAAGCCCGCAGGCCTAGAGCCTGTGCTCCGCAACAAGAGAAGCCACCACAATGAAAAGCACATGCACCGCAATGAAGAGGAGCCCCGGCTTGCCGCAACTAGAGAAAGCCTGCACGCAGCAACAAAGACCCAATGCAGCCAAAAATATAAATAAATAAATAAATAAATAAATACACCCATGAAAAAGACAAGTGAGTTGATCTAATCACAATAGTTTGTTACCTGAAAGCAGGGACTGTGTCTATATCACTCATTACTCTATCACTAGTGACAAGTATGTTAACAAGCACATAGTATGTGACTAGTAAAATCTGTTAATTTAATGAATGAATGAAAAATGAACAATGCTCTGTGTTAATGAATCAGGTCTACATCTGAAAAAGCAACTTAATAATCAATATGTTAAGGTTCTGTTATCCTTAAATAGGTCAGGTGCTAATACATAATAAATTTTCATGATAGATCTGGGTTTTGTCATGGAGATCCACAAGTTCCTAAAAGGCAACAATGTTTCACTCCTTTTTATCATTCCAAAAAAACCAGCACAGAACTCTGTATGCACCTAAGAGCTTAAGTTTTTCTTGAGAGGATGAATAACCTCTCTAGATAACTTTTTATTTATGAACGCTAAGAAGTGGTTTCGCAGAATTACTATAACCCCAGACTGAAGAGCAAGTCTTGAATTACCATGGGTGGGAGGACAGGAAGAATCAAAATCTTTCAGAGGTGGAAAGGATGCTCAGAAAATATGATGGATACGTGAAATACTGCTTAGTACAAGTGCATAAAAATACTTTTAAACATGAGATCCCAAAGGATCACCTAAAAAAGTTCACTCAGATTCAGTTCTAACTTGAGCCAACCATATTCACAAATTTATCCAAGTAACTGCTAATGTCATCTGTTAGAAGCAAACAGACTTAATTCTGGCAGACTTTTTCTATATTATAGGTCTCCATCTTCTAGAGTGTTCAATTCTATATTCTCTTTATGTTTAAATAAAAACTTACAAGCAGAGTATGTCTTTGGAATTCATCTACAATCCTCCTTACAGATTTTCAATGTTAATTTCTCCAGCAATGACCACATCAAAATCATAAATCCATTAACACATGATACATAAAAAGTAAAAACATTCTTCTACTACAAGTACAAAAGGAAGTAAAATAAATTATTTTATTTAAAAATTATTAACCCATCTATACTGTAACTATTTTCTATATAAAATTCAAGGGTAAAAATGTAAATCAATAATAATGCTGCAACTTCAGTTTGTAAGGTTATGAATAAGCAGTACCAGAAGGACTGATGTTTGGAAGAACACAGGAAAACAACACTTAATTTAAAAAAATTTTAGCCCCAAGTATTAACTGGTTCTCCCCAAAACTACAGACACTAAATTCCGACATGAAACATAATATTTTTTGATGGGTTCTAATGTATAGATTTTTGCCTTCTTCCCATTAACGGGCAAAACTTACAGAGGCTAATAAGTTCCTTCCAGTTCAGGAACTGATGATCCATTTAGAACAAGAATTTAAAATAGTGAAAAGTAAACTCAATTAGAAAATTATCTATCTTAAAAAATTATACTATGAAATACAGTGTACCATACAGAAAAATTGGAGGAAAACTTACTGTGAGTTTAGTTTACTCCTAAACAAACATACTGACTTTACACTTGGCTGCAAAAGCTTTATTAAAAGATCATGTTAATACATAGTTTTTTAAAAAAAATTCCATGTATTTTCTAAAGGAGAAAAATAAGTCACGAGGCAAAGGATAAAAAAAGTGCGTTCTCATGTTACTTAAAAACTGCACATGATTAAAAATCTTCACTAATGCTTTTGTCTTCTAATTAGAATTCATAGGAGTGTTTACAAAACAATACTGAACATGTTTTAAATCACATTACTTAAAATCACTCACGGATTCTTTAACACATCCTTCCTTTCTAATAAATTTCTGATACTCTCTGTCAGTCCTTCTCTAAGTACAGTCTGTGGACTGATGTTGGACCAAGAATAGTTTGTTATCAAACAACAGAAAGGTAAACAAAGAGAACAAGCTTTGGGCAATGGTTTAAAGTAATTTGGTAGACCAATTTTGTTTGCTGTATATAATAATAAACTAGAGATTGTATTTTATAACAATTGTATTTTTTAACTACCTTAAAAATTGTACTATAAAATGTAGTGCAGCATATATAAAATGTTTAAGAAAACCTGTTAGTTTAGTTTATTCCTAAACTAACATCCTGACTACACATATAAAAGGTTTATTAAAAGATTACAAAACTAACTCAAAATGGATTAAAGACTTGAACATAATAAGACCTGAGACCATAAAGCTCGTAGAAGAAAGCATAGGTGGTAAGCTCCTTGACATTGGTTTTGGTGATAATTTTTGGGGTTTGACACTAAAAGCAAAGGCAACAAAAGCAAAAATAAACAAGTGGTGAAACCATATCAAACTAAAAAGCTTCTGCACAAAGCAAAGGAACCCGTCAACAAAACGAAAAGGCAACCTATAAAGTGGGAGAAAATATTGGTACATCATATATCTGATAAGGGGTTAATATCATATAAGGAACTCATACAGCTAAACTGTAAAGAAAACCCCAAAAAACCACAAGCAATCTGATTAAAAAATGGGCAGAGGATCTGAAAGAATACAGATGGCCAACAGGTACATGAAAAAGTGCTCAACATCACTAATTATTGGGGAAATGCAAATCAAACCCACAATGAGGTTATCACCTCACACCTGTTACAATGGCTGAAGACAAGAAATAACAAGTGTTGGCAAGGATGTGGGGAAAAGGGAACCCTTGTGCACTGGTGATGGGACTGTAAACTGGTGCAGCCCCTATGGAAAACAGTATGGAGGTTCCTCAAAAAAATTAAAAATAAAACTAACATATGATCCTACAATTCCACTTCTGGGTATTTATCTGAAGGAAATGAAAACACTAACTTGAAAAGATACATGCACCTCCATGTTCACTGCAGCATTATATACAATAGCCAAGACATGGAAGCAACCTAAGTGTCCATGGATGGATGGATGGGATGCATGGATGAAGAAAATGTGGTGTGTATGCATGCATGCATATACATATATATATATATATATACACACACACACACACACACACACACACACACACAATGGAATACTATTCGGCCATATAAAAGGAAGGAAATCTTGCCATTTTCAACAACATGGATGGTCCTTGAGGGCATTATGCTAAGTGAAGTAAGTCAGAGAAAGACAAATACCTAATGATTTCACTGATACATGGAATCTTAAAACAAACAACCGGAGCTCATAGATACAGAGAATAGATTGGTGGTTGCTAGAGGCGGGTGGGCAAAATTGGTGAAACCTGTTAGTTTAGCTTACTCCTAAACAAACATACTGACTTTACACTTGTCTGAGTGCGTCCTAGACCTAAAAAGTCAGAACACGTATTTTGAGAAGAGCTTTATGGGGTTCATTCATATTCATATTCTCTAACTAAAGTTGGAGAAGAACTAGCCTATATTATCTTGTAAGTCATGTGGCCTGGTATACAGAAAAATAATATTAGTCGCTATTATTTCTTCTTCTGCACCACAAGTACCTCATTAAGTCTTACAGAGCTCACATTTTTAAACCATAATTCCCCTATCCTGTTCACACACTATATGCAACCAGGGAAAATTAGATAAAAGAAAGATAAAATGAGGTTCTGTTGCAAAAGAACCTTAGATTTTACATATTTTAAACCTTTTATCTTCTACTACTGTATGTCAACAGATTAAGACTGAACATAAAACTGCTCAATAAATACTTTCAAATATTTGCTGATATTCGTGAAATCAATTCAAATAAATCAAACCTAGGAATAACATGTTTATTAAAACTCATGCATTAAGAAGCAATAAATAACTGTAAGAAGACATGATACGATACCAGCCACTGAGCAAAGCAATGTTCTTACATTCAGTACAATAGCATATTTTAAAATAATTTCTAAAATACCAGTCCTATATGTTAAACATTTATTTTATAATATTAGGTGGGAAAAATTAGAACAAAAATTAATTGGTACATAGTATAATAATATTTAACCTCTATAAAGTTTATAGGAAAAAGACTAGAAAATTGTAACAAGTTTATAACTTTTTTATCTTACTTGCCTATCATCTCCTAAAATTTCTATGAAAACCATTTATTGTTTTTCTGAAGAATACAGTTTCTCAGTTTTTTCCTTTAATATGATTGAAATAACATACTCTCATTGTAGAAAACTGGAAATGTAAAGAAACAGCATCAACTATGTAAGAAAAAAAAAGACTCCATTTTACCTCAACTGAAATGCAAACAACATTTTGACACATTTTCTTCCAATTTTTAAATGTTTCTAAAATAGTTCGAACATATAAAAATGTATGTAATAAACAGCCATGTATCCACAACTCAAGAAATAAAACATTGCCAGTATAGTTTAAAACCCTATGGAATTCTCCCAAATTCCCCTCAGAAGTAAACACTATCTTAAACTTATTCTTTTAAAAATCATTTTCATGCATTACTTAATACTTTTATTAAATATGCATATTCTCTAACTAAACAGAGCACCACTCTGCATGTTTTAAAATGTTATCTAAATAGTATACTTTTTTCTATACTCACTTAACAGTCAATATGTAAGACTGATATGTTGGAAAAGTGTTAACACTGGTAAATACATGTCACTACTGTATAATGTTCTATTTATAAAAATACCACAATTTATCTTCCCAGCCCCCTTTTGATGACATTTAGCTTTTCCACTATTACAAACAAGGCTGCTATAAACACTTTAGTAATATGTCTCTCTGTACACATATGAGAAGTTACGCGAAACTTTTTAGGGGTTAATACCTAGGAGTAACATCACCGGCTTACAGAGCATACACAACTTTAAATTTACTAGATATTACTAAACTATTCTCTAGAATAGAAATGTATTATTGTTTAGGAAAAAAAATCTCTTACAGAATCAGAAAGTTCTCCATAGACAACCCCAAACTTCTGACAGAAAGCTTCCAAAGTCCACTTACAAGCTGTATCTAATTTGTGATGCACTTTCCAGTAGGCAAAAAGCAAAGCAATCAGCATTACATTTCCTTATTAGTTCATTAATCCTTATGTAGCTACATTCTTATCTGAAATAGTCTGATCTGGGTGCAAAGGCAATCCTTCACCATAATAAATGTTCAAGACATATTTGTTAAATGAGTTAATCTTCATTAGGCTCCTTAGTTCATCTTAAGGTTCTATAATTAAAACTGCAGTCATTATACCAGGTGTTGATACAGCAAAATTTGACAGAAGTAAGATATTTTAGTTTGTTGCCAGTATCTTGTCTTGATGCCCAGTGCTGTATAGGCTCTTAGAGCCATGGCAACAGTGTTGGCCGATGCTGATTTTTAGAATCTGACTCACCGACACAATAATTCATAGTTCATGATTAAAACAACACTGCATATCTTAGGACCACAGGATAGGATACTTAGGACCATACTTTTGGATTCTGTAATGAGCCATGGTGATACGTACCACGCATCACTTACACTACCTCTTCCTGCCCCTATGACTAAAGCCACTCATTTTTAAGAGTAAATCTGAATTAAAAGTATAATAGTGAAACAATGTTCTTTTGCTAACTGGTTCATATGGGTGCTGAACCACTGGCTGAGACTTATTTCCCTAAAGATGAAAACAAATAAGCCATAGTTGAAGGGTCAGCGATTCCTTCTAGGAGTAATCCAGTCTTCATTCAATTTATCTGATTTAAGGTTTTCTATGCCTGCATTAATAATAGCATCAGCATACATTTAATGGTACTACTTGCCAGAACTTGAGTTAAGGGCTTCACTCATTATCCTTACAACCCCATGAACTATTATTCCCATGCCATAGATAAGGAAATAGGCACAGAAATTTTACATAATTCACCTGGTATATAACAGTAAGTAGCAGGATGGGAATTTAAACCGAGGCAGTCTGACTCCATCCCATCATGCAATGCTGTCTCTCTAGAAATAATTGTTCCTCCCTGGAATTACTGTGAACTGAATGGCTCAATGATAGGCTGCAGCCACACAAAATGAAGAGTGTATTTACTCAAACATAGGTGATAAAGGAATAGAGCCAGGAAAATAGAAAAACAAAAAAAATTTTAAACCACCTAATTTGGCTAGTGGTGCTCAAAATAATAGGGACAGTCAAAAGAGCTTTTGAGAACTTTTTGAACCCATGGATTGTGATGGAGAAAAAGCAAACAAAATGGGAAATGGAAAATCTCCTTTGGTAAGTGGATATCAAGTACAGGCATTCATTCCTCCTGAAGAACATTCCCCTTGCCCAAGGTGGTAATAAACTGCAGCAATCTTCTGTGATGTTGACATAGTTCCTACAGAGAATGCAAACAGAGGCTCCAACAAACCTAGAAGGAAATTTCTACCATTAGGACCAGTAGTTGAGTTCCCTCCTGTAAGATGGAGTTTATGATAATAACTTGGCAATTACAGTTAAGAATTATTATTCATTATAACAAAATGGGGAGAAAAATTCTAGAGAAAAACTGTGTAACTCCATTCCAATAAACTAAAGGGGACATCTGAATGACCTGGTTGTTAGGCACTGAAAATTGCAAAAAAATATACAAATATATTCCCACAGAGATAAAAATCTTTAGGGTAACAGCCTGAAATCCAACTTCAACCTGAGGCTCAACCAGAGAAAAAGTATCAGATGAGGCATCTAGTCTTCCTTAGGGAATTTGTGATTTGTTCTGCAGCAATGAAGCTACCCAGATATAGCAACTGAATGTAAAAGGATTAGTTATACACAAACCCATCGTCCCCTTCTTCAGTTCCTAGATCTTCAAAGCCCATGGTGGTTACCTGGCTAGAGGATCACAGGTACCATATGGATATTCCAACAAAGAAAGGGCAAAAAAGAAATTTTTATTTCTACGTAGTACCAAAGGATGGTAGTGCCCCTGTTTTCTGATCTATACAGTTTTTCTTGCAGTGTTCGCAGCAGCTGAAATGTCAGGACTTCCTGTGAAAAGCAGAAAGGCATCACCATCAGATATGAGAGGCAGGTGTAACTACTCTGAAAATATCTGATAAACAAAACCTAAATTTTAGAGATGACTTTTTAATGATAAATGGGCTTCTGAAAACTAAGCCTGGTCCTCTTAGCAGAGACTTCAATATCAAATGAGTAGCTTAGAGAAAGAACTCAGCAAGTTTTTCTTGGATTTTGAACAATCCCTCATTTTTAACTTTAGAATTTTTTAGTTTGACAAAGCATTTAAAATATTTCTGACAAAGCTTCTCTTTCTTAATTTAAGAAAGCATTTTAAAAATTATATTTGTCTATAAATATCCTACAACTGCAGCTTTAGAATCACTGTATTTCCCATCCATATGTTAACACTTCAAAGCTGTATGTAAAGAAACTTTTCTCTTCTAGATTAGCCTTTACTGCTATGGAGATCAAAGGAATTAAATTCTAAATACATTACCCTCCCTTTTCACGGCACTTATATAAAGACCCATTACTCACTTTTGCATGTTGTCAACCTCCTTGCTTTTAAGAATCAGCACGTGAAGCTATCTCCTTTTCCATCAGTTGCCTAACCAGCAAGGCCTCTCTCTGAGTAACTCCAACATACTGCTGACGAGTGACCCCTTCGGGGAGCACTCATTCATCAATTTGAAAAACATATACTAGATTTGAATATGAGCAAATCAACTTTTTTTAATCACTAAAAGCAGGACTTGTGTGGCTACTCAAATGTCTAGATATCATAATTTACCCATATCATACATATATTTATCTAACCAAATTATGTGAATTCATTAAAAAGAAAGCAGAAAAAAAATTAATGTACTAAAAACAGTTCCACCCCTCTTTCATTCTACTAAGAAAAGCATGCACCCTAGAGTGAGTATGAGAAGCAGAGGTGAATCTATTGTTCCCTCAGTTAGTATGAGCTTTGAATGCTTCTCAGTGGAAGCATCTCACTCCATGACCATGATTCTACTGCATAAGGACAGTATTCTTCATGCAACATGGTAATCAAACACAAACCAGCAACTTCATCAAGTTGCAATCAAACAAATAGTTATCTATTATTAGAGAAAAACTTGGCTCTGATATGTGTATGTGTATTCTACATATCTAGTTAAATGAAACTGACAAGGAAATTTAAGTGGCATTAATTTCTTAGAATACTTCTAGCTAATACACATAATTAAAAGTAAAAAGAACAACATAGTTATTTCCTTAAAAGTAAAATTATACTGTAATTCAGACATTTAGTCTAAATCGATACTGTTTTACTATGTTTGCACCCAGTACAAATTTTTCAGATACTTAAAAAATATAAGATTAGATAAGCACATTTGCACATCATATAAAATTTTTGGATACTGAGAAAAATAGGAGACCAGCATTTCTTTGATAATCAGTACTAGTTCACAGTACTACCAGTCTTTTTTTATATACCTCCTAAGAGAGATCGGGAGATGTGCCACTTAGATATCATGGCTAATAGTGGCAGAAACTGAATTATCATCTACTTGAACCAATGTGACAATTTCATTCATAGTAGTACCTTAAATTGATTTTTCTCTTTTTTCTGCCTGTCTGCTTTGAGTTCTTATGTTTTCAGTGTGTACTATTAAGTTCTACTGTAGATGCCAACAGATGTGTTTATCAACACTTCTGAGAGGGGGTCTTCTTGTCTCTACTCCTCTTGACTTTCTTCTTGTTTTCCTCTTCCCTATAACTACCTCTTTTTTCTTTTACCTGTCTTTTCATATCATTTTAATCCAGTTACTTATGAAATTAAAGAGGTCAAAATGTGCATGCGGAAGTGTGACAATGCATATGTATATGTAAGTACTAATGCCAGTAATGTATCAGGCACTGTGCTAAGTGCCAGAATACAAGGATGAATAAAACAGTCTTTGCCTTCAAGGAGCTCACAGTTTGGAAGAAGAAAGAGACAATACTTGAAAATGTTTTAATAAACTGAGTAACTTTTGTATGAAGTCTGAGCCTCATATGTTTCACATTATAGCTTCCAAAGGCTTAATTACTAATATTAGATTCCCTATTAGTTTAAGGGACAAGTTGGCACGACCAGTGATATTTTAAAAGAAGCCCAAGCCAGTCTGCCAACTTCCAAGTTAAACTTCCTGGGTTGGGTGTAGTTTAGAATATGGCAATATACCAGCACAGCTTCAAAACAGAATAAGCAGTGCCATTAAGGCAGAAGAAATACTGCATTAAGAGCTGCTAAGAATGCCCTAAGGCAAAATGAAACGTTGATAACTGGAAAACAAAAATGTCAATAAGCACGCCTCTGGTGGCATCATAAGCATCACAGCTAATTTTTACTGAGTGACTACCATATGCTAGCACTGTGTTAAGGGCTGTCAGGTATTATATCAGTTAATTTAAACTATATATTGATACCATATTTTCTCCATCTCATAGATGAGGAAATTTTATCCTAGAGAATTTAAATAACTTTCCCAAGGTCAGAGAGTGGTAGAGAACTGATTTAAACTTGGGAACTACGATAGCAGATGACTTAATGTTAGCCACTAATTTAAAAAAAAAATTTTTTTTTTAAACACAATAGTGAAACAGGGTATCAAAATTCCAAAGATCTCTTGAATAAGCCAGTACTTTCAGTATTGTGCAGGAAAAGCTAATAGTGCTGGCTTCACTTCTCCATTCATTTATAACGTGCTACTCATAGGGCTCCTACTGATGAAGCAAATCCATGGTCCCTGTCAGACTAGCTTAACTAAAAACTACATTTCCACTTCCACTTCCAGACAAGATGGAGTAACAGACCAGATTAACCCTCACACTTGAAACAATAAAAAAAAAAATAAACAAAATACATTAAGCAAGAGTTTTGAGACATTGGACATGGTCAGTGCAGGACAGTGATCCCTGAGAGAGGGGAAACAAAGTGAATCCTATGATTGCTGGGGGGAAGGGGAGAGGCAGAAGACAGGGAGAAGAGGAGGAAAAGGAAGAAGGAGAAGAGGGAAAAGAGATGGTAACTTAGAACTCTATACCTTGTACAAAAAATTAAGAATATTTCAGACACATGGAACATGAAAAACTTATCAGCACCAGACCTACACAATGAGGAATGTTAAAGGAAGTTCTTCAGTCAAAAGGAAAATAACACCAGACAGAAATACAGATTTACACAAAGAACTAAAGCATGTACTCTGGCTACAATGGAATAAATTAAATATCAATAATAAAAACATATCTACAGAATCTCCAAATATTTCAAAATTAAACAATATAACTGTAAATAACCCAAGGGTCAAGGAAGAAAGCAATAGGAAAACTGGAACAGAGCAGGACCACCCCCCACCCCCCGCCCCAAGTACAAAACCGAGCAGTTAATGATTAGGACAACAGAGTCACAGACTCAGTGTCTGATGCACACTCCTGAATTGTTTTACAGATACTATAACTGCCACCACAGGAAAAAAGCTAACTGCATGATGACCAGGCTGTAGCCATGACATAAGCTGCTCCAGCTTGAGCAGTATTGAATCTATGGCTAGCACAATTCCAAGAACTGGCCTCAAGAGAATGGGATTAACATTATTGCTCATAATAATCTATATCTTTGTGGGCATCAAAGTAATTGTAGCTTTCTCTACCTGTATATGTAAGCAGACAACTAAAATTATCAGCAGAGATGCTACAGACCCATGTTGACACCCTCCACTCTGAGACTATAGCACTCTATGCCAGCATGAAGAAGTTACAAAAGACAGACCTTCACCCCTAACCCCACAGAAATGGAATGATGTTCTGACAAGTGGGGATTTGTAAGCAGCTCTTTGCAGGAAACCACCCTCAGCAGGAAGCCCCTTTTCTTGTCACTTTAGCAAAGCTATATTGTAACTAACTTTTAAACCAGGTGCCACTATGTTCTACTCATTTCTGGCCCAAGCACACCTTTCAAATCTTTTAATCACACAATACCTTGCCTAACTTGTCAGTTCTTTCCATAGATCAAAGAAGTAGAAATGAAGAATAAGCAATGAAATGTAGAAATGAAGATGACCAGATCTCTCCCTTAGCTTCCCCTTCAGTCATCTCCCGAACAAACTTTGTGAACAAGATAACATCTAGAGGAAGATCACAAGAAGTCAACGAGCCTGCGAGCAGTGGGGGGATGGTGATGACTCTGACCCCCCTATCTCAATGATTAACTGGATTACTTCCCTCCTTCTCTTTAAAAGTTTCATGGCTGAGCAGAACCTTCGGAGGTGGTTTGTGGCGGATGCCGAGTCCACCATCTGCCCAGATTGCCGGCATTCTGATTAAGAGCACCTTTCTTTTCTACTGTTTGTGAGTACGTAACTGATTTTGTAAGTGGGAGGTGGCGGGACCCGATTCATTCGGTAACAAAATTATAAAGTATTTTGAACTGAATGAAATGAAAACACAAAATAGGAATAATTGTGGGATGCAGGTAACACCATGGTCAGAGGAAAATTTATAGTACTAAAATGCCTGTTAGAAAAGATGAAAGATCTCAAATCAATGACCACAACTTCCACCTTAAGAAACTAAAAAACAAAGAGCAAACTAAACTCAAAGTAAAGGTAAGAGTAGAAGTCAAACATATTGAAAGCAGAAAAACAATTGAGAAAACCAAAGAAGCAAAAACTAGTTCTTCGAGAATGTCAGTAAAAGAGATAAGCCTCTAGCCATACTGATCAGGAGAAAAAGAAACAATTCACCAATATCAGGAATGAGGTAGGGATTTTAACTACAGATCCTACAAATGCTGTGCCAGGCAGACTCTAAGATGGCCCTCAATGATCTATGTCTTCTGGTATTCATACCCCTATATAAGCCATTCCTCTTCAGTGTGACCTGGCCTAGCGACTTGCTTCCAATCAACAGAATATTGCAAAAGTGATGGGATGCCATTTCCATAATTAGGCTTCATAATACTGTGCCTTCTATCTTCCTAGCAGACCCCTCTTCCCTTGATGGCTACGATGAAGTAAGCTGCCATGACGGAAAGGCCCAGCTGGCAAGATACTGAGGGCAGCTTCCAGCCAACAGGGGACTTTGATCCTTAGTTCAACGAACCAAAAGGAACTGAATCCTGCCAAAAAACACATGATCTTGGAAGCAGATCCTTCCCCAATCAGTCTTTCAGATGGGACCCTAGTTCTGGCCAATACTTTGCTTACAGTCTTATAAAAGACCCTGAAGCAAAGGACCAAGCTAAGCTATACCTAATTCCTCACCCACAGAAACTGTGAGTCCATAATGTGTACTATTTTAAGCCACTAAAATTGCAGTAATTTGTTATTATAGCAAGAGATAACTAATATAAATATTTAAAAGGTAATAGAGAATTATTATGAACAACTTTATGCCAATAAATTCAACTTAGATGAAATGGACAAATGGACATATTTCTTAAAATACACAAACTAACAAAGCTCACTCAAGAAAAAAAAACTGAATAGTTCTTATCTACTAATAAAGTTAAAATTAAAAGCCATCTCCCAAAGAAAAATCTAGGCCCACATATCTTCACTGGTAAATTCTACCAAATATTTAAGGAGGAAATAATACCAACATTACATAAATTCTGCCAAAAAATTAAAATAGAAGTAATAATTCTCAACTCATTCTTTGAGGCCAGTATTATCATGATACCAAATTCTGACTGACAGCACAAGGAAAAAAAATCATACAGATCAGTATTACTCAAATATAAAAATTCTTAACAACATTTTAGCAAATTGAATTCAACAATATATAAAAGAACAACACATAGTAATCCAGTGCTATTTATCTCAGGAATGCAAGGTTGGTTTAAAATTAAAAATAGTAATCAATATAATCCCACAGCAACACACTACAAAAGAAAATCCATATGACCACCTCAATGGATGCAAAAAATTATTTTAATAAAATCCAACACCCATTTTTGATAAATACTCTCAACAAATTAGGGATAAAAGGAAATTTCCTCAATCTAATAAATCACATGAATGAAACATATAACTAATGTCATGCTTAATGGTGGAAGAATGGTTGTTTTTCCAAACATCAAGAAGAGGGCAAAGCTATCCACTCTTATCACTTCTATTCAACACTGTACAAGAAATCATAATCAATTCAATAAAGGGGAAAAATCCAGATTGGAAAAGGAAAAGTTAAATTCTCATTATCCAAAGAGAAAATCCTCCAGCATGTACAAAAAAACTACTACAGCTAGTGAGTTTAGCAAGGTGCAGGATACAAGGTCAATATACCAAAACCTATTATAGTTTTTATATAAGGCATGAACAACCAGAAATTGAAATTTATAACAGCATCAAAAATTATTTAGTGATAAACTAAAGATGTGTAATATGTGTTCACTGAAAACTATAAAACATTACTAACAGAAATTAAAGAAGACTTAAGAGAAAGTTATACCATAGTCACTGATCAGAAGATTCCACATTGCTAAAATATCAGTTCCCCTTAAACTGATGAGAGTCTATGCAATCCCAACCAAAATCCCAGAAGATTTTCTAGAAACGGATACGCTGGTTGAAAATGTTTCAGTGTATATGCAATGTACCTAGAATAGGAAAAACAATTTTGAAACAGAATAAATAAGGTTGGATGACTTACACTACTTGATATCAAGATGTATTTTAAGGTACAGTGATCAAGATAATATGGTATCGATGTAAAGGTTTAAAAAAAATCAATGGAACAGAAAAGAGAGTTCAGAAATTGATCCTCACATACACAGTTAATTGATTTTCAACAGAGATAACAGGGGAATTCAATGGGGAAAAGGACAATCTTTTCAACAAACAGTGCCAACAAAACTGGATACTCTTATGCAAAAAAAAAAAAAAAAAAAAAATCAATTTTGACCCTGAGTTTATACTTAACCAAAAATGAACTCGCAATGGATCACAGATCTAAATTAATAGTTAAGTGTATAAGTTGTCTAATTTACTATTTCTTGAGACTGTTACTATCAGTCAAACAATTCATAGGTAACACAGAAGGATTCCACGGTAGGAAAAAAAATGTGAGAAGAAGTATATTCTATTCCTTTCTTAAAGATTTATAATTTATAATAATATTAAAAACTGAGACACCTAATACCAACAAGGAAATCTATCTAATTTTCTTTATCTCAATAATACATAAATATATTGGACCACAGAGCTCTGTATTTACATATTGTTTATTAATAACCTATTGAGCCCAGTTCTAGAAACCCTGATAGTGCTCAAAATTTTTTGTTTTACATGTTAGGAATTAAGTCCAGAATAAGTAACTCATCAGTCCTCTGTTCTTTGTATTACAAAACATCATTTTCACTTGATATGCTCTGGAGGTTTTATAACCAAGTATTGCTTATACTTTTGTGCTCTACTCTCCCTGGGCCTTCATTACTACAACTTCTATCATTCTGTGGTATAACAATCTGTTTTTCTCATGAGAAGGAGCACTCCTTTTGCCCAGGAAATGTGGACTGATCATTTTCATTTTGCCCAACTAATGCCAGTGACTAGAAAATAGTGAAATCTCAATAAATGCTTCATAAGTTAAAAAAAGTGGGAGAAAAAAGGATTTTCATGTGAACAGCCCACAAACTAAAATATGGACACCCAAGAGAAGACTGTAAAATTCCAAACTGGGAAGGAAGATACTGAGGAAAAGTGATCTAAGAGAGCAAGGTAGGGTTAGTGGAAAATGAAGAAAATATTTACAGAGCAAGAACTCAGAAAAGTCTAAGCTTAATAAGATTTCATGGTATCACCAATGCAGAGAAGACATTTGGTTCAGTACAGCTGATACTTCATTGTTTAATCACTAAATAATTTCCTATACTACACACCAGGAATATGATCGGCTCCATGCAAAAAGCAGCAGATTGATTATGATATAAAACCACATGAAAATAATTACTTCATTTGACAGCACAAAGGATTAAGTATCTGTTCAATATGTTGAAGGAAAACAGTCCAAGCTTCTTATTCTCAGAATAAAAATGTTAGAATATATAACAAAAGTACATCACAAAAGGAACTGACATTAATTGACCATGCTAAGCCTTTGACATACATAAGCTCACTGAGGTCTCATCACTACCTTGTGAGGTAGATATCTTTCAAACAGATTTGAGGAATTAACTGAAGCCTCCTCTTTTAGAATCTACATTCTGTCATAAGAATGTAGGTTAATAAGAATCTACGTTCATAAGAACCTGGATTGCCCACTTTTATTTTTCCCAATAATCTCCAAATCCCCAGATCTGTTCATCTGCAATGAACTTTTCCAATGATTTCAATTTTATAAACATAATTAACTTTTCCTGACTTATAGGACCTCTTGGTGGGCATTTAAAAACTGCAACAGGTCCCTCATCTTGTTCAGGACATACTCCAGGAATTCAAAACAGCTGTCTTTCTAAGGAGCATCCAAGACTTGTAAAATTCTTAACATGGTTTTATATCAAAATGGAGTAACTTTTCATGAGACTGACTGTAAAAAGAGGAACACTTATAGACTTTTTAATAAATTACACATATGTGCTAAATACTTTATTCCTCTACTTAATTCTCACACACTTCTTATGAGATAAATCTCTTTGCAGATGAGAAATCTGAGGCTCAGAGATTAAGTTATTTTATCCTTTCCAAGGTCAAATACAGTGGTGATACCAGGAAGCAAACTTATCTGATTCATTCCATGGCTTATATCTTTATGTATAAAATGTGAATAATATTTTTATAATAAATAATGGTAGTAACATCATCTTACAACTTCTAGAGTATGTGTCAAAGTCCTGGACAAGTAGTAATAACAACTATTTTGGGGTCTCTCTTAAACTTCAGCAAGTGTGATATGGTCCAAAGGGACAGTAATTTAAAATCATACTGCCCGGTTACTACTCTTGTGTGCTTAATATCTGGTAAGTTATCTACCTTCTCTGAGCCTCAATTTCTTCACCTCTAAAATGGATGGGATTTTTTAAATGGCTTCTTGATGAGCTGGTATGAAACTTAAAAAAAGGTAACATGGGAAAGATTTTAAACTATATTGTGACAAATGGTAGTTGTAAATATTGTTACTAATTAAAACAGGCTAAGCAGGCCTAAAAATGTCTTCTGCCAGAATCTACCCTCCATTATTTTCTCATGAATAAAAAACATTTAAATTTATAGAAAACAATTTTTTTAAAAGCTGTCAGAAAATAAATCCTCAACAATTACAAAAAAGGACATAAGAGAGATTCAAAGATTATTATGTTTTGACTTCCACTTGTTAACTTTAAAGACCCAACACTGAGAAGATAAAAAAAAAGAGAATTGTAAAGATCAATCCTGATAAAGATGCTATTTCACAGGCATACAAAGTTAAATGAAACTCACAATGAGGTGAGAAACTGACATACAGGCTCTTTCCAAAAGATCTGTTAGAGCATCTCAACAGGCATTGTCCCTGTTGAATGGTTAAACTGAAAAAATAGGTTTGACTGGCTTAAAAATGGGAAAGTGGACAATCTGATAGCTATGTGATTTCTTTCATTTTAAATATCTGCTAGCAAGAGATTTAAAGGAGCTTACATCATCTTAACCCAATTTTTTTCTTATCCAAAAACATTATGATTACAATTTATAGGCAGGTGCTGTTTTGAACAGGACCAAGAGTAACAAACAACGTTTTCTCTCATGGGTTTATTTGAACCTAACTTTAAAATACACCCTTTTCTTACCCACAGTTTTCTTCACATTCAGAACATTCAGAAGGAGCAGTTACATAACAAAACAGAGATTAATGGGAACATAGATGCAATATATAGAAAACACTTACTTTAATTCTCTGTCCCTCCTGTCTTGCTTTGCTATTTAACTGCTTCATCTCGTGTTTTGTACCTGAGATCAAGAGGCATAAAATACTATTTCAAAATTTGTGTGTCCTTTCTAATTATTGCATTTGATCCCCTAGTAGCTATAAAACCTATACCATTATCCCCCTCAAAAATAAAAACAATGCAAACAGTAAACAATCTAGAGAAAATATGTGCTCTAAGGGAGAGAACTTTATTACCCATTAACGCTGACAAATGGGGGACAATGAGTAAAAACTATTTTATTTACTTTTTATTCACACAACTAGATTTTCCCATTTGTAAGGGAAGCTATTTATCAAAATCAAACAATCTGGTGGTTGTATAACACAACCACAGCTAACTTGTCAAAGGCTAAATAAAACACATGGAGTTTAATTCAGGAGTCATCATTCTCTGGGGGTAGTGAGTCTACATGATTTCATATCTTCCTCATTCACCAAGTGTGCCAGTTTCTTTTTCCTTTGTGACATCTCTCCTCTTTCCATTATTTTGTGATCTTGATCCTATCATCCCAATCTAAGTCTTTTTTCATCCCAAGTGGGCCTGTGTAGTAATATCATATCAGATTATCCAATTTCTTGTCTTTGGATCCATCCTTCATACCACAGTATATTGATCTTTATAAAAACCCTTTGTGCCATTCCCTGTGTCAAAGTTTATTTTTAATTGGTTCTCTATTTCTCAAAGGATAGACTTTATTTCTTCTACAGAAAGGTTATCTGCCTTATCACACTATTCACCTACAAAGCAAGGTGATTTACTATTTTCTAAATTTGGTGATTTTGGTGCCTCTGTAACTTGTGGTCCCATCATTCTACATTTCCAGAAAGAGTTGTCTTCCTTTCAACCTTATTCACACAAATACTGTTTGTCCTACAATATTCTACTCAAATTCTTCCTATTCTATTAAGTCTTTCCTGACCACTCAAAGTAATTTCTCCCTCTCCTGTAATCTCATGGTAATCAGTGAAATTACTTTGGTAATTAATTATTTGTTGCCTAATTAGAGCTTCTCACTGCTGCCTTAAAAGAGTTAAAGTTTTATAGTTTATTTAAAATAAAGATGACTTGGTAAGTATGACTTGTATTTCCAACCATATTTCCTGAACTCTAAGATACACATTTATTAACTTTTGACATTTCAGAAACTGAGTGCATCTACAAATCTCAGCAGGGTAAAACTGGGGAACCACAGTAAGAGCAAGTTCCTTAAAAGCAGGCAGACAACACTGTCATCCTTATTTACAAGGGTAGCTCTCAGGCCACTGTGTTCTGCTGGGAGAAGAAAACAACACGTTCTCTCTGCTCCTAGGTACTCCCAAGGCCTCTACTGTCAAATGTAAATGAACTACACACCAGGTTCTCTCAAAACTCCACCCAGTATAACCCTTCCTGGGGTCAGAATGACCCCTGTTTGTTTTGCATAGATAGCATGTGAAGGGAATTAAGCCCCTATTATGCCATCTCCAACTTGCTACCCATCAAACTTCAGAGTGGTTATTAGCCAAACTCTTCCATATATATGAAGGAACAGATATTGAATACTTGCTAAGAATGGAGAGAGCACTAAGCAAAATTAAAGATCCCTTTAGCCACATCTAGCAGAAATGGTCCAAAGTTGTTAGAGAAGTAACATTAAATGAATACAGATAACCTTACGGACTCATTTTAGTGTCCACAGAATCTGAAAGCTCTATGTTTACTCTAGTTGAATTTTTATTTGTTTTTGTTTCCTTTAACCCAAGTACCTAATCTATGGCTTTGTGTATGACTCTCAGAAGTCTAGAACAAATTCTGAATCCTTGTACCCTAATATTTTCATTTTTCTACCTGATCTGGTCTGTCAGGCTGCCATCCACGTGTATTCCTGACAGCTGATCTGAGAAATGACCACTGCTGGTGCTTTTTAAATAAACTGAACCCTCGTATCCCTTCACTGCAACAGGTAGCACAAGTCACAGTATATTTACAATGAAAGACTTCAAAACATATCAACTATTTATCCCTTAACAGAAAGTCCCTGAGATTATTTTGTGCTGAGTCATACACAGCAGCTAAGCTACGTATTTTAAAGCCAACTCATCACCACATAACTGGTTTTCCCCTTCTCCACTAATAGGCCTAAGTCCGGAACTTCAGTAAGGTAGTTATTATTAGTATCCACCACCTCCGGCCCCCACAACCAATGCAAAAGGGAAAAGAAAAAAAATGTTTGAGGCAAAGAGAAGCAACGTGCCTAGAGTCATACAGCTAAGAAACAGGAGTGCCAGAAACCGCACAGGCATCTTAATTTCAACATTCAAGCTCTTAAATTCTACACTATTCTGCCTCACGAAACACTATACTTGCCAGGCAAATTTTTTAAAAAATCAAATAATGTCCAATGCCCTCTTTATCAATTGCAGATCCTCTTCTTTTTTCATCTTTGTCCTCTCTCTCCTCCCATTCCTTCAGTATATGGAAGAAAATTTAAGACAATTCTTTGAGTTGGGAAATTCTAAGGTAAGGGGGTTAAAAATACTAGCACAGAATTCAGAATATGTGAGTTCTAGGCCACAGTCTGTCATTAACTAGGCAAACTTTCTGGCCAAATCTCATGTGTATTTTGTATCAACAGCACACATCTCAACCTAGCCAAATCTCATACTCTCTTAAGTTTCCTCCTCTAAAAACTAAAAGGACTGGATATAAATAAAACACCTTCTAGTTTTGAAAATTCTTCTAGCTTTCAAAATTTGAATATTGCAAAATGGGGAGGGAAGGAAGAACAACACGAGCGAGATTGTTTCATTCTGCAAACCATATTATAAAGAGAAGGGAAAACCATCGTAGAAATTTAGCAATTAGAAAAAATAAGCACTCAAACTCTACTCAATTGAATGTTGTTTCTTTTCCAAAAATAACTACCACAATGGGTTATATGTAACCTGAAAATACTTATGATTAAACTGCCAACTCCTGGGCATTGATGGTACCTATAAATATAATTTCTATTAGTGGTTACCTACCAGTGAACTCATACCTTTTAAATTAAGGAATGCAAAACTCCGTATTGTAGGAAAGAGTATCAACAGAAAGACTTCTCTTTCCTATGAGCCCTCTCATAACCCCTTGCCCAGGGTATAAACTCCAAAGGTACTTCAGCACTGTGAGCTTGGCCTAGGTTGGGTAGCAGAGCTTAAAAGGGCAGGAAAACCAAGATGACAAGGCCCCTTGGAATTTCCGTCAACTAAAATGATCAGACAACATTTTTGAAACAGAATTTGTACATGAGGAAATATAAGCATGAAAATACATAATAAAATATTAGATATTTGGAGAAAATAATAATGGTGGCAATAATAGTAACAGCAGCTTTCATTTATTGTTAACAATAAATGAAATGAAATACTTCATAGCTATTATTACACTCCATCTTTACCAAAATCCTACAAAGTATCTGTAAGATTATCATAATTATAGAGATTAGAAACCTGAGGCACAAAGAGGTTATGTAATTTGTCCAAGGTCACAGAGCACAACTCTTCAGAGGCTGTGATCTTAAATAAAATGCTTCACTAAGCAGTGTCATCAATCAGGGCAATAATTTGTAAGCACAGAAGAAAGCCCTATAACCATTAATTAATACCACCACCATCTACTTCAAGTTTCACCACCTTGTATCAATTTTGGTTCTTTCCCCTCCTCGATCTCCAAACACAATTAATCTAGTGTATCTAATGATTATTCCTCAATTTGATTATATTCAGCAAACACATACAGAGCATTCATTATATATAAAGCATTATACAGACAAAAACTTTTATATCAAAGTTTGTCAGAAGACTTCTGCATTCCCAAGAAAGATATTGAAGGGGAAAGGAAATCAATTTTATTTATGTCCTTTACAAATCTAAAAGAAGTAAAAGTATAGTATTAATAAACATGACTGAATCAGAAAACAATTCTTACTCATTACACTTAGAATGCAGCACATTTGCAAATGTATTCATTCATTTGAATTTGTTTGTTACAAATAAATCTAGTTGATAAATTCTGACATATATAAGATTAAAGCCAACACTTATAGAATACTCACTATGTACCAGACACTGATCTAAGCACTGCCCACTGTACATGTATCTCATTTAATTCTCACAACAACCTTGTAAAGTAATTATTATTATCCCCATTTCAGAGATGAGTAAACTGAGGTACAGTAAATCTAAAGAAAGGGGGGTGGGGGGAATCTGAAACTAGAATAAATCATTAACACTGTAGAAAATAAGTAAAAATCATGATATTCTCTGGCCTTTATGCCTGGTTACAAATGTCAAATATAGAAAACATTCATTTGTAGGAAAGAATAAAAAATAAGGGAGGGAGGGGACAAAGTCATTAATTAATTATACCTCTGCCCATGTCTAAATTATCTGAGATTAATCGCTCCTTTCAGTCTCTGGTGCTTTAAATTCAATCACCACTTTCACAAATTTCTGAAAATAGAAGCGCTATTCAGTCATGATGATGCTTTTATCTGTTCACGTGTGTGTTTTTGTTCTGCACAGGTTGGGAGTAGGTCAACGGTGCTGTGGGTAGTTCTGATAACTGGAAACTCAACCAACCACCTGTACGCTATGAGGCTACTTTTCTGGTGGATTTGGGAAAAACAGGGAAGACGCACTAGAAAGAGCTCTGCTGTAGTGACTTTTCTTACTTCTGAAAGAATGGGCATGGGGTAAAACACTGAAAAGAAGTTTGTGGGCTCTTAGCCACACAATTCCAGTGGAACTCACTTATGCATCAAGGTTACTAGAGCAGAATGGTATCTTCATCAAAATTAAAGTCAGGACCTATTAGGCAAAAAGTATAAAGAGAAAAAATTCTCCTTGAAAAGTTGTTAAATAAATATTGATCTCAACCTTCATGATTCTGTATAGCCAATCTTGTACACTAAAATGTATAGTAATACAGTATTAATAGAGTTCATATGCTAAATACTACTTTACAGTACTGCAAAAAATTATTCTTTCTCCCTTATAGTTCTGAGTGGAGGGAGAAGAGCAGCAACTCAGACAACTGAATCCATCTAAATTAAAAGCATATGCTTTATAACTCCACTACACTACTCATTTTGCAGTTTTTAGATACCTTTTTATCATGACCTACCACAAAAAGTAAAATTAAAAATTTTTCTATCATTAATGTATAATCAAATTATTTATTAAATGAGATTTTCTGTGATGGAAATGTGTTATTTATACAATATAGTAAAGTCTAAATAAATGTCATTCACATAATTTCTACAAAGGCATCTGCAATTTCATTAAAGCTTAAACTGACTTGTTAATTTTACTAACAATGTGTCAAAACTAGTTTTTAGCCAATATCGTTATTTATTTCTAAATTTGAAAAACTCACCGCATTAAAATACTCAGGAGAATGAAGTACTTTGTTCAACTGAGATTCTTATTAACAAAATTATATCCATCTATACTTATGATTATGAAAAACGTAGTCAAGATGGTGAAAGATATTTAATAATAAAACTCAAAAAGTTGACAATCTTCCTATAAGGAGTGCTGAGGACAGCTTCAAAGATAACCATAAATGTCTCTCCCTGATGAGAAGAGTTCAGGGGAGAAATAAATGGTTTGAAATTGTAAATAAAATATAACATCTTGACTAACACTAACACTAATCATGACTAGGATAAAGGAAGACAGTTATTGGAAGAGTAGATTTCACTGGGAACAAAAAGAAAGGAGGGCAGTAAATCACTGTTCTATCAGATCACTCAGTAGACAGGCAGGGAAAAAAATGTGTGTGAATAGTGTGTGTGCGTGTGCGTGCGCACGTGCATGTGTATGGCTGTATGGGATATCTTGAGATTAATCTGGATTTTTATAATAGAAAACTACTATAAAATCAATTTAACTTTTCACTCTACATAACATACACTGAAAAAAACAAATTAAGAATAAAAAACTGCATTTCACATTTGACCTATAGATCAAATAGCAAAAAGAAAAGCAAGATTTGCTTTGAAGTCCATCTCTAAAGGTAAACTTAATTTCAGGAACATGAAATATGTAAATGTTTGGATATATTATTATGGTCTCTTCTCCTAAAATCCTACTTAGTACTCAAGTAGAAAAACACTTAAAGTTTGAAAGGGAAGTAAGGTACAAAGGCACCACTTAATGTATATTAAGAAATAACATGTTATCACACAGTAACTCAAGGCTCTGAAAGAAAATAATCCAGTATCAACTAGTATTGTCCTCTAATACATAAAATCTCTACTTCAAAATCGAAACAGGAAACTTATCTTTCCTATTCACAATATTATTCAAAAAATAAAAAAATTTTAAAGGTGGAAGGAAATTTGGATATCAACCAGTTTACCCACAAGATAAAATATCACGTCCAAGATTAAGTAGCAAGTTCAAAGTAGTGTCAATAGTAGATCCTGTGATACCCAGGACAGTGCTGTTTACACTACAACTCAGCTTTCACAGCACTGATTTGAGAGAAGGGAACACTAAAACCCATGTTTAACAGTCTCTCTCTTCAGTTTCCTGGATTCCACAGGACTATCCCAGTTCTTCTCCCAAGTATTTAAAATAAATTAAACATATTTACAGCCAAATATAATAGCAAAACCACATATTTTAGTAAGTATGTTCACTCAGCATTTTTCAATGCACAACAGTGTAACCCATATGGAGACTATGAATTCCAATCACATTATTCAGGTTTTCTTCCACTTAAACCAATTTGCTTCTAGAGTTAAGTGCCCATAAATTTTATGCTTGTCTATTTTCTCTTGGTTAATTCTGAGAGAAATAAATAGTTCATTATTCATTCAAAGTATGACCTTTTGGAAAAGGTAGCTCTTAACCTCATCAATTTACTGTGGAATCTGGGAGCACAGCATTTAATTTTATTGTCAATTCTTTGGTCTAATTTTCAGTCTCTCAGTCTCATTTTTTAAAGTTTTGGGGAACTTTTTGGTCTTTTAATTTCTGGAAAAGGCTCTAAACTTTTAACCTTTCACTGTGTAGCATGTTAGCTTGGTCCTATTTTCTCTTAACTGCCAACCAAGAAATGTCATCTGTTGTATCTGTTTTGATATGCTTCCAAGAGACAGGGCTATAGAATCCCTGATACAAATCGCTGATGACTACTGTAGCAAGAACGTGAAAGGGGAGACTAGAAGCTGGTCCTCTGAGAGCTCTCAAGGCAAATAAACAATACAAGAAGAAAAATGACTATGTTTAGAGATTACTTAGTGAGGCATTCCAAGCTCTTCCAACTTTAGTAAAGGGTATTACAAGTAGTTGAGGTGTAGAAATAACATCAAGAATATTTCTTTCATTGTAGGACATAAAATGAACTCCCATAGTATGACAGTTAAGGGAAAGAATTAAAGCTACTATGAAGGTACTGGGTATTCTAATATATTCCCATAAAATACATTAATCTTCACTTCTCTTAGGAAACAGAACTCACATACGAAAGAACTTACTTATTCTGCCAAATTATCTTTACAATTTTAATCAAGGGTTGATGAGCAAACTTACTCTAGATGAGTCATAAGAGGGGCTTGGTTGACCACTTGTTCCCCAAGATGTCGTACCTCCTCGTTCATCCATACCTAAGGAGAGAAGAAAGTAAACGATATAAATCCAAGAGGACACAATGATGGGTTTTGTTTGGTATAGCAGATAATACAGTTCAGTGAGTGGTATCTGCATTTGATTGGAACTGGCTGTGTATCAATCCTTGCCTCAGAAAACTACAGAAATAAGTTACTTGGGAGTATCTTTATCACTGCTCTATACAATGCCCTACATACATTGCCAATGTAGGTCTTTGGAGACTTTCGAACAGAGCATAATCTAGGTCTCTCCACCTCTGTCTCCACCAACTGCTACTTCTAAGAGTAGATGAATGCCCCACCCCCAACTTTCTGAAGTTTAGTACTGCCTCCATGAATATATGAAGTGAATAAGGGTTAGAAAATGAAGCAAGTCAAACAAGTGCTCAAGTTAATAAAACTGGTTTCTATCAAAGCACTGAGTAGCTATTCTTAACTGAAGACATCAAACTAAATCAAACTATATCAAGCCATATCAAATCAACATTAATTATATCAAAACTAATCAAAATGATGTGACAACTCATCCTAATAAAATCTCCTCTAAAATCTGATTCTAAACGAGTAGATCTACTCTTAGGAAAATTGCAAAGGAAGACTCAATGTGACAAGGATAAATTACCATTAACAACAAAACAATTCACTATCCTCCTTAATGTACCTTCTGAAGCTTTGGCTCCATTATTTTCACCTTCCAGTCAATCCCCAGAAAAATCTGAAAGAGCTGGAGATCTCTCAATCCAGCCATTTCTCCCCTTTCTGTTTTGAAGACCAGCCTTTCTCATCCTTGACTCCTAACAGGGTACACTTTCCCAACCCCTTCTGAGATTCTTTCTACGATGAAATACAAATGGTTGACTTTTTTTGTTTCATTCTTGCATGAGAAAACTCTAGATGTTACAAAAACAACATTCTGTTAAGTATAGAACCTCTTTTTCTTCAAAAAAATTCCTTGAAGTCTTCTGTGATTTAGATGAGAAGGGGTCTGTACTAAGTTAAATGCTACAAATTCTCCAATAACTAGCCACGATTCCCAAGGCTCTTTCATAGGGACAGAATTGCCAATTGAAGGACTAGGTGACAAAAGCAAGGAAAGGAAGTCAGTACCCAAAGTAAAATACACTAATTACTAATTCAGTTAGTAGGATCCTAATTTATTCTTTTTATGAATCTGTACTTCCTATATCAAAAACAGTACAGAGAAAAGATGGGTACCTACTATAAACAACACATTAGGCACAATTTCAAATGAATCAGAAGCTTTAAAAACACACAGATTACATGTAAAAACAAAACAAAACAAAAACCAACAACAACAAAAAACAGTGTTTTTGTTTTTTTCATTCTTGGAGAATTCTTATTAAAATTCTAGATTTAAGAAAGAGTCTACAAGTCTGGGGAGTATCATGTAAAAACACACTTTGTTACTAAATACCAGTATCCAGTTACCTGTGGTCTATTTTCCAAGCATTTTCTTTGCAATCAACACTGTAGAATAGCAGATAGGATTCCAATGAGACCCAATCCAAGACAAAGACTACTATCAATCTACAAAATCCATTAATATAAAGCTACTTACGAAACTGCAAATAATTTTAGGAAAAGTTTTATTTAAAAAGATCATACTTTCCATTTGTAACTTTTTTTCTAAATGAGTTACATTTTTAAAATATCATATATCCAAAGTAAAATGCAAAAGTAAATTGGCTCCTGAAAGCAGGGTCTCAAATATTTGCACACCCATGTTCATAGCAGCATTATTTACAATAGCCAAAATGTAGAAGTGACTTCAGTGTCCATTGACAGATGAATGGATAAACAAAATGTGGTATATACCTACAATAGAATATTATTCAGCTTTAAAAAGGAAAGAAATTCTTACACATGCTACAACCTGAGGACATTATGTTAAGTGAAATAAGCTAATCACAAAAGGACAAATAGTATATGGTTCCACTTATATGAGGTACCCAGAGTAGACAAATCCATAAAAAGCAGAATGGTGGGCCTGGGGGTGGGGAGTAAACATAACTTTCATTGAACATTTAGAACAAACAATGCAAACTTATTTTGATGATCCTATTTCTAATGAAAAGAATTCATTTTATGACTCTGAATTGTCTTTTATCAAATAATAAATATGGGGGCTATGTGTTATTTTAAATACATTTGTAAAAGAAAATATATGGGTGCCTGCTATAGAAAACATCTCAGACAAAATTTTAAGTGATAAATGAAATTCTGTGAAAACACATACTTAATTCTCATCAGGTGACACTAATTACTTCCACAACATGAAAGAAGAGCAAAGATTAATTAAATAAAATGGTAATTAATTAAGCCACCAACTAAAGAGTACTACATACCAACGATACAAGACATGTAGAGGGCTCAAAGGATGTTACAGAATAACAAGGATCTGGCTAGGGTTTAAACTCAGAGCTCTATAGCTTTATTGTTAATGTATCTAGACTCTGAGCAGAAGATCGTGGCTGGCACTGACAAAGGCAAGAGTCATCCTTTAGCATCAACGATTCCTTTCTGCTGAACACAACGGCTGTACAAACATAGAAATATGACAGGAATAATAAACTTTCCAAAGCTTCAGCCACAAGACCAAGGTAACAGGAAAAAAAGAAATTACACACAGAAAATAAACAATACAGAAATTATACAAATTGATCAAAATCTGAAAAACTTTTATCAACAAGAAAATATACCACAGTTGCAATACAGTAATTAGGAGGAAAACATTTCTATTAAGATATGTCTGAATCACCACTGCCATATATTTTTCCTTCCTTACTATTTCTAGTCTACACATGCCAATTCAACAATTTTTGAGATGCTAGTGCCTCAACTTACAGATTAAAATGGTAGATGTAACAGAAAGTTTAGGAATAATTAAGTAGTAGAAACACTTCTGAGTCTTGCTTAACTTTCTAATTAATCTATTTCTCTGCAACAAAATTAAAAGGGTTAACCAATAATTCAACTAATATAGAGATTTAAATGACACTTTTTTAATCTTTTATATACAGAATCTCTTTAAGTACCTGCTTTTCTGAATGGAACCAATTAAAATCCAATATATATTTTGATTCCATGTGCCTCATTTTCAAAGGCTTAATATTTTATTTAACATTTTTCAGTAAAGAACAAACATTAAATTTTAGACCGTATATCTAAAAACACTGGTTTGTGAATTCAATGAAACAATCTGCTTCCTTCTCTTGTAAAACATTTAATAGGAAAAGTAACTGAAAGCTAATCATAAATTACTACACATACAGGCACTTCCCTAAGAGGCTGGGAGCCTGAAGAAGGAATACAAGGTGTAACCAAGTTTTTGAGATGTCAGAGAGCAAGACTCTTGGAGGAGCAAGTAAACTTAGCCAAGTAAAACATCTAGCATTACTTTCTTTCCTACGAAGGACTCAGGTACTAGTTTGCCTGCCTCCTCTCTACTGCCACCATCTTTTTTGACTGAAAGTGCTCTCTTTCTTGAATCAATACAAAATTATCTCACAGCTTCTATCCTACTACTTCTTTCATTCTCCTAGCACAAAATCCTAGAGACTTCTCTAGGTTTTTAGCCATTAGCAAAAACTGGAAACATTTTTTTGGGGTAGTGACTTTTCTATACCCTATACACCTGTTCCACACCGCCACCCCCCGCAATCTGGGCCCCCAGGGGCTCAAAAACAGTACAGGGTTTGTGTACATGAAGCATTATTCAAGCTTTGGTGAGGCTCAGACAAGACCTACCTGGAGGTAAAAGGGGTGAATGAGGAGTAAAGCTGCTGACCAGCTCCTTCTCTCCCACCTGCTATCACCAGACCTATCACCAAAGACTCTGTCACACTAGACTACAAGGAGGGTGAAGGGAGAAACAGGTCTGGAATTGGAAAATATTTCAGGTACTGGTGGGGAGTCTAGAGAGCAGAGAAGTAATGAAAGGGAAAGCAGGGTGGGGGATACACAAAATCAAGAGAAGAGTAGTCAGGATATCCCTGCAGCAAAGCTATAAGAAAAACAAGTCAGGGCTTCCCTGGTAGTGCAGTGGTTGAGAATCCTCCTGCCAATGCAGGGGACACAGGTTCGAGCCCTGGTCCGGTAAGATCCCACATGCTGCGGAGAAACTAAGCCCATGCGCCACAACTACTGAGCCTGCACTCTAGAGACCGCGAGCCACAACTACTGAAGCCCATGCGCCTACAGCCCGCACACAGCAACAAGAGAAGCCACTACAATGAGAAGCCTGTGCACCGCAACGAAGAGCAGCCCCCACTCGCCACAACTAGAGAAAGCCTGTTCACAGCAACGAAGACTCAACACAGCCAAAAATAAATAAAATAAAAATAAATAAATTAAAAAAAAAAAAAAAGCTTTTCAGAAAAAGAAGTCAATACAGCCACTTTGCTTTGTATTATGCCCAAGAGTTATTCCTTGTGGAAAAGGGACATATATAAAGTTGGGAGGAAGAGCACAGCAGATTGTATACCTCTCTTTCTCTCTGTCTCTTTCTCTCTTTCATACACACACACACACACGCAGACACACACAGCTTTTGGTAGCAGTGAAATCAGGTTTTTATTCTAGCAAATAAAATGTACTTCAAAAATATCAAATCCCAACACTGTTATAAATAAGGAAAAGATAATATACTTTGCAGGATTGCCATCTGCTATAGGATGATTCAATAGATAATTTGATAAAAGAAATCTGATTGGAGATAGCTATGTCAGATAACCAAAGCTATGGATGTGTCTCTTCAGTAGTTTCTTCACTCAATTTTATTTGTGGGGTAATGATACTCTTTTAGATCAGACTCAAAGGCTGCAATCAACTGTAAAACAATATACACCTAAAAACCCACCACCACCATTTTTTATTATATTTCTCAAATTTTAGATACTTATGAAATAAATCTACCGATGTGTTTTTCCAGAAATTCACTGTGAAACAGAATCAATTAGAATATAAAAGCAAATCCTTTGTTTTTATGTTACACATTAACGAAAAACAAATAAAACAGAAAAGCTATGGAAATGTTGAAATTGTAAGGAAATATAAGATCTGCTGCTTCATATCAAGTACATAACATTGGTTACAGAAATTTTTTTTTTTACTAAAAAAATTGAGATTCTGTAAAATGAACTGTCAAATTAAAAAGTTTGACTCTTTTTAAAGTATGTAAGAAAATAAGACCAGTAAAAAGATTAAAAGAATCACCTTTTTAGGTCATCTTTAAAATTAATCACAATTTCTATTTGGAATTGATGAGAACTAAGATTTTAAAAGTAGGGATATTCTAGTGCCAAAGTACACTAGAATAAGATAATTAAACATGACTAATTTCAAGAAAATGACTAATTTTGAAATTAACTTCCAAACAGTGATTTCGCTATGCTATTTTTATTAGCCACATCACTCTATATGAATGTCCTGTAAATATACAATTAAACAGGACATTCTAGTGATTTAATCAATGAAGTAAGAGTAGAAGGTCAAAAGGAAACGGCAGGTCTATCTGTTTAGGAAAAATAAAAAACTGCCTAATGCCCAGGGATTGAAACTAAGTTCTCAAAGGGCAAGCAGGTATTTTGTACCACCTTGAGAACTATCTGTAGTGACCTGGTATATTGAGGATTTGCTCTGATTGTCTGAAGAGACATTCTAATAACCCTGACAAAGCTCCTGAGCCATCTCCAAGCCTTCCCTAAACTATCTGGCTGTCATATTTCTGGAAACAAGAAAAGGCCCTCCCAGTGCACCTAAAAGTAACTGTCATACCCCTCTGGAATCTAAACAACAAAGCCCTGCACCTAAACAACAATGTCAGATGTTTTCTTCCACAGAGGCACTAAAGAAGTCCACTCTAAAAAAGGCTTGATGCCTCTTCTCCAACTCTGGATAAGTCTCAGCAAAAAATGTCCCTATTCAGTCTCTCAATGATACAATCCCATTAGATTTACTTTGTAAACATTTTCAAAATCTGTCTATGACTCACTATTTTTATTTTATTTTATTTTATATTTATTTATTTACTTGGCTGCACCGGGTCATTTGTTGCGGCACATGGGATCTTCGTTGTGGCATGCGGGATTTAGTACCCTGACCACGGATGGAACCCAAGCTCCCTGTGTTGGGAGGGCGGAGTCTTAACTGCTGGACCACCTGGGAAGTGCCTGACTCACTATTTTTAACATGATCATTTTAGTCTGAGCCACCATCACCTCTGTATTATGGCAATAGCCTCTTAAAGAGCCTCCCTGCTTCTTGCCCCTGTGACAGTGTGTATACTCTACATACGAACTAGAATGACCTTTTCAAAACAACTCAAATCCTGTCAATCCTATGCTCAAAATCTACCCATCTCATTCAGTATTAAATCCACTGGTCTACAGCGTTTCATGGGTTCCACCTCCCACCTCTCTGACTTCATCTCCTACTATTCATTCTCTTAGATCACTCTTTTTCAACTACATGGACCCCTGTTTTTGCTCAAACACAGTAAGCATGCTTCCTCCTTAGGGCCTTGCCACTTGTTCTTCCCTCTTCATAAAATGCTTCCTCCCAGATATCTGAATGGTTTGTTCCCCTAATATCCTTCAGGTCTCTCTATTCAAATATCATATTATATGGGGGGATGTTTACAATCTGTTTTTCCCCCCAGTAGATTGAAAGCTCCAGGAAAACAAGAGTGTAGTCTGTTTTGTTCAATATTTTATGTTTGGTGCCTGGAACAATGTCTGACACACAGTAGGCATTAATAAATATTTGTGGAAGAAATAAATGTATAAAGTGGAAACAATATTCAGTTTAATGTAAGTGGAGCTGAAACTGGTTCCCTATTTGTTAGCTTACCATTCTTCTTTAGAAATAATCAAAACCAATATTCTAAATAAATGAATAGTAGTTTAAAAATTCCAATGAGAAGCAGTTAGACTATAAGTGACTCTATGAACTAGACAAGTAACTACCCCCAAAGAGCAAACATTATTTAAAAAGTGTTAGAGAAACCTAAATCCTCACTAGGCTTGGTGGCTAAACCACACACAGACGTTCAATACCACAGCTTTGAAATAACCTCATCACATGTCCTGAGAAAAATCACTTTGTATTCACTATAGTACAGTCTAATGTACACTGCTATAAAAGGAACTCTAAATAAAAAATGTTCCAGAAGTTTCATGTAGTCAGCATGATGTTGGGATATTTACAAACGTGGTTAGAAATGCAATAATCTCTTAAATTTGGTAACACATCTTTCATATTCCCTTAACCACTCAGTTACCCATTGTATTAATTTCTACCTTGGCAATATTTTGAGTAACTATCCCTTGCTCTGATTCAGGTCCTGTGTATTGCTTATTCTTCTATTATGTTCCATGCCAATCCACAGTTAACATTGCCAGCACAATTATCTTGCCATAAACACAAGTTGGATCACATCCATTCACTTTTCAAATATGATCCTCTGCTGCCTCAGGAATAACACTCACACTCCTGAGAGTAGCATTCTTCATGGTGGCCTCAATCTACTTTATTTAGCTTCAACACATACTATATTTCTCAGAAAACTCAATGCTCAGGATTCCCTGGTGGCACAGTGGTTAAGAACCTGCTTGTCAGTGCAGGGGACACGGTTCGAGCCCTGGTCCAGGAAGATCCCACATGCTGTGGAGCAACAAAGACAGTGTGCCACAACTACTGAGCCAGCGCTCTAGAGCCTGTGAGCCACAACTACTGAGCCTCTGTGCCACAACTACTGAAGCCCACGTACCTAGAGCCTGTGTTCCACAACAAGAAAGCCCGCGCACGGCAACAAAGACCCAATGCAACCAAAAATAAATAATGCATAAATAAATAAATAAAAATTAAAAAAAAAGAAAACTCAATGCTCCAGCCTCATCAAGACATTAATCACTCCCCAAACATGCCAAGCCTTGTCACACATTCATATTCTACACCTATTGCTTCCTAGTCCTAGAATATCCACCCTTATCTTTTCCCCCACCTACTGAGTTTCTAATTTTGAATCAGTCTAAGATCGAATGTCCCCTCTTCTGAGATGTGTTCTCCATCAACTAAGTCAATATTAATCACACTTCTTCAGAAAATAATTTGCACTTATTTTGTCTTCAACATTGACAGTTATTTTTCACGTATACCTTACCAATAAAACTTTATAACAGGGAACATACCTTGTTCATCTCTATGTACTTCTGGTACTTCGCAGAAGTGTGGTATTTTGCATTCAAATGTCTACTAAGTGGTTAAGGCACATATAAAATTAGGGGATTCACATGACAGTCTGTCATAAGAATTCAGTTAACTAGAGATGGGTTAAAAAAAGAAATTCAAGGTAGAAGAGGGATGTCTAGCAATCTAAGTAGATCTCCAAGAATTAGTAAAATAATAATAATTATTACTATTTTAAAAGTTTTTTTTTTTAATTTTTACACTTTATTTATTTATTTACTTTTGGCTGTATTTGGGTCTTCGTTTCTGTGCGTGGGCTTTCTCTAGTTGCGGTGAGTGGGGGCCACTCTTCATCGCGGTGCGCGGGTCTCTCACTGTCACGGCCTCTCTTGTTGCGGAGCACAGGCTCCAAATGCGCAGGCTCAGTACCTGTGGCTCACAGGCCTAGTTGCTCCGCGGCATGTGGGATCTTCCCAGACCAGGGCTCAAACCCGTGTCCCCTGCATTGGCAGGCAGATTCTCAACCACTGCGCCACCAGGGAAGCCCAAAAAGTATTATTTTTAAAAGCAGATTGCAAATATGCTGGAGGCAATCTCAAAACTGAACTAGTGAATTCAGCTTCCAACATGATGCACTACGCTCCTACAGACAGCTACTATAAATTCTGGAGAAAAAATATAAATATAAAACAAACTACGTAAAGACCCCACCTTAAGAGTAAACCTAAAGGGTTTACCAGGAGAATGAACAAAACCAGGCTGATTTTGGATGGGAATATAAACTTGGAAGAAGAGACCAAAATGAGTTTCTCCTTTTAACAGCTTTAGGGATCAGCACAGGTGAGTTTCCCACTTTAACGCTTCATCCCGCAGGCAAGCAGCAGCCACAGCACGCAGGAACTAAAATTCCAATAGAAAACTTACTATCTTTCTGGATAGAAGGAGAACAGGGAAGAGCAGGACAGCCATAATCACCAGAAAGTAAGGACAGAATCCCCAAAAGGAGAGAGGCAGAAAAGATGAGTCCCAAATTTGGGGCACATCTCTGCTTAAGTCTTTGGATGAGCCCTGACGCACACATTCACAGGGCAGTTTGCAGTTGAGGCTGAAAGAATCAAATCAAATTGAGATTTGAGCAGCGGCTAACCTCAGGCAAGATAGAGTTTTCACTCTGAGTCTGATCCAATTAATGGCTCACTAAAACACAGAAATCAGAACTCTTTGGAGGAACATAAAAGAAACCAAAATTTCCACAAATAACATTCATAATATCTATAACACAAGCCAAAACTCCATGACAATGAAATGTGACCCAATCTCAAAGAAAAAAATAATCAAGAGAGGCCAACTTCAAGATGACCCAGATACTGAGATTTTCAGACAAGGGCATTAAACCAGGTACCTTACTATACCCAATCAAGTAAAGGACATATGCTTGTAATGAATGAAAAGACTGGAAATCTCACAGAGAAAAAGAAAACACACACACATACACACAAAAAACAAATGAAAGTTTTAAAAATTAAAATATCTGAAGTCTAAAAAAAAAAATTCTTGGATGGGTTTAAGAAAGGAATGGAGATGACAGTAAAGAGTGAATGAATTTGATGACAGATCAACAGAAATAATTCAATTTGACAAAAAATTAAAAGAAAATAAACTGCGTCTTAGAGACCTAAAGGAAGATATTAAAAAGTCTAACATAGGCATAGTAAGAAAACAAAGAGACTAGGGTAGAAAAAATTTTTGAAGAAATAACGGCCAGAAAATTCACAAATGTGGTTAAAAGACACAAATTTACCAGTTAAGGACACTCTGTAAACCCAAAAGGATAAATATTAAGAAAACCATGTGCAGGAGACCATAGTCAAATTTCTGACAACCAAAAATACAGAGAAAACCTTGAATGTGGACAGAAAAAGGACACATTACATACAGAAGAACAACAATTCAAATACTGCAGACTTATCTTTAGAAATTATGAGTGTCACCAGATGTGGAAACACATCTTTAAAGTACGGAGGCATGGGGATCTCAGCCAGAATAAAAATATCCTTCAAGAATGGAGATGAGGGCTTCCTTGATGGCGCAGTGGTTGGGAGTCTGCCTGCCGATGCGGGGGGCGCGGGTTCGAGCCCTGGTCTGGGAGGATCCCACATGCCGCGGAGCAACTGGGCCCGTGAGCCACGGTTGCTGGGCCTGCGCGTCTGGAGCCTGTGCTCGGCAGTGAGAGGCCGCGATGGTGAGAGGCCTACGCACCGCGATGGGGGGTGGCCCCCGCTTGCCACGACTGGAGAGGGCCCTCGCGCAGAGACGAAGACCCAACACAGCCATACATACATACATACATACATAAAAAGAATGTAAGCAGACAAAAATAGCATTAAAAAAATAAAAAATTAAAAAAAAAAAAAAGAATGGAGATGAAATACATTTTCAAATAAAATAAAATTAAGAATTTGTTACCAGCAAAACTTCAGTACAAAATACTAAAAGAAGTTCTTCAAGCTGAAGGATATGTTATCAGAGAGAAACTTGAATCTTGAGGAAGGAAAAAAGAACATGAGAAATAGTAAATATAAGAAACTGGTTTTTTTTTCCTTTTAACTTCTTTAAAAGTTATTTATATAAAAATTGTAACATTCTCTCACAGGAGTTACAATGTATTTAGCTGTAATACATATGACAAATATAGCATAAAAGAAGGCAGGGGTGGGGATAAATAGACCTATAAGGTTACAAGATTTCTACATTTTATGTGAAATGGTAGAATATTAACTCTAAATTGACTGGGAGAAGTTAATGACATATATAACCTGAGAGAAACTACCAAAGCGGAAAAAAATGCAGAGGCGTCACTAAAAAGCCAACCAATAAATTAAAATGGAGTCCTAAGAAATAGCCAAATCCAAAAGAAAGAAATACATTTGAACAAAATACAGAAAGAAAAAACAGAAAACAAATGAATTAGTACACCTTAATCTAACCATACAATGAAACATTCCATTTTTGTCTGAGGAGGAAGAGAAACAGAGAAGCATCAAACAGATACTACTCATTTCAATGAGAACACACCTCATTGCTCTGTGAGCTCATAAAGTCACGCTGTTGCTCTTCTTCAACAAGACAATTATATTTGGGTTTGGTGCGGGAAAAGAAAGATGAAAATATTACATTGCCCTTGCACATTAAACAAAAAACATACAGTACCACACCACTGTGAAAACTGCATACAGAGGTTTTTAGGTTGTTTATTTTTAGAGTACCCATCAGGATCGTAAGTCAGTACCAATAAAGCAGCTTCTGCATAAGTATATTTTGGTGGATTTTTGCTGATTACCTAACACAATTTGCTATTTAAAAACAGCTGTGTGAGCAATTACTATTCTTAACTTAATTCCACAAACAATTCTATTCACTTCCTGTAATAAGGCCTGTGTACTCCCTGCGTTCAAGTCTTAGACCATTAATTCCTGTAATGGCAACACACTCTGCCTCTCTCAAAGGAACTCTGTAAAAATTTTTCCATCGTATTTTCCTCATATTTTAAAATCCCATCCTCATATACTCTTCACACTCCCACTCATTTATTTCTAAATTCACAAAACAAAAATTTATATTGACTACCTTCACTCCTTTCAATTTATGCACTTACTCATTAATGAATCTCTTGCTAGTATCTAGCCTCTTCCTAGACCACACCAGCAAAACCCAATGCCAGTCACAAAGAAGGCTCTCAGTAAACATTTGTTTATATAAAACTGAACTCTTTCATGTCATCAAAGGTTATTCTAATCATAAAGCATAAAGGCCCCTTCTTGGTCTTAATTTCTTAGATCTCTATTGCAGAGGTCCGCAAATTTCTCCTATAAACAGCCGAACAGTAAATATTTTATGTCTGTGGGTCATACCCTCTCTTTACCAACTGTTCAACTCTACTACTGTAGCACAAAAGGAGTCACAGGCGATATGTAAACAAATAAAGAGTAACTGTATTCCAATAAAACTTTATTTATAAAAATAAGTGATGAACCATGGGCCATATTTTGCCTACCCCTGCTCTATGGCATCCAATAGTGTTAACCACCTTGCCTCCCTAGGATTTGCTGACGTTAACCTTTGGGCCCCTATTTCTATATATTAACACTTCCCCTTCTAGTGAAAAACTAGAAGTACCTGCTCTTCATTCCAAGAACTTCTCAATTTATGCTCTACCCCTTCAACTGCTCCCTCAGTTTTATGATTTTGACTATCCCATCTGAATGATCAATTTCCAAATGCACACTCCCAGCTTTAAGCTCAGTTCTGTGTTTTGCATCTTGAATCATCAAATTCCTGCTGGAAGCTTTCATTCAGCTCTCCTGCCATCATCTTAAACCCATATTTGAAACTAGACTTTTCACATACCCTTCACTTCCTCCTCATATGCCTTTGGACCCTAATTATTAATATTTCTAATACTACAGGTAGTACTATAATAGTTCAGGTCAAACTGGCATCATCTTTGATTCTCTCTTCTCTTCTCCCTCCACTATCCCTATACTGAGTATTCTCTATGAATGTCTCCTGCAGCAGCTTTTCCATTCCTACTACCACCTTTTTATTCTGAGCTTTCATGATATCCTACATAGACTCTTTTGCTAGAGTCTCTCTGAATCTCCCTAAAACACTATTTCAAAATATTTAACCTAATAATATCCTGCCACTGTAGTCTTCCTAAAACAAATCTTTAAAACGTATTACCCCTAGATTTAAAAAGTAAACACTTCCAGTGCCCCACCACCAACAGAATAAATCCCAAATTCTTCAACCTGAAACTGAATATTTACTCCTCTGTTCCACAAATGTTTACCATCAATTGTGCTAGGTTTTGTCTCTCCTATTTTTAAAGCCTTTGAAACTCCAGTTACAATTGCCTCACTGCTTCCAACCCTAATAGTCAAAAATGCTAATTTCCTATTATGGCATACACAGTGTCATGCTCTAGGGAGGACTCTAGGCACTGTTGATAGAGACATGCACAAGACACAGAAACCCTGCCCCTCAAGGAGCTGTCATTCAGTGTTTTGCATTCAAACTCTCAACTGTAACCATGAGGCACATTCATTGTACATAGTACTATTCAAGAACACTTATTGCTCTTATTATTCCTCTTGGCACTTCTATCTCCTCTACACTTAATTCTCACTGATTTTATGCTCACTTTAAATTCCACCTCTGCTGTAAAACATGACCAACTTCCTTAATCCTTACTAGGTCCTCTCTTTAATATTTATACTTATAAATCTACGTCGCACAGCACAGAAGTCATATTGTTCTTAAGAGAACACCATCCAACATGGGGTCTCAAATTAATTTAAGACCAAAGACCACATTCAGCTCTCATTCTGTTTCACCTACAGTGCTAAATACATAGGAGACACTCAATGAAAAAGTTTTTGTGTACAAAATGACACTGCTAATTAATATACGGACAGGTTTTCTAGTAGCAGCTGCAGCTTTTACTTACCTACTTACATTCACTTTCCCCAGTCCCACGATGAACAGTATGAGTTTGCAAAAGAGCATTCATAAGGGATACAACTGATGACCAAAGCACAGAACAAAGGTAACCACATCAAGAAGACACTCAAATGAAACACCTGACATTAGCTCAGTGCTCTAATGGAATGAACTAAAACTCTCTTGTTCATACTCACAGGTATTTATTACAGTACCATGTAAGCAAAAATTACTGCCATGTAAAGATTTCTAAATTTTATACTCTCATAATTAGTGTCTAGCCCTTAAAAAATTGAATTTAAGTAATTTAAAAACATCTACAACTTATGAAGATGAATAATTACATCAAAACACTCCCCCACCATCCAACTTTTAGAGCTATTAAACTAGTTGAAAAAGCTGAACATTGCATATGTAAATAAAGCATATCACTCTCTTCTTAAATTGAAGTATAGCTGACTTACAGTATTGTGTTAGTCTCAGGTGTACAGCAAAGTGATTCAGTTATACATATGCTTTTTCTCAGATTCTTTTCCATTATAGGTTATTACAATATATTGAATATAGGACTTCCCTGGTGGCACAGTGGTTAAGAATCCGCCTGCCAAAGCAGGGGACATAGGTTCGAGCCCTGGTGTGGGGAGATCCCACATGCCACGGAGCAACTATGCCCATGCGCCACAACTACTGAGCCTGCACTCTAGAGCCTGTGAGCCACAACTACTGAGCCTGCGCGCCACAACTACTGAAGCCCGCATGCCCTAGAGCTCACACACCGCAACTACTGAGCCCGTGCGCTGCAACTACTGAAGCCTGCGCACCCAGAGCCCATGCTCCGCAACAAGAGAAGCCACCGCAATGAGAAGTCCATGCACCGAAACGAAGAGTAGCCCCTGCTCGCTGCAACTAGAGAAAGCCTGAGCACAGCAATGAAGACCCAACACAGCCAAAAATAAATAAAATTTTTTAAAAAAGATATTGCATATAGTTCCCTGTGCTGTAAGTAAATCCTTGTTGTTGATCTATTTTATACATAGTGGTGTGTATCTGTTAATCCCATGCTCCTAATTTATCCTTCCCCCCACCCTTTCCCTTTTGGTAACCATGTTTTCTATATCTGTGAGTCTGTTTCTATTTTGTAAATAAGTTCATTTCCATTATTTTTTACATTTCACGTATGTGATATCATATAATATTTGTCATTCTCTGACTTACTTCACTTAGTATGATAATCTCTAGGTCCATCCATGTTGCTGTAAATGGCAATATGTCATTCTTTTTTATGGCTAAGTAATGTTCCATTATATATATATATATATATATATATATATAATATCTTCTTTATCCATCTGCAATATAATTATTCTCCAGTCTGTGGGTTGCTTACCCAGGGGTATGGGACTTAATTATATCACGAGTCCACTCCCCTACCCATTTCATTGTTGTCCCTTCTTTATGTCTTTAGTTGTAGAAGATCTTTTCTGGTAAGTTCTGTTCCTTTTCACTGACGGTTGTTCTGCAGATATTTGTGAATTTTGGTGTATTTGTGAGAGGAGGTAAGCTCAGTGTCTTTCTACTCCGCCATCTTGGCCCTGCCACCCATATCACTCTTGAAATCTCTAACTCAGAGTATTTTTAGTTTAAAAGTAGAGAGCTGCTTATCAAAATTATTTACCAGAAACTTAAAATTTACATTAAAAATTATCTCTATTATATAACAGAATATAATTTGGACAGAAAAATAAGATCTGCACCCCAAATCTTACATATTGCCTGTGGGCATGGAAAATGATACACTTTGCAAAACTGGCAGTTTCTTAAAAGATAAAAACACATATATCCTTTAACACAACAATACTATCCCTAGGTATTTGTGCAAGATAAAGTGAGAAAAAAGTACACCCACAAGGAGTCTTTTACATGAATATTAAGGACAGTATTCATAAGAGCTAAAACTGATAATAATAATCCAGGTGCCCATCAATAAAAAAGATGAATAAAGGAACTGTGGTTTATTCATTCAATGCAATACTGCTCAGCAATACAAAAAAAAAAAAAAATAGACTAGTGGTACATGCAACGACATGCATAAATTTTGAAAACATTATGCTTAATAAAAGATACCAGATACCAAAGATTGATTTCATTTATATGTTGACCTACAACAGAAAAAACAAAATCATAATCATAAAAATAAAGACTGTGGATGCTTCTCAGGTACAGAGTTGACAAGGAAGGAGTAAAAGGGATATAAATGGGGTGAGGAAAATGTTTTATAAAACAACAAAATGTTCCTAAGTTTATTCAACTGAAAATAACAATTATAAACTGTGGACCAAACTTTTAAAAACAACTGTTTTAAGACAAGGAAGAATAAACAAAAGGAGGCAAAAACTGAAAAGGATCTGATCAGTGAAAAAATATAACCAGACTCACAGGTAAGATCCAAATCTTTATGATTTGTCTGATGAGGGCATTTCCCAGGCAGCATGGCATGTGGTGGCTAGATAAGCAGAAAGCCACTATTTTCTTGCTTAAGGAGCCAAAACATAGAATTTGGGAATGCCAGTGTGGCTGGAAATTAAGGAGGGAAACAAAGAAAGAAGAAAGCCACAGTTGGCTTTCAACTGCTGGTACCCAGTAATTAGAGGGCTTGATAAATAATTTGAGCTTTCCACAGGCCTGCCTTATTAACAAAGCATAAAATCAAGCCTCAAGATAATTGACCAAAAATGTTTAACCACTTTCAAATAATATAAATTCTTATTTGTTTTATAGAGCAAAAACAAACCTCTGCAGACGAAGAGAAACTAAAACCTCTACGACACATCTTCTACATTGAAAAATATGAAATAAAAAATTAATAGATGTGTGGAGAAATTAAAATGTGACCTATAGCCTAGGAAACACATTCCATACAGACACATCTCAGGATGACACAGATGTTGCAATAAGCAGAAAATGATTTTAAAACAGCTATTATAAGTATTTGAAGACTTTAAGAAAAAGATGGTCAAAATGAATGAACAGATGGAGATTCTCAGTAAAGAAAAGCTTTTGAAAATGGAAATTCCAGAATTTAAAATTACAATAACTGAAATAAAAAATTTGCTGAATAAGCTTAACAATGAACTGGAACAAGAAGAAGAAATGGTAAGTGACATTGAACATAAAAAATACTGGGAAAAAAAAGAGTAGAGCTTTAGCTACCTGTTAGACCATACTAAATGGTCTAAAATACATGTAATCTGAGTATCAGAAGGAGATGAGAGAAAAAAGGAGGCAGAATATATATCTGGAATAAAATTTGGCAAAAAGTTTCCCATATCAGTGAAAAACATCAACTTGTATGCAAATCTAATGAGCTCAGCAATTCTAAGCAGGAGAAATTTAAATACTAACAAAGCACAACTTGGAATGAAGAGGGAAGATTAAAATTTTAAAACAAGAAACATACTAGTACCATAGTCAAGTGATAGCTTTAGAAACAGTAGTGGGTACCATAAGCAAATGGTCCCCAATATTAGATACCATAAGAAAAGAGACACTGACTTCTAAGGTATTCTTTGAAGTTCAAATAGAAGTCTACATATGTGTGGCAAGGATGACATAGTGATTTGATATAAAAGCATTACCTTGGCCTTTGCTGAAGCAATAGAAAGCAAACACCTATAAGTTTTTTCATTTAGGGGCTGCCCTTGTGGCGCAGTGGTTAACAATCTGCCTGCCAACACAGGGGACACGGATTTGAACCCTGGTCCGGGAAGATCCCATATGCCGCAGAGCAACTAAGCCCATGCACCACAACTACTGAGCCTGCACTCTAGAGCCCGCGAGCCACAACTACTGAGCCCGTGTGCCACAACTACTGAAGCCCGCATGCCTAGAGCCCGTGCTCCGCAACAAGAGAAGTCACTACAATGAGAAGCACACATACCACAATGAAGAGCAGCCCCCGCTCGCCACAACTAGAAGAAAGCCCACACGTAGCAACGAAGACCCAACGCAGCCAAAAATAAATAAGATAAAATAAATAAAGCATTAAAAAAAAATGTGTAAAATCCAAGCCTTACCTTTCCACTACCTTTCAAACATTATCTATTCCTACAATCAATATCTCTCTTTTTCCAATTTTGGGACTGGCAATATGGAATAAAATGAATGATTATTACTAATGCAAACATCACAATGCTATCATATATTTAAAATAATAATGCTTTGAAAAACTGTACAAAGAACTTAAGGAAAGACTGTTCATATGATTAATTCTTTCAGAGGTTCCTGAGAAATTAATGCATAAAAACTACACTGTAAAAGCGAAATACTATTTTAAATTAATATAAAATTAAAAGCGAATTTTATCATATTTGGTCCTATGTACATAAAACTGTAAATTTGTGGGTTCCTAGAGAAGAATGGGTACATACATAAGTCAAATAAACAGCAGCAAATTATGTTCATTAACAATGTTAGGGTGGTACAAACCAAAATGATATAATGAAAAAAACTACCCAAATGATAGAGAGTGCATGCTTTTTGTCAAACAGGAAAGAGATCTTGGTCTTTCACCATGGTTTAACTTCAGTGGAAGAATATGAGTGGTGGCTTAAGGCTGGTAAATTCTTCCAATTACACCCAGGAGATAAACTAAATCTAAAGGGTAAGAAGGTAAATGCAATGTTATTTTTGAAAATGTAATGCAAATAAAAGGTAGAAAATTTTATGTTGTTAAAAATGTGATTTATATCCAGTGTTTAAAGGAAAGGTTTATTCAGCTGAGGGTAAATTCTGTCTATAAAATTTTCAGAAATATTTGTTTTCCCTCACAATCCAAATAAAGTGGAAGGGGGGAAAGTCAAGAATAATTTTTTAATACTTCTGTACTATTGCAGTAGGATACTACTGTCTAACACTTAAAAGTTGATCTTCAATTTCTGCTCAAGGTGAAGATCTCCATAATCCAATCAATCTGTGGTCATTCAGCACCATTACAATTTCTTATATTAAGCATCTCTATTAAACTACTAAAATTATTATTTTTGAATAGTTTTAAGTGTATGAAATCGTTATCCTGTTCAGTATTTCTGAAAATAAGATTGTAACTGATATACAAATAGAAGAGAGCCTAACCTAACAGAATGGTTTAGAGACCCAGAGTTAGCAAATACAGGTGAAGAGGTAAAATCTCACAATTTTGCTCTATAAACATCTATGATAAAATAACCTATCTGTACCTCTGAGTATAATTTAAAATGTTTCCCAAGTATCATTCAGAAGGCCTTTCAGGTATTTAAAACCCTACGGAAAAAGTGATGTCAATGGTAAAATGCTGGCAAAATACTTTTAGTTGACAATATTTCCTTAAGTCGGCACCTATTCATTCGAACTTTGCTCTGTGGCCTTTGGCTGAGTTAGCCATTATTCTTCGCCCCTTAAAAGCTTAAACCCAAAGAAGTTGTAAAGATAAAATTCATAGTTTAAATGGATTTCTCCCTATGAGCAAGGAACTAGACTTAGCTTCGTGACCTCCTCAATTATGTCATTAACAAGATAGGGGAAAGGATGGGTAAACTATGAGGAGTTTATAAATTGTTCAGAGCTGCTTTAAGAGAGAAGAGGAAGAGAAAATAACTATACTTAGATTTCATAGTGATCAAAAACAGATCTGTGTCTTCCACCAACTCAGCAAATAAGCACACACTCAATTCTAAGTAATATATCCCCTTGTTTTATGAATCCCCTTGTTAGTCTCAAAGTGAAAAGGCTTGAACTGCACTGATTTACTCAATTCTGTATCTGCATACAATACCAAATATCTTAATTATCTGGTATTCTTCTCACCTCTTCTCAACATCTGAATCTCTGGTCTATTTTTTCCTCCAGACCTTCTTCAAAACGGCATTCCTATCTTTGATCAGGTTAGCTTTCAAAGCTCCTGCTATCCCAGGAAAACCTCTCAATTTCTCCCTTGGTGTGCCTTCACTTAGAGTAAGTTATTTATTCATAGAGTGAAGAAAACTTAACACATTCTAAACATTTAATATATTTATTCCAGAAGTTTAAGAGTGCCTGAAAAAATGGATCTAGTTGATTTCCTTCTATACCCAATTTCACTACTTAGTCTCTAACTCTGTCCTTTCAACTCAACAAAGCATATCAGGAAACTACCAAAGCCATATCCGGAAAATAATGCTCAGTCAGATGGACCCAAGCACAATCCGAGGCTTTTCCATTTACTAGGTATGTGATGACTGTCTCTTCTTCTATAAAATGGGGTTTAATAATAGTATATAACTCACAGCCTGAGGATGAGAATTAAATAAGATGATACTTATTAGGTACTCAGTATAGTGTCTGTCACGCAGTAAATGCTCAATAATGTAAGCTGTCTGAAACTGCAGAGATGGCCTTTTAATTCTCATTGTTAGAAAACTCATTCGGCAGTCTTGCCACATGAGAAAAATTGTGGAAGGTGGGTATCTGTTGTTTAATGAATTGACTGGATCTAGGTTGTATTTCCCATTTGTGGTATTACCTTTTCCAGTATCAGTTCCTCTCTGACCGGAATAATGATACCCTGCTGGAGCAATAATCTTCCTCAACATGAATGACTGATTATTCATAGTAAATGACGTCATCTCTCAAAGTCTAACCACAGAGTAGAACACTGACACAAGGTGAAGCCCACTGTGAAGGTACTCAGGCTGCAAAGACATTCGAGTTTATGCCAAATCAACTTCATTTTTTCCCTGTTTTTATGAGACAAAACCCTAGAAAATAAAAAAGAAGTAGTACAGTCGGCTCTCTGTATATGCAGGCTTGGCATCTGCAAATTCAACCAACCATGGATGGAAAATAGTTGAGGAAAAATATCCCAGAAAGTTCCAAAAAGCAAAACTTCAATTTGCTGTACACTGGCAACTATTTATATAACATTTACATTATATTTACAACTATTCAGATAGCATTTACATTGTATTAGGTATTGTAAGTAATCTAGAGATGACTGAAAGTATATGGGAGATGTGCATAGGTTATACACAAATACTATGCCACTTTACACAACGGACTTGAGCATCCATGGATTATGGCATTCCAGGACAGTCCTGGAATCAATTCCCTGAAGATACCAAAGGATGACGGTATCTTCATACACTGGAGGAGTGGGCGAAGGAGTCGAGGTAGTAGGCCAAACAGTTCAAATTGTATGACTTAAATGTCACATCTTTTTCTTTGCCTCAGTTTCCTCATTTGTGAAAATCAGATAACAATGGCTCTGCCTATTTAAATGAGACAGCATGTAAAATGCTTGGAAAGCACCTTGCATGTAGTAGTTTCTAAGTGTTTACAATGATCGATCCTCAAAAAACCGTTACCCTACAGTGTTTTAGTGGGTTATTTTAAAAGATTAAGGCAACACAAGACAGAAAATACTATCATTAAGTCACTGTTTTGTACAATTACCTAATCATAACTCTTTCCACAATTTAACAATTTCTATTCAATAAGCATTTACTGAAGGTCTACTGTGAGTTAGGAACCATACTTTGTCATTCACTCCCCCACCAACAAGTTTCTCTTATTTGCTTTTTACATCTTCCCTGTGGTAGGCCATCAGCCCCACAAATGATGAAGCAAGTTAAAGTCGATAAAGCAGATGAAGTGCTCCCTCCTCCATAAATGCCTTTACACTTTATACCCACTGACTTCAAGACATATATTTATGTGGAAATCATAACAAATCTATGAACCTTGGAAAATACTGAATTCTTTTCAAGCATAAGATGTTGCCCCAAAAATGGTCCTAGAAGAAATTAACCTGAAAATCCCATGTGACTGAGAGTCAGAATGAAAAGCTTTAATCCTAACAAAGTAAAGTTAAGGATGCATTTAATTTTGGCCACAAAAATGTGTAAAAGCAAGACTGATTAAAAAAATTTAGAATAGCTTTAGAAAAGAAGAAAAATCAGTAAAGTGAATCAATCACAAATCTGCAACGCTCTCTGAGCATGATGATTCATTCAACAAGTAGAATGTATGCCTTGGAAGAGCTTCTCTAATGAACAAAAAGTTCATTAAAATGAAAATAATTAATCAACGGTGTAAGAAGTGTTAAACTGTACTTTATTTTTCAAATCCACAGATAAATTCTTAAATAATAAAAAATTTAAAGCACAGTAGAGTCATGTGGCTCATTATTGCAGATTTAATATAATGTGCTCTTACTCATGTCTATGTTCTCATAAATGCAATAATGCAATTGTTATATCCCACTTTTTCCTCCTAGCATCTCTGCTTTTTTCACTTTTCCCATTTAGTTTTAAAGGTTTTTTTTTTGACTGTTTCCAGTTTGGAACTGTCCAATCTGAATGTACAAAACCATTCTACCTTATTTTTCTCTTTTCTCTATTAAGCTTCTTTTAATAAAAGTTTCCTTCCATCACAGTTTTAAGTAAAAAAGCAAGATACAAATTGCATGTTTACTATGACAACTACTTAAAAACAATGCCTAAGGGGAAAAAAACTGGAGGGAAATACAAAAAGTACTAATTGTTTCATTTAAAAAGTTGGATTGTTATTTGCTTCCTTTTTACTGTTTTCAATTTTTCCTGAAATAAGTTACATCATTTGAAAAATTTTAAATGAGTTTATATAATTTAAAAATAAGCTTTTTTCAAATTTACAAAACAGAAACAGACTCACAGACACAGAAAACAAACTTATGGTTACCAAAGGGGAAGGGGGAGGAAGGATAATTTAGGAATTTGGGATTAAATTATACACATTACTATATATAAAACAGATAACCAACAAGGACCTACTGTATAGCACAGCGAACTACACTCAATGTCCTGTAATAACCTATAATGGAAGAGAGTGTAAAAAAAGAATATGTATATTTACATATATGTATAACTGAATCACTTTGCTGTACAACTGAAACTAACACAACACTGTAAATGAACTATATTTCAATAAACTTTTTTTAAAAAGAATGGCTTTTACACAGGGAACTGTATTCAATATCCTGTAATAAACCATAATGGAAAAGAATATGAAAGAATATATATACATATGTATGTATAACTGAATCACTTTGCTGTACACCTGAAACTAACACAACACTGTAAAACAACTATAGTTAAATAAAATAAATTTAAAAAAATAAAAAATAAGGTGTTTCTTTTTTAAATCTTAAGTTAAACCAAAAGCAATCACTAGGCAAATACAGAACTCCTTCCAGTCTAACATACATTATCATTTAAACATGTATATATTTAAATATTTTCTCTTAATTATGCACAATTCAAATGCAATCACAAACACATCAAGAAATTCAGTATCTTTTACTTCACAGAAATTTCATCAACTTAAATACTGCTTTAAATGAATTAAGAAAACTTAGTTTCTCCAAAGAACACATACAAGTGGCCAACAAGTATATGAAAAGATTCTCAAGATCATTAATCATCAAGGAAATGCAAATCAAAACCACAATTAGATATTACTTTGCACCTGTTAGGAGAGCCATTATAGAAAACAAAAACAAAACAAAACAAAAAAACAGAAAATAAGTATCAGCAAGGATGTGGAGAAATTGGAACCCTGTATATACTGTTGGTGGGACTGTAACAATATGGAGGAAAACAGTACAGAGGTTTGTCAAAAAATTTAAAATAGAACTACCATATTATCCAGCAATCCTGATTTTTCTGGGTATTTATACAAAAGAACTGAAGACAGAACCTCAAAGAAATACCTGCACTCTCAAGTTCACTGCAGCATTATTCACAATAGCCAAGAGGTGTAAACAACATGAATATCCATCCATAAATGAATGGATAAAGAAAACGCAGTACATTCATACAATGGAATACTATTCAGCCTTGAAAAAGGGAAATCCTGTAATATACTACAACATAGCTGAACCTAGAGAACATTCTGTTATGTAAAATAAGCTAGTCACAGAAGGACAAATACTGCATGATTCCACTTATATGAGGTATCTAAAGGAGTCAAATTCACAGAACGGGAAGGTAGAATGATGGTTGCCAGTGGCTAAGGGAAGGGAGAAATGAGGTACTGTTCAATTGAAACAGAGTTTCAGTCATGCAAGATGAAACTGTTCTAGAGATTTTGTGTGCAACAATGTGCATACAGTTAACAATACTGTACCTTACACTTAAAATTTTAAGAGGGCATAGCTCACGTTAATGTGTTTTTACAACATTTAAAAGAAAAGAGAACACCTAATACTTCATAAGAAAGAAAATTTATATGTAAATAATATCATCCAATGAAGGAGGGGAAATCACTGTTTTTTAAACATAGAAAAATGATGTCCATTTCTTATATCTTATCTCTGTAAGAATGACCTGTTTTCATTCCTTAACTTTATCCTCAAAGAAACCCTTCCTAATTTTGTTTCCTTTCACCCAAGGCCATCTGATGAGCCACAACTGAGTCAGACCCACAACTAGCTAGGCATTCATTTTATTTTATTCCCTGCCATAAAATAAGGTAAAAGGCATTTTTGTAATTACATCCAGTAAATGCCATACAGGCAAGGGCTGGAAAATGGCAATTATATTCACAATATAAAATATGCTGCAGGGCTTCCCTGGTGGCGCAGTGGTTGAGAGTCTGCCTGCCAATGCAGGACACACGGGTTCGAGCCCTGGTCTGGGAGGATCCCACATGCCGCGGAGCGACTGGGCCCGTGAGCCACAGCTACTGAGCCTGCGCGTCTGGAGCCTGTGCTCCGCAACAAGAGAGGCCGCGATGGTGAGAGGCCCGCGCACCGCGATGAAGAGTGGCCCCCCGCTTGCCGCAACTAGAGAAAGCCCTCGCACAGAAACGAAGACCCAACACAGCCATAAATAAATAAATAAATAAATTTATTAAAAAAAAAAAAAAAATATGCTGCAAACATACCAAGGAAGGATTCTAATTATGGGCCTCAATCCAAGACTTTTTTCAAAAATGTGCTCAGTAAACTTTTGATATAATGGTCATGTCTTCTTCTTATGTCACCCAAAATAACTTTCATGAATATGAAGAAAGACAGTTCACTAGTAATGGGATCAAGTAAACAATAAATGGATTTTAACAAAAGTGAAAGGCAGCATTCTTCATACAAACTAAATGGCTACTATAAATTCGGAAAGACCATTTTCTTTAAAAAAAAACAAACAAAAAAACCCCAAACCTCAATTACTTTTGCTTTCGCATAAGTGATGTCTTTTGTATTTTAACTCCAGCAGTTGCCAAAATAAGCCCATTTACATGTGATGCCTCTCAACTGGCAAATTTACATTTGGATTTTGTTGGCTTTGGACCAAGCATTCTGTTCTCTTCTTTGCGCCATTGTTGTTTTCAGGCTTGGCAGTAGCTCTAGATCTTTGTTTAACTTAGTTCCCTGGTCTAACTTCTGCAGTATATACACACTGCAAAATTAGCATGAAACAACATTTTAGCTTCCATTGCCACAATTAATTCCCACCGTGGCAAAGGCTTGCAAAGTATGTTTATGTGGACCCAAAAGAAAAAAACATAGAGAACACAGCACTAATTTCTCCATCTGATGATTTAAAAAGCAATAAGGGAATTATTTGGTTCAATAGTATGCACAAATGATTTATCATGAAGATCATATCCAATTTTAATGTATTGAAAGCTGAGTAATCAGAGATCACCCCAGCAGTCACAGCTAAATTTATTTGGCTGACAAAATTCTCATCTTTCTCTTCAACTCTATGTCCTTCCAATGCATTTTTAGTTTTATCTAATATTTGATGTCAGGTAGAGTCTCCTGCCTCAAATTCTTCATGTAATTGTGAAAATGACAGCTTAATTTGTTAAAGTTAATACCTGAGAGCCTCTTTATAGACTCACATTAGTCGATCATGCAATGGATCAATAATTTTAAAGGGATTTACATAGTATTATGAGTTTGATCTTCAGCATTCTATGGTAAAACTTAAAAATGTGCATGGATATCCTAAATGCACATAAAGCACAGAATGTGACTGTTGTAACTTCCACAATTCCCATTTATATAATCATGAATAAACTCAGTTCCTTTCATATTCATATTATGAGTAAGCCAATCACACTACATGCAATTTTTTACCCTAATCGAGGCAGCAATATTATTAGAAAAATTCAGAAGAATTTTACTGGCTCTGAATTGTGTTTTTTTGTATTTACATCTGATCATGAGACATCCTCAATGTTCTGAGAACTCACAGCCTTTCAAAAATAAATTATAGGGTTAAGACTTTATTTGAAAAGGCTTCTATCTCTTTCTACTAAATACCAGCTTAAAAACAGCTGTTCCTTCATTTGAAGGTTGAGCTCTTCTTCATATTACTTTTGGAGGAAAGGAAAGTCAGTAAAGCTATTTTTCAGAAAGTCAAACTCCTACTATTCAGCCAATTCTTGTGGAACTCCTTTCCATCTGTTCCCTGACATTTCAGTCAGGTTATGCACTTGCCAAAGAACTTTCTTTGGATACTGAATACATTGGTGAAGACAAATGGGGAAAGAATCAATTTACTTGTTACTAAGTATCACTAATTTAAAATATGAACAGCCATCAAGTGTTATGTCAAGATAAGTCTACAAACATACAGTCCATTTTATAAACAAAATCAGGAATCTAGACTGAACAAGAAGTTAATGATTCAGAATATTTTTGCTACGTGGTTGCATTAAAGTTTTATTCTATGAGGGAGAGCCAATAAGAACCAATACAGGACTTCCCTGGTGGCACAGTGGTTAAGAATCCGCCTGCCAATGCAGGGGACACGGGTTCGAGCCCTGGCCCGGGAAGATCCCACATGCCACGGAGCAACTAAGCCCATGCCCCACAATTACTGAGCCTGTGCTCTAGAGCCCGCGAGCCACAACTACCGAGCCTGCATGCCACAACTACTGAAGCCTGTGTGCCTAGAGCCCATGCTCCGCAACAAGAGAAGCCACCAAAATGAGAAGCCCGCGCACCACAATAAAGAGTGGCCCCCGCTCGCCGCAATGAAGACCCAACGCAGCCAAAAAAAAAAAAGAACGAATACAATCATGTTTTCAAGAAGAGAAGAAAGCTTCTTAAAAGAAAATCATACCACTGGAAAGGAGTTTGGGAATCATTTTGCAAGTAACTTAAGAAGTATTTTAATAATAAAAGCTCTTATTTAGGGAATAAAGTGAAAATAAATACTCGAATTCCATGCTTCAGGATTTACTGGAGAAGCTGATCAAGAAAGATGTAAGTAATTTCTGAAGAAGTCACAAATATAAGATCAAAGAGTAAAAGATAACTGATACAAAGAAATTCTAGGTTTTGATGACAACCAACCATGACTTTTGACGGTCTCAAAGAAATGGGACTGCTAAGTAATTAGAGCTACTGTGTCAGAGGGCATGCAGATTAATAACTCTACTTGTTCTTAGGGAGGCCCAGAAGAAAGTCTAAACTGTACAGATAAATTGGTCTCATGACTCTCAAAAAGCTGGTCTGAAACAAGGAGAAGGTCCACTGACTCAGTCCCACAGAGAGCTCAGGAACAAAGCTTACTGAGGTGGGGATGTTAAAGGATAGGAGGGGATAGAGAGTGACACAAAACTAATCTCTCTCAGACTTCCTCCTGAGAGAATGTGGAAGTATAAAGACTAAAAATATGTAATATGGACTATTAAACCAACAGCAAAAACAAAACCCTAAGTTAGATGGAATAAAGGATATCTTTCTGTCCTCCTTAAGGGTTTGACAGAAAAACAAAACCAAGGACAGGGAAAACATTTACTGACACAGGAGAAGTACAAATGCATTCCACAAGTGATCAGAAAAGATAAATAATCTGGATGGGGAATCCAAGTTAAATGGCTGGGTGTACAAATGACAGTAAAGTAACTCAGACTAACAAAATGTTAAGACTGCTATTGGAATATTTCATAGGGACTCATAAATGGGGTAAAGTAGCAGACGAGTTTCAATATGGGCAAATATGTAAGAAAAAACAACCCAAGCTCTGTTTACATAGTATTAGTCATTAGTGAACTCTCGATTAAATCATCAGTTACCCAGAGAAGTGAAAATTAATGGATCCTCACTCAACCCTAAGATATTAGAAGACAGTCTACAATGTACTTTGAGAAATATTAATTAAAATAAAAAATAAAAAAGTACTAGAAGACTTTAGATTTTTTGTGAATGAAAGATCCAGAATGCATAAGAGCATGCCAAAGCCATCTGGTCCACATACTTAAGTTAGTTATATGTGTCAGGAGCACAGGAGGTTTAGGGGACGGAATCACTTGGCAATTAAGAACTAGGCAAGAAACTCCACCATAGAAATCACAGAACTTGGAGTACCTTTTCCCCTTCCCTCATTCACACGTGAAAAAAACATGCCAGAAAAGCTAAATCACCTATCTAATTTCCCAACTCTCAACCAGTTACAGTACACAGGACATGCACACCCTTGCATGTGCCCAGGGAACCACTGTACTTTAATATAATTCCAAGTTTTACTTCTATGTCTTCAATATACTTGAACAAGGACTAGCTAAAGAAAAATACAGATATTCCTAATCTTCCTTTCCCCTGTTCCTAAAGCAGCAGCTTCCTGGTAAAGATAACAAAAATACTTTTTTAAATGAACAAAAATATTTTAGATAAACTCCATGGCTTCTTTGATTATATTTTGATTGTCCTTTCCTGATTAGAGGAAGAACATGCTTCAGCAAGAACGCAGACATAAGAGTAGATTTTCATGCAAGTGATTCACTTCTAGAAACCTGAAACCATAGATCTCAAAAACTCAACCTGTGAGTAGTACATAATAGTGCCAGACACTTTTCTATTATTGACGACTTTCCCTAACCCAGTCCTAGTCAGACATTATAAGTTAATAGCTATTTTAACCTCTTTCCAACTGAAATAGAAATTTTTTCACTTAATTTTGTTTTTGCTCAAATACATAAGAAATGTTAGTTTATTTTAAAGACTATTTCATTTTGTATTTAAAATTCCTTTCCTCTAGAAATCCATCAGGCTGTTTTAAACATGGCTTATATCATATTACACTGTTGACTGTGATATACCATTTAATTTCGGTCAATAATACACACATGTTTAACACTAGAGAGAAAGTCCTTCCAGACCAAGAAATAAGGACTTTCTGCCATGTCTAATTAAAGTGTGTGGGTGTACAATAAACTACATATTCATAAAAATGGGAGGGGGGGTGGAAATCAGTACTAAAATGGCTTCTACCTTTCAGTTAATTTGCCCATTAAAAGCAAGGATACTTCTTATAACATTAGAGAATCAAAGAAATGAAACACATACACCTAAGAAACTGAACAATTTTCCAAGGTAGCCAAAATCGCTACCAACACTCATGATCATAAGAAAATGACAGCCAGGAATGTTTCTTTTTCTCTATCTCATCTGCTCTGTATCTACGCTGGATGCCTTGACCCTTCTACTGACCACCCACCTCATCTTACAGTTAGGTAGCTTGTACTATTCTTTAAAATTTGCAGAGGAAGTAATTTTCCAAACTATACTGGTTTGTTTTTTTTTTAATATTTATTTATTTTTGGCTGTGTTGGGTCTTCGTTCCTGTGCGAGGGCTTTCTCTAGTTGCGGCGAGCGGGGGCCACTCTTCATCGCGGTGCGCGGGCCTCTCATTGTCGCGGCCTCTCTTGTTGCAGAGCACAGGCTCCAGACGCGCAGGCTCAGTAATTGTGGCTCACGGGCCCAGCCGCTCCGCGGCATGTGGCATCCTCCCAGACCAGGGCTCGAACCCGTGTCCCCTGCATTGGCAGGCAGATTCTCAACCACTGCGCCACCAGGGAAGCCCCTATACTGGTTTTATTACTTTATATTTTATCACTTCACAACCATCAATTAAAGGAAATGACCCCTTTTAAAATTTTAATTTCTTAGCCCAGGGAAAAATAACTGACATCTCCTTTTGATTAATTGACCTCCCCCACCTTAACTGAATAAGCACATCATCCCAACATGCTAGTTACTTGCAGCTGCCCAAATCCTATGACATTATAAGCATCATAAAAATCCCTCTACAGAGGGGACAGTGATATAGGGCTTGCTTCTTTCTTTACTCTGCTCCATTTAGAAGTCTCTCACATATGACACCAAGAATACAAGCAATAAAAGAAAAAATAGGTAAATTGGATATCATGAAAATTGAAAGAAATTGAAAAGACAACAGAATCATATGTCTGATAAAGGACGTGTATCTAGAATATATAAAGAACTATGACAACGCAGTCACTAAAAATGGCAAACAATCTGAACAGTTCTCCAAAGAAGATACACAAAGAGCCAATAAGTACCTGAAAAGATGTTCTACCAGGATGGCTATAATCAGAAAGACAGATAATCCCAATTGTTGGCCAGGATTTGGAGAAACTGGAACCCTCATACACTACTGGTGAGAATGTAAAATGGTGCAGCCATTTTGGAAAGCAGTGTGTCGGGTCCTCAAAATATTAAAGATGGAATTATACCATATGACCCAGCAATTCCACTACCAGGTATATACCAGGATGAGCTAAATGCCAAATTACAAAATACAGCCTAGTTGCACTTTAAAATAGATCCTCTCCAGCTATTTTACTCCATTACAATTATCTTCCTAATCCAGACCTTTACCTACAACAAGATGCCCTCATTACCCTCCATCACTGGTATTCTAATCAATCCAGTCCACACTACACTTAGTAAAAACTTCCCCAAATACTGCTTCAAAATCTTTCAAGGGTCCCTCAAAGCCCCAAACTACTGAATTTGTCAATCAAGGCTTCTCACAATCTCATCCTGATCCACATTTCTAATAATATTCCATGAGGCTCCACTAAGGAAGTCTTCTAATCCTGTCAGGCCAAGATCTTCAGTGTCTTTTTTTTTTTTTTTTTAACAAATATAAACAAAAAATAAAATTAAGAAAAAGTTAACCCATCTAAGACACCCCTCAGAGTCCATCAAAAGCAACTCTAATGACATGACTGCAAACACTTTTCACGCTATTATTTGGATAAAATTATTGCTCCAGGAAACTATCATTTTAACAAATCAAACCCCGAATTCATCATTGTGTGTATATAACCTTGTACAAATCACGCAGATATCAAAGACTCTGTTTCTTCATCTGAAATATACATTATTTATGCCTCAATTTCATCACCACTGTATCGCTAAAAAACTCTGCAGAATGAACAGCTTAGTTAAGCACTCTTTTAGAGGGCAAAGAGCATTCATACAGATGATTATGTGTTAATTCATGGCATCCAATTTTGAACCATTTCCATTTTTTTCCCCTTCTAATAGATAATCTGGTGTTTACTTTCCTTTTGAACCTGTACAATCCCTGTCAAATGACTACAGAGCTGTGAAATTAGAGGTATTTAGTTAATGGCACATTTTTAGCATTAAATAAGCAAAGCTGCCAATTTTTACTAACATTCCACAAAATTCTGTAAGTAGAAAAATAAGAATCTACTTTCTATCTTTCTCAAGGCTGTTCACATCCTTCCAATTCCTTATAAGTAGGAAATTTCTATAGTTTAGAAAAAAAAAAGATATAAGAAGCCAAACTATCACATATTCTAAGAGTTGCTCTAAAAAGAAGAAGAAAACTAAACATCTTGCCACCACTATTCACACCAAATTGTTAATTCACTTCAGGTAATAAGGCAGAAAAGGAAAGAAAAGACTAAAACTTTCCCCATCACCAACTGTGAAACCAGTAATTCCTAAGGTCAAAAGAGTCCAGGAATTAACCACTGCTAAATAAAAATTCCACGTTATCACAACATAATACCTACCTCCCAGTTTCAAATTTATTTTAAATTCTCACACTATAAAATTGACTTTATTTTTCTTTTGTTGTACAGTTCTATGAATTTTAACGCAATTATAATTTTCAGCCAGTATTTCTTCAAACATGTTTTTCTGCATCGCACTATTTCTCCTCTCCTTCTGGGACTCCAACGACACAAATGTTAGCCCTTATGTTACAGTTCTCTGAAGCTCTTATTTTTTTCTATCATTTTTCTCTTTATTGTTCAGATTGGAAATTTTCTCTTGCCCTAAGAAGTTCAGTGACTCTCTCCTCTTTCCTCTCCTTTCTGCCATTGAATATATCCAGGGAGCCTTTTATTATGATTACTGTATTTTTCAGTTTGAAAATTATATTTGATTCCTCTTTATATCATTTACTTCTTTGCTGATACTTTTAGCTTAACACTTGTTGAAGGGGTATTTGCAATGGCTTATTCATGCATTTTTATAATGGTTGGTTAAAGTCTTTGTCTAATGATTCCAACATCTTCATTGTCTTGTCAGTAGGTCTATTACTGCTTTTTCCAATGTGAGTTGAGGTATTCGTGGTTCTTTGCATATTGAGTAATTGTAGATTAGATCCTTGACATTTTTAATAATCTATTATGTAACTCAGGATCTTCCTGATTCCTGTGGAGTATATTGATATTTTTGTTTTCACAGGCAGTTGACCCGGTTAGGTTCAAGCTGCAAGTTCCAATATGCTTTCTGAAGGTTGTGGTTTCAATGTCAGTTCAGTTTTCAAAGCCTTTACAATGCTTTTTGGATTTTTCCCATGGATACGCCATCCAGTGGTCAGTCTGCAACCTGGGTGGAGTTTTATCCATCTCAGTTTTCAAAGTCTTTAAAATGCAAATTAGGGGGCTTCCCTGGTGGCACAGTGGTTGAGAATCCGCCTGCCAATGCAGGGACACGGGTTCGAGCCCTGGTCCGTGAAGAGGGAATATCCCACGTATCGCAGAGCAACTAAGCCCTTGCGCCACAAATACTGAGCCTGCACTCTAGAGCCCATGAGTCACAACTACTGAAGCCCGTGCGCCTACAGCCTGTGCACAGCAACAAGAGAAGCCACCACAATGAGAAGCCGGTGCACCGCAACGAAGAGTAGCCCCTGCTTGCCACCCTCGCTCGCCACAACTAGAGAAAAAGCCCGCAGGCAGCAACGAAGACCCAACGCAGCCAAAAATTAATTAATTAATATTTTAAAATGCTAATTAGGATCTGATCCGTGCATTTGCACAGGTTGACAGTGAGCCCAAGTGTGTGTACACAACTTCACGGGTCTCTTTCCCAAGATCTTTCCTCTTCTCCCCATGGCACTTTCCAATTTCCTGAGAATACCCTTTTCTGTCCTCCAGCCAGGAACGGTCTACTTCTGTAACCACTGCCTGCCGGGGGTCAATCAATGGGAGGACAGACTAAAAACAATGGAGTCTGCCTCTGCCCACTTGGAACCACAGCATCAAAAAGAGAGTAAGGTTCCCCTCCCTCAGAGTTCTGGCTCCTGCAGACACCTGTTGTAAACTGATGTCATTACATGTGACTGCCTGAAACTGGGTTGTGAGAAAATAGAGAAAAAGAAAAAAAAAAATAGAGAATGACCCAACTCTCTGAGCTTTACGACTCCTCACGCCAGAATTAGAAGGCTTCTAGATCCCATTCTCTCTATACCACAGTGCTCAATTCCAGGTTTCTGGCTGCACTGAGGTCAGGCCAGGGGATCCTAGAGGTTTGGTGGTATTCAACAACTGATGTTCTTCTCCAATCTGCGTGCTGCTATTTACCATGTATTCTGTCCAGGTTTTACAGTTCCATTCAGTTGTAAAGAAAGGGTGGTATATGTTTACTCCATATTATCCAGAACCAGACGATACCCCCTTTTTAAGTAAGTAAAGGAACCCTACCTTTCCTGATATCTAAATTCTGAATTACAGAATCTGTTATCTTAACAATATTCTCTAATACCCAACTATGATGAGAAGCCAGGTCAGAAAGACTCAGAAGACGGATTTAATCCCCAAACCTCAAGCCAAACAATCCTTTTAGCCAAACTTTCAGCTGCAAAGGTGACAGAAACATCACTGACTAGCACTTCAGCAAAATACAAAGAAGGCAGTGTTTTTCTGAGTTCCACAAGGCCACATCAAAGCCTTAGCAATCACCTGACAAGAGCCAACATTCTAAAAACAGGAGTAGCCCACAACACATAAAAATAAAGGTAAAAAGCAGAAAAATACGGAGCTAGCAGTACCTGGTTTCTAAGACTTCATGGAAACACTTCCATGTTGTTAGCTTCATACATTACTTAGGTTTAGATGAAAAGTCTACTCCAGAAATAATCACTCACATAATAAACAATGGCACAAATGTAGCTGCCTTAACATTCTATTCAGTCTGAGCGGCAAGCCTAGTAGCTGGCATCAACCACACCATCCCCCAAAATCAGGCAACTGGTTGGAGTCCATAGTCACCCAAACGGTAGAATTTGATGAGTAAAAAAAGGCTGGTCAGTCCAAAATATCTAATAGTAGCCAGCCACATTGCCTAAGCTCCCACCATAGTGACTCACTTACACAAATGTGTTATCATGGTTATGTACATGCTAGACACTGTGTCGTATGCTAATTAGAAAATTTCCATCTAGTGAGTCATATATAAATAATGGAATTAAGAGAAAGAAAATGGATATTAAATTATTTTTTCAATATGATTACTGCTAGGTAAAAACAGAAGAGGAAGAGAAAGAAGAGGAGGAGAAGGAAAAGAGATGAGGAGAAGGACAGGGAGGAGGAAGAGGAAGAGAAGGGGAGGAGGAGAAGGGGAGGAGGAAAAGAGGAAGCACAGGAGCGGAAGGGAGGGGGAGGTGAAGGAGGAGGAGGAGGAGGAAGAGGAAGAACAAAAAGAAACACACTGAAATTTTTACTGTGTTTAGGTTTCAGCAGAGACACTGTAGGCAGTATTTTTCCTAGTTTTACTTCCTGCCCCCACTTTTTAAATTTCCTCTAATGAATATAATTACTTCAAAATAAGAAATAAACATTTATTAAAGCAAGCTGTGGGGCTTCCCTGGTGGCGCAGTGGTTAAGAATCCGCCTGCTGATGCAGGGGACACGGGTTCGAGCCCTGGTCCGGGAAAATCCCACATGCTGTGGAGCAAGAAGCCCATGTGCCACAACTACTGAGGCCCGTGCGCCTAAAGCCTGTGCTCTGCAACAAGAGAAGCCATCTCAACGAGAAGCCCGCGTGCAGCAACGAAGACCCAACGCAGCCAATTAATTAATTAAGATTATATTTTTAAAAAAAGACTGAAGAGGCGGGAACACTCCCAAAAACGTAAAAAATAAAAAAAATAAAGCAAGCTGCACACAATTACCATATGACCCAGAAGTCAGACTCCTGGGTATTTACTCTACAGAAATGATAACTTGGTTCACAGAAAAACTGGTATAAAAATGTTCATAGCTATTCTAATCACATTCTCCAAAAACCATAAACAACATAAATGTCCTTTAACAGGCATAAAGAAACTGTGGTACATCCACATAAAGTAATACTACTACTCAGCAACAAAAAGGAACAAACTACTGACACATTCAACTACACAGGTGAATCTCAAAGGAAACATACTTAGTGAAAGAAGCCAGTCTCAAAATGTTATGTACTGTATTATTACACTTATATGAAGTTAAGAAGTGAGGAAAAGGGAAAGGAACAGCAGGAACTAATTTTGGGGGGTAATAAAATTATTTTGTATCTTGATTGTGTTCGGACTCACATGAATCTACATATATGTTAAAATTTACAGAATCAAACACCAAAGAGAAATCATTTTTCCTATGTTAATTTTAAAAATAAAGACAACTCTACTGAACAATTCATATAGAATGTTACAAAATACATTTTTCTTCAAATAACAAAGATTGCAGAGTAACAAAAAATAAAATAAAGCAAACACAGAATCAATAAAATCCCAATAAAATTTCTAGCAAGCTTATTTGAAACAATGTATACAGAAATGCAAAGGCCCAGAATAAGCTAAATAACTTAATAAGAGAAACAAAGTTGGATACTTACATAAGTATCTGATCTCAAGATTTACCATAAACCTACAGTAATTAAGATGTGATGTAGGCATAAATTACAATAGATACATTGATCAATGGAAGAAAATAGAGTCAAGAAAGAGAAACAAACATATGTGGTCAAATGATTTTCAACCAAGACAGTAAACAAAAATTCAATGAACAAAGGAGAGACTCAAACAAATGGTGCTAGAACAACTGAGTATCTTATGGGGCAGGGGGCGAATCTCAACCCCTATCTCACCATCTACACACAAAAAAATTTTATTTATTTATGTATGTATGTATGTATGTATGTATGGCTGCGTTGGGTCTTCGTTGTTGCACGCAGGCCTTCTCTGTTACAGCGAGCGGGGGCTACTCTTCGTTGTGCTGCGTGGGCTACTCATTGCAGTGGCTTCTCCTGTTGCAGAGCACGGGCTCTAGGTGCACGGGCTTCAGTAGTTGTGGCACACGGGCTTCAGTAGTGGTGCACAGGCTCAGTAGTTGTGGCTTGCGCACTCTAGAGCGCAGGCTCAGTAGGTGTGGTGCACGGGCTTAGTTGCTCAGCGGCATGTGGGATCTTCCCGGACCAGGGCTTGAACCCGTGTCCCCTGCACTGGCTGGCAGATTCTTAACCAGTGCGCCACCAGGGATTGTCCTACACAAAAATTTAAAATGGTTCAGAGACCTAAATGTAAAATCTAAAACTATAAAACTTTTTTTTGGGTGGGGGGGGGGTGGATTGTTGTTGTTGTTGTTTTTTGGCTGCGCAGCACAGTTTATGGGATCTTAGTTCCCCAACCAGGGATCGAACCTGATCCCCCAGCAGTGGAAGCACAGAGTCCTAACCACTGGACTTCCAGAGAAGTCCCTAAAACTATAAAACTTCTGAGGGAACACAGGAAAATAATATTCGCAATCTTGTAGCAGGCAAAGATTTTTAAAGACAGGACAGAAAAGCTTTAACTCCAAACAGAAAATTTGATATGATTTCATCAAAATTAAAAACCTAATGCCCTTCAAAAGACTATTAAGAAAATAAAAAGGCAAGACACAGAGTGGAAGAAAATATTCATAATACAGTTGACCCTTGAACAACAAGGGGGTTAATTTGAATATAACTTACAGTTAGCCCTCTGTATCCACAGATTGAACCAACCACAGACCGTTTGGTACTGGTAATATTTACTATTGAAAAATATCGGCATTTAAGTGGACCCACACAGTTCAAACCCTCAGTGTTTACAGGTCAACTGTACATATATCTGTCAAAGATCTTATATACAAAATTATGAGGTGCCCTTAAAATAATAAAGTTCACGACTCAATTTAAAAATGGGCAAAGAAGATACTGAATGGACAGTAAGTACATAAAGATGGTCAACACCATCAATCATCAGGCAAATGCAAACTAAACCATAATGAGGTACTACCACATACCCACATGAATGACTAACCTTAAAGAGACTGACAACAGCAAGTGTTACAGAAGATGTTAAGAACTGATCACTCAGGCGTTGCTTGTAGGAATGTAAAGTGGTACAACCACTTTGAAAAGCAGTCTCCCAGTTTCACAGAATCTTAACCATACACTTAAAACGTGACCCAGAAACTCTACTCCTAGGTATATACTCAAGAATAAACAGAATAAAAACAAATGTCCATAAAAAGACCTGATAGTGACATCAGAAGAGCCTTATTTATAACCAAAAAACTATAAACAATCCAAATACCATCAACAGATGAATGAATAAATAAACACTAGTATATGGGAAATTATTCAGCAATAAAAACAACTAATTTCTGATGCATGCAACAATCTGAATGCAACTCAAAAATACTGCTTTGAGTCAAAGAAACCAGATACAAGAGTTTACTCTGTATGATTCCATTATTATGAAGTTATTTCTAGAACAGGCTAAAACTAATTCACAGTGATAGAAATCAAACGAGTGGTTCCAATGGACAGACAGTGAAGAAAAGTGACTGCAAAAGGGTGTAAAGCAACTTTCTGGAATGATGGACATGTTCTATTCATCTGTCAAAATGAATCTCAAAAGTATTTAATTATACACTTTAAATATGTGTATTTTACTGTATATATATACACATATACATATAGTATATATGTATATATATTTATTATATATATATACAGAACAAAATACATACATTTTAAGCATATTGTTCAATGATGTGTATAATTTACTATATATACAATAAAATACATATTGTATTTTATTATACACAATAAAATGCATACATACAATAAATACGTATAAATAAAATAATGAATTGAATTACATTCAATAAAATGAAATTAAGGAAACTCATATGAAGTAAAGCTTAATACAGACTTATTTTCTGGGCTGAATGTTTTCCCATTAAATTGTAACTATTCAAATGACTAAACCAGAGAACTTTTATCAGTTAGAAAAGCATGGAAAACTGGTAGGGAAAAATTGGCAGAAACCTTAGGAGTCATCTGGTCTATCTTCCTAGTTAGTGTCAAGTCCTACCAACAGCATGCTAAACTGATGGTTATAATAAATCAGAGATGGGGTGCTCAGACCTCTCGAGATAGTCTTCACCACTGGTGAAACACAGAATCTCTTGGAAAATTCTCTCTTAAATTGAGATGAAAACTGTGCTCCTCTAGAGCAGTAGCTGTCCTGCAGGTGAAATCTAGCTCACTGTCTGTTTTTAGAAATAAAGTTTTGTTGGAATATAGTCATGTGCATTTGTTTACCAAATGATTGCTTTCATGTTACAATGGCAGAGTTGAATGGTTGCAAACACAAAACCCAAAATATTTATCTGGCCCTTTACCAAAACAGTTTTTCTACCACTGTTCCAGAGAAACACCATAGAAGTCTACACCCTCTTTTACATGACAGTATTCAAAAACCTGGAGCATATTAGTCCCATTTGTTCTTAGTCTTCCCACCCCATTTATTGGCTACTACTCCTATGTCACAGTAGTTCAAATCCTAAACACGCCCTTCTAGACACTACAGTTGATGAGTATCACTCTTAAAGTATAAAAATGAATTCACCACCCCATCGAAGATGACATTGGAACCATTAGCATCTATGATTCTGATACCACATTCCTATTAATGCAGTTTAAGGTTTTATTTACTTCTTTTTATGCTCCATCACATTTTTTACAGTAATAACTTAAAAAATAACTAATGTGCATGTATTACTTTTGTAAACAAAAACACTGTATGAGGATATATCCACAAATTCTTTCAACATAATTTGTCTGTACCTGGAGACTAGACATTATTTCAGGTATTTAAAGCACCTTGGTGATTATTTTCCCTTTCTCTTCACTTATTGTAGGCTACAATTCTATTCTATTATGTTATTTGATACAAGCTTTTCAGTTTCAGGATTATTCTCCTGAATGAAACAAAATAGGCTCTGTAGTCAAAGTCCCAGGGGGAAAATTCAGGAAACGGGTGCATCAGTAAAGAGAGATAGAAAAAAGGAAGCAAGAGGGTGCCCACAAGAAACCTCAACAAGGGACTTCCCTGGTGGTCCAGTGGTAAAGAATCCGCCTTGCAATGCAGGGGGCTTGGGTTCGATCCCTGGTCAGGGAACTAAGATCCCACATGCTGTGGGGCAACTAAGCCCGTGGGCCACAACTACTGAGCTCGTGGGCCTCAATTAGAGCCCGTGTGCTACAAACTACAGAGCCCATGCATCCTGGAACCCGTGCGCCACAACTACAGAGCCCACACGCCCTGGAGCCTGTGCACCACAACTAGAGAAAAGAAAACCCACACACCACAACTAGAGAGAAGCCTGAGCACCACAACGAAGAGCCCGTGTGCCGCAATGAAAGATCCCGCATGCCTCAACAAAGATCCTGCCTGCCACAACTAAGACCCGACACAGCCAAAAAAAAAGAAACCTCAACAAGTGTGATTTAGTGAAAATAACCCAAGGCTTACCAAGCAGAGAGGACTAGGCTTGATTTAGGCTCTGTTCCTTTTTAGCTATATAACATACAATCGTAATTTCAAAAGTAGATTAAAGTGAAGGTATAATGAATGAGCCACATACTATCTTAAATACATTTTAATCATAAGACATAACCCAATATTTTGACGTAGGCATCACCTTCACCTAGCCTCAAGCCTCTATCTGGAAGAATTCCCTGCCCTCCCTACCCTATTCCAAGGAAGAGTGAGCTTCCTGACTAGTGTGCACAGTTCTTGAACACGTGGGGCTAATATTATAAAAAGCTGCTAATACCAGTGATTGACACTATTCTTCCAATCAGGTGTTGGAAGGGTATGAGGCAGAAGTTCTGGGTATTTTCTTGCAGTGCTGGCAAGCCCATTTGGCAGCAGCAGCTTTAAAGCCGTGAACCCTAACCGTGGTATCATTAATAAAACTGACATTTTAATCTTCATATGTCACTCTCTTGTGTCTTATTTTTCATTTGGTTCCAAATTTAGGATCAGGACTTTTTGAGTATGGATCCTCTGAATAGAGTTCCACATTGCCCTTCTTGCATAAAGTCATACTCCTAATGCATTCTCCACAGTGTTCAGAGCTTGTTTCTTTGAAGTACAGCAAAAACCAATGCATTTGCAAAGAAATAAATTCAGAACCTTCCAGAATTTTTCTCTAATTTACACTCAGTAATAAGTATTTTATAGCTCCTTGTTCATTCTAAGTATTCAACTCAGCTTTCATAAAACAACCTTCTTTATGAACTCATTGGTTTAATTTTAAAAAAATAAGTATTAACAAGTTTGGTAACAAATACAATTGATTCTTGGTAAAGATACAATTCATGTGGTTGGAGCAGTACAGAAGCATACTAGAATATAACTGGTTACACATGAGGGACTAATGGAGCCATTGTCATCAGTCAGTATATTTTCCAGGGGGAATGAAAAGGATTCATTAATCTGGTTGGTAAAGAGAACATCAATATCCTCAGCTTTAAAACGGGGATACCACTATCTTTCTTTTAAGGTTCCCATGAGGATTAAATGATATAATAGGTAAAAAGTACCTAGAGAAGTATCTGGCACATACTAGGTACTCAATAAATACATACACTAAGCCAGCACTGAATGGAACTGAGCCCCATACCAACACAGAATCTCTATAACACAACTCAATATTATCTGAATAATCTACTTGAGGCAAAAACTGGGAATGCTGCTGGAGATTATTTCTCATAATCCCAGCTAACCTTTCAGTACGGAAACCAAAACAAATTTTTAAAATTTCCTAATAGCATAAATATGACCATATATATACATATATATATGTATATATATCAATAGAGAGAGAGGAAAAGCCTCAATATCCTAAAAGAGAAGGAAAACCACCTGGCACTGTGCAGATTATTCCACTCCCACCTGTGTGAGCTACCAACAGTAACCTGTTCTCCTTTCAGTTCAGAAATCTCCTAAAATCAGGCTATTACTATTTCCATCTTCCAGTCCCAAGGCCTGACAAGAGAGGACCAGTCCAAAAAATATGATTACCAGGGTCTAAGATTATTAAAAGAAAAAAAGAAATTTAAAACTATTCAGAATCCCACTTCCAACCCTTATACGCAGTACACTAAATGTGAGTTCATATCTGCTAGGTTTCAGTCACTGCAGTAAAATCATGTAAGTGCCAAACTCACTTCTTTACCCGACTCCTATCCGACATGAACATTTCTATTACTATGAATTCTGAGGCATGGATCTCAATCTGAACAGCATTCCTAAATTATTTTCTGATGACTGGAGAGAATCCTGGCACACGCCTGTATAATAAGCCACTGTGGATGCCAGTGTTTCCTATCCCACCACTAGTCTAACCTGCTACACTCAGGAGGCTTACCCCTGTCTTCCAATTTCAGCATGACACTCTGACCTCAGCTTGCCCCTCAAAGCTAAAAATACTTTAAAGGTTCTGCCCAGCTCTTGGTCCCAAGTCCTCTCTTTACTCACATTCTGCCCGATAGCTAACAAAATGTTTGAGCTTTCCATATTAGAAATCTTAAGTTATCTTTAAAAAAATTGAATTCTTTTGTGAGGATGAGTCATAATTTTGTTCTATGTGGGGCAAAAAAAGAAGCAGAAAAGATAATTCCCACCCTCAGAATGTTCTTAATCTAATTAGAGAAAACACATGGAAAGGAGTAAACATAAAATCAGTATAACACTACATGAAGCCTAAAAAAAACACAAGGTGTTAATGTGTTTTACCTCCTCCATCCACCTCATATAATACAAAAATTAAAGGTTGTTATCCTTAATTTCAAAAATGATAGATTGTTCCTCTTGATTTTGAAGCTCTTCACAAAGATAGCCACGCCACCCTCAGCATCTTATCCACACTTACTCATCCTCCTTCATGAAGTCTTCCCTGATTAACTAGAAGAAAGCTCAGCATTGTTCCACCTACACATAGTCCCAAAATTCTTCCATGTCTGCCACCTGAAATAACATGCTTTCCAAACTGCCCATATAGAAAATAAACCACTTAATCTATTTATTCAGTTGAGTACCTTTCCCAAGTGATCTTATTCAGCTAGTTGGTTTGTATTAGCTTTGAGTAAGACATAATGGTTCTCTATGTTGCTTGTCTACCTTAAGTTGCTTGTATATTTGGAAATGTAATGTGCAGGGCAAAATATAATCTATGGAAATTAGGCAACAAGTTAAATAATCACAGGTCTTCCCCTCATTACTTTTACATTTTTCCAAAAGGAGAAAAAAGCGCCTTTTTTTAAAAAGACAGCCCTACCAACATGTCAAACTTTGTATGTAAGATATTACTTCTCCAGTTCCACACTTGAAGAAATACAAATACAAGGTTTACAACATACTGAACTCTTTGCAAAAGGACCTCAAAATGCACTCAATATATTTGCCTCTGCTCCTACCTCAATTTTAGACAGTTTTATCGCTTATTTCCTGACCACAATCAGTTAATACTGGGCTATACACATATGACACACATCTCCTAGATTTTCAAGGAAAATCCCTACCTCATATACCCTTTTTTTCCCATGAGAATGTCAAATGTACAATTAAACCTGACTAAATTTTTAAGACTGTGAATAAAAATAATTTTAATTCCTTTGTCTAAGAAAAGGAATTAAATAATACTGATTTGTTGTTCAAAACACCTGGTTACTACGTTTATAACTCAAAGGCAATGAGAAAATACAACTCCTCTAGAGGCAATGAGCAAAATACTTCTGAAACGTCTTCAATATTGATAACTAAAAAATTACATTTTGGCCAATGCTGGCCACCACATATTAGAACTCTGCCTTCTTTCTCCTTAGATGGATTCCTAAAATTCAAGTTCCTACTTGACTATCAACACCTCCCCTTCTTAGCAGGCTGCCAAACTCCAAAAACAGTTTGGTCTTGATTTCCTAGTAAAGGCTCATTAAAAAAGTCAATTTAATTATCTCCTAAACCTCAGTCAGTATAGGCCTTCCACTCATTTGAGGTTTCTGTCCTCACACCTGAGTACACAGAGGGTTCCCCATCACCACCACCACCACCACCACCACCCCTCAATCGAAAAGAATCAGTATTTACTGTGGCTCATCAAAAGCAGTACCTTTATTGTTGCTATTGTTGTTCCAACCTGTTTTGTTTGGTTTTCATTTTGTTTTATTTTGTTTTTCCCAGTGACTACCTTCTGAATGGCTTTCAAAGATCTTTAGACTAAAATGCAAACTTTAACAGCAATACCGTAGCCTATTACTGGGTGATCCTTGCACTCCCTAGAGCTTGCAATATGCAGAGGCTTGCCAAATTAATCTGGTGCCCCTTGCCTCCTCTCCTGGATTGCAGTATCTGACAAACCTTTATTCTGGGTGAGGAAGAAAACTACTTGAAGAAGAAAACTGTTTCATGTATACTGAAGTTCCAGTATGTAATGTGGTGTCTCAGACTCACTGGGGAGAGTTCAGTACAAGGGATGATCTGTCAAAATCTACAAAACAAGTCAATGTTCAGGCAATAAATCTAGACCTTTCCATAATTTCTGAAGTTGTTAATTTTTTGTTGACCGTTTTTTTTTTAAATTATCATTAACAACCTTGCAGTGAATATCTTTGTACATCTATCTTGACACATTTTTGCAAGTATATTTAAAGGAAATAATGTTGGGCTAGAGTGCTAGAGCAGGGCTCTATAAACTTTTTTTGGAAAGGGACAGAATTATTTTTGACTTCATGGGCCATACAGTTTCTGTTCCAACTACCCAACTCTGCCTTTTAGCACAAGTTTTGACCTTTACTGATACTCAAATAGATCATTTTTTAAAAATAGAGATATGGGGCTCCCAAATGGACACTCCAGAGAGAGCACCCATGATCTCTTTGTCAAGAATTGTGGTATGTCTGAGATTCTGCCCTATTTGTAAACTAACAAGGTAGACTGTCACAGTTTCATGGATGAAGGCAGAAGACCTGAGGCTCTTGAGTCAGAGATGCATTACTTTATGAGTCACATCCCAGCAAGCAGCACGAGCAACAGCATATATGCATTAGTCCCCTTACCGCCATATCCCATGGCAGCCACGGGCATGAGCCCAAATGGATGTCTGCACACACAGTGGGTTTACAGGAGAGGAAGTCTGAGTTTAGGGAGCCCACATCTTTTACAGTATGCAGTGAGTATGTCTGACCTTAGCTCTGAAGAGAGACGTTATTTCTATTATACTGAACAGTACACATACCTGCCCTTTGCTCCAGAGAGAGGCATTCTGTCTATTTTCCAAGGCTGTTTACTATACAAGCATCCTTGAAAGGACAGTCCAAAACAAAGGCAGCCAGTGCCTCTGCCTGCAAAACATGTGGAAATGTAAGAGGCCCTTAGAAAATTACCTCCAACACAATGTATCCACTGTTTCTACACCGTCTTGGACTCTTGGCAAATTTTTCCAAAGCATTCCACTCTATCAACCAAGCTGATTAATCTGACGGACAAAGGAAGGGCCAAGTCTATTTAATTTGTCTTATCCATGCGTAACTCAGGATAGATACTATAAACAGGACTCAAGCAGCAAGATGAGGCCAACCTACAATATTGACCTCCACCAGGTCCTCCAGGGTCCTGGGCTAAATCAGCTCAACAAATCCCATAAACCGTCAGGGTCAACCTTAAAAATCCGAACGACTTTCTCTTTTATGTGTCTAAAATGACCTTTCCACTTAGACCATTAATCCAGGTATAGGAATATATATTAGCAATTACACAGATTCTGCCTTGTAATCCATCTGGCTCACAAGGAAATCTAAGGCAATTCTATCATCCATAACAACCCTGGCCAGTGACTTGAGGCTGAACTGAATACCTTCTAGAGATGAGCTGTAATCACTGATCACTTCAGCTGAAGTCAGGGACCCATTTCCTAACACCTACCCTAACTCCATCCTAGGGATAACTGCCTGCAGAGTGTATGTAAGTAATGAATCAGCCACCCCTCCAAGAAGTTCCCCTAAGTAATCAAGGTTAGCTTAATTTTGGAGAGAACTCTACAATCATTCGAAAACTATATGATGTTACATTAAATACCTGAAGGTCTCTTACAACTCTCTTTATGGTGCAAGTCACTATGTTTTTGGTAAGGAGGCGAGTTAACGTCTGGCTTCCCTACAAGAAGTACAATGCTGGGAGCACTTCAGGTACCCCTGGAAAGAGCTGTTTACAATTACTGGAGGTCCACAAGAGAGACCTAAATCAGTCAAGGGGCACAGGCTGACAGTACATCTAATATGGTCTTTTTTTTTTTTTTTAAATTATTTGCTTTATTTATTTTTTTTAAATTTTATTTATTTATTTATTTATTTATGGCTGTGTTGGGTCTTCGTTTCTGTGCGAGGGCTTTCTCTAGTTGCGGCAAGTGGGGGCCACTCTTCATCGCGGTGCGCGGGGCTCTCACTATCGCGGCCTCTCTTGTTGCGGAGCACAGGCTCCAGATGCGCAGGCTCAGTAATTGTGGCTCACGGGCCTAGTTGCTCCGCGGCATGTGGGATCTTCCCAGACCAGGGCTCGAACCCGTGTCCCCTGCATTGGCAGGCAGATTCTCAACCACTGCGCCACCAGGGAAGCCCTAATATGGTCTTTTAATGGGCTGGTGTGCCTTAGAGTTCCCAGTTTAGTTTGAATAACTGAATCTAGTCCTTATATTTTGGAGACTGCCTAAGAAACGTCAATCCAACCCATCCTGTTTGTCCAAACATCAGCCAGATGGCATGCAGCCACTTCATGGAATGACTGAGCAATGGCTACTGTAATGGGGGAAGGGAAGGCATCTGGAGGTGTTGACTAGTGTTTTGTGTACGAGGTACAGGAGTGGGGCCCTCCCCCCTGCTGTTTCCAACAGACCTCTCAGTAAGGTTAAGAGGAATGACAATCAAATCATGGTAAGAGCCACCTGGGGATGAACAGTAGACCCAGCACCCAATTAAATTTATGGCACCTGCAACAGTCTGGGAGCCTGCACTGGAAGTTTTCCTTCTGGAGGAAGTTTCTGGGGGCAGTTCTGAAAGATGAAGATCACTAATAACCCCACCTCACCCCTGCTTACTTCCCAGGGCCTAACATATTCCCCAACCTAGCTCACCCCGGTTCCCATGGCCTAACAGATTCCCCAACCTAGGAGCCAGGAAAAAACTAATGCTCCCATTCCAGTAGCTATAAATTCAACTTTTAACTAATAGTTTCCTCCTCAGAGCCAGACTCATCATCTGAAAGAGTCAAGTGCAAGAGAAACAAGCATTTTTTAAAAATAAAAATTCCAGAGAATAATTACATGTACTCTCACTTCGACCCATATGAGCCATTATAGGGGGACTTGGTAATCTGTTTATTTGACCAAATGGTCATTATCCTTATAATCTAGGACCCTAGGATCCAACAAAAGACTCTAGGTGGCTGAATGAGACTTACCTTTGAATCCCCTAAGACCCATTTAGATAGGCTGCCAGCTGGAGGGTATACCAACCAGGCTGTTCTGGGACTACCTTTAGGTTATTTTTTTAAAAAAGACCCACCATAGCAAGGAATTTTCAAGATGCGTCTATGTAACTCCCTACCCTTTTCATCCTGATCATTATCCAGAAAGCAAGCAAAAGAGGATGTTCGCTTTCTGGGGATCCCCTTATTCAGTGACCAAACCACTAAGATGTGTAAACCAAGAGAAATGAGAGGGTCAAAAATGTTTTGGGTCTTTCTTTTTTTGACCATTTCAACACTCAACAATACTGGATAATGCCCATGGATGACTGGGAATACGAAGGTCCACTGAATACCTTGACTATCAGCCAACTGTTGAGTGGCTTTGGAGATTAAAGGCAAACCACTGTCAAGATGCACATGGTCTGACAACCTGAACACACGACACAGTTTAGTTTCAAGGGCCACAATGGTGTGGTCAGAGTTGGCTGATCAGATTGGTGTGACAACACTGTAACCTGAAAAAGTGTCAGCAGCACTGAGGCACTCCCAATGGCTCCAAAAGGGAGTCAAAGGTGTAATGTCAATCTGCCAGCAGCAGGCAGGGATAGCAACCCACATAATGTGGCCTCCACACTGTGAGGCAATAGGGTCAATTTCTGGAAGGAGCCACAATCCAGAATACAGCAGTAGTCTGTGCAATAGAAACATAGAGTGCTTCACTTTGTGCCCAACACCAGCCTCCTGCAACTAACCATTTTTTAAGAGATGGTTGCAGGTATCAAATTGCTAAGGCATTTAGATTCCACTGAATACATTTAAAAGAGCAAGGTAACTACTTTATTTCTAAATGTCAACAACAAACACCTAAATTATATCCTTTGCAATTATTAAACTTATAATTTAAAAGTTTAGATGTCAACTTCAAAATGTACAAAGAGTTTCTTCAGATTAAAAGACAAGTCCAAAGAACTTCTCTGTATTATGGTATCTTCTCTATACTACGGAAGAAACCCTATAATTTCACTACTTCAGGCTTAATTCTTGATAAAACACAGGACTTTAGAAATGCTTCATTTTGCTGAAAATTCCTAGTTGTTAAGTCCATTTTCTTGCTGCAATATTCTTTTTTTAATATATAAATTTATTTTTTATTTATTTTTAAATTTTTGTCTGCGTTGGGTCTTTGTTGTGGTGTGCAGCCTTCTCATTGCAGTGGCTTCTCTTATTGCAGATCATGGGCTCTAGGCGTGCAGGCTTCAGTAGTTGTGGCACGTGGGCTCAGTAGTTGTGGCACGTGGGCTCTAGAGCACAGGCTCAGTAGTTGTGGTGCACAGGCTTAGCTGCTCCACAGCATGTGGGATCTTCACCGGCCAGGGCTCGAACCTGTGTCCCCTGCATTAGCAGGCGGCTTTTTTTTTTTTTTTTAATTTTTAAAACTTTGGGTTTATTTATTTATTTATGGCTGAGTTGGGTCTTCGTTTCTGTGCGAGGGCTTTCTCTAGTTGCGGCAAGTGGGGGCCGCTCCTCATCGCGGTGTGCGGGCCTCTCATTATCGCGGCCTCTCTTGTTGCGGAGCACAGGCTCCAGACGCGCAGGCTCAGTAATTGTGGCTCACGGGCCCAGCTGGCAGGCGGATTCTTAACCACTGCGCCACCAGAAAGCCCTGTACTGAAATATTCTATTATCACCAAGTCTATAACAGTGCCTGGTACATAGTAGGCACTTAATATATATTTACTGAATACACTAAAATCAGAAGCCAATGTTTAAAAATTTTCTCTGCCTTTCTAATACACTCCATCCCACCCCACCCAAGGCAGATTAAATGCCTCAAGACAACCAGGGAGAAGATCATGTACATGGAAATGCAAAAGAGAAAAATACAGTCTTTTTCTTTTTACATAATATTATACAGTTTCACAAAGAAACAAGTCTGTAACATCTTATATATAATGATCTCAAAGCAATCTATCTATCTATCTATCTATCTGGCTGTACCAGGTCTTAGTTGCGGCACTTTCTGCGCGCAGGATCTTCACTGAGGCGTGTGGGATCTTTTACTTGCGGCATGCGGGCTCTTAGTTGCAGCACGCGGGATCTAGTTCCCTGACCGGGGATCAAACCCAGGCCCCCTGCATTGGGAGCACGGAGTCTTAACCACTGGACCACCAGGCAAGTCCCTCAAAGCATTTTTTAAAGTATTTATTCTTAGAGACTCTCAGTAATTCTTTAAGGCAGTTAAAGTAAGTCAAGCCTCTTACCCTTCCTCAGAGAAGGAGAAAGAAAAGTAATATACTTATCTCAGAGGCACAAAGGAAACTACAAAGAAAAATAAGCAAAAAAAAAAAAGAAACTACACCAGATTCAACAAAAATATTGCTGTGGAGAATACTGCGATGTGCCACCTAATCTCTCTTAATAAGGGACTCATTCCCCTAGCTTTGGGGAGTACCTGTGCTATAGCTTTGCCCAACATTGTGCCCCTTCCTGGGCAGCCCACATGCAACGACAGATCCATTCAAAACTAAAAGTCTGGCAATCTTAGCCCAACTCAGAACAACTCTGAAGGGACACTCTAGCAACTGAATACACAGTAGGGCTGGTCAAGGATGTCACTGGGCCTTAATCGTAACTCAACTTTTCCCTCAGTCCAATCCTGCTTCCTTCCTTTCCTTTTCACAGATATTGATCCCAAGGGTACTCAATGAACATCCTCTAAGCTAAACTCTATCTCAGGCTTCGCAAGGAATCCAATCTGCAACAATTCTCAAGAGTCGCGCTTTTAGATCCATAGAGCACACAAGAGTTAAAATACCTATAACAGTTTGTACCACTTGTACATTGTAATAGCTGGAGAAACAATACTGTAAAATGGAAAGGCCACCACTATTTCTCTGATAGTCTTAATTGAACCAAAATATTTTCCTTTAAAAAAAAATCAATACACTGAAAGTTCTGAACATGTTAAAGATCTCAGTGTCTACACCTATTAGCATTGTTTTCCAGGCGGGAACAACACTTCTTCCCTTCTAAACCCAAATAACAGTAACTGAACATATTAATTTAGTATGTGAAACATCAGGTTATTCATAATCTTATGTTTTATATGATTTTCATATTTTAATTCTAATCATAATACAAATTCCCAATGTAAGTATTCTATTTTCTCTAAGCAAATTAAAATTCAGAAAAATATTCCTCCCACTAAGATACTGCTTAAGAGGAAAGACTTTCCTGAAATGAAACAGCAGAATACAAACATTTAGAAATAATTTAGACATCATAGCATCGTTTCATATAATCTCATGCTAAGCAGCAAAGTTGAAACATTTTATAATTTGGGTTAATTACATGGAGAAAAATAGGAAACCACTTCCGAGGTCCACTCTCATAGCTGGCTCTCAAAATGCAATCACTTCTCTTAGAAGTCCTTGAAATCATAAAATTCTTTTTTTAAAAAATACTTATTTATTTTCACCAGGTCTTAGTTGCGGCAGGTGGGCTCCTTAGTTGTGGGAGGCTGGCTCCTTAGTTGTGGCACATGGGCTTCTTAGTTGTGGCACGCAAGAGGGATCTAGTTCCCTGAGCAGGGATCGAACCCAGGCCCCCTGCATTGGGAGCGTGGAGTCTTAACCATTGCACCACCAGGGGAAGTCCCCATAAAATTCTTTAAAAATTGATAGAAAGCCTTCAGACTCTTTGTAAATATCTGAAATGAAAATTAATTTTTGACAACACAAGAAATAAGGTAATGTGGGTGATGGGAGAAAAGCATTCTTTGGCAAAATACAGTTGGTTTCCTTGTTTCTTTAACATTTAATCACTTCAAAAAGTTAAAATGACTACCATGGTGAACAAAATTTTTATTAAACATTTTATACAATGTCTATATTGACGGTGTCAAACTGAGTCCAGCAGAAAACCAGCACAAACTCAAAGGCTGTCCTCCTTTACTTTTTTTTTTTTCCCTCCTTTACTTTAAGAAGGATCCTAGGCATTTTCTGATTCTTAAAATCTTTAAAAAGCACCAGCTCATAGCTCTACCTGCCCAGCTCTCAGACTCACAGCAATATGACTAAACAGAAATTAAGCCACATAAAGTGCCAGAAATTCTATTTTAGGGAAAACAACATCAAGAACATCTGAGGACTTATCATCCAGAAGAATACTTGTTAACCATACTCCAAAATTAAGAAGGTCTCCAAACTTCTTCTAGAACTAGACTGACCACATCAGCCCTATCCATACACCCCAGTATCCAGGTGGTTGTCACTTGCCCTGGGGCTGTTTTTAGATAATCAGCAAATTAGACAATAACTATTTTCCTTACTTTTGTTTTAAAGAAGGAAAAAGTCTTCCCTTATAAAAGAGATCAGCTTTGACCAACTATGAGTTAAAAACTCTTCTGCAAATCAAAGTGAACTGATTCTACTGTGTCCCTCCTTCCTCCTATTCTTTTGTCCTGTCAGTGTTAAGGTGGACTTGATTTAAATTTTTGATTTTATGAAGAATTTACTGAAGAATTTTCTTTTTTTTTATTTTACTAAGTTAGGTTATATATCTTGTATTTAAGTCTCAGAGTTTAGCAACTAAGCTGTCTCTCATTACCCTACCTCTGCTTCCCCACCAGCAAATAAAATGAATATTACCAATGTTCTCTACTTGGGTCCAAGTTTCAGAGTTTGCACCTTTCCTGGCCTTCACTTATTGTCCAGGAGTTTACAAAAGCTGGGATGGGGCAAAGCAGGAGGAACAATGAAGTAAAATATACTGTATGCAAAAGGAAATAAAATCATATATACAAAGAAAAGAGTCAGAACTTGCTAATACATCTACATCAAATATACAAACCCACAGTGGGTAAAAAAAGCATTACCTCTAAACCTGAGTTCCCTGCTTACTAAGTCCCTATGATCCCCCCCACAGGCTACTTATATCTAACTTCAAATATACATGTTTAAATAGCTCATTTCATCAAAAAAACAAAAACCAAAACCAAAAACTGATTTTACATACAGACACATGGGGATTCATTTTATTTTCAAACTGTATGTGGAAAAGTCTATGGAAGTGTTTAATTTCAACTTGGGCTAAGTATATGAGCCAGGCAGGATGAAAAGGATATCTCCTTTGGAACCGTGAACTTCATATAGCACAAAATAAATATGAGTTGAGAAATTCAGAGATGTCCCGCATGAGCTTGATCTTTTGCTTATCTATAGCCCTGACATATTTATCAGTGTTTCTTCTGCTCTCTCTCTCAGCAAAGCAATCATCTTAATTAATACACTTATAACACCCAACAAGCAAAGAGAAATATTTAATAAATGCTCTGTAATGGTGATATCAAAAATGGTGCTACATACTAAGAAACCCATCATTCTCATCTCTGACTATAAATCTACAGAATTCTCAATACCCAAATATAATTGGTACTGAATTAAAAAAATCCACCTAATCAACCCATGTACAAACAGGACCAAATTTTCACAGCAACTAGTGAAAAAAGGGTTTAAGACTTAAATTTCAATATGAAAATTATTTTTAGAAGAACTTATTTCATTTTATTTCACAAGATTTAGGTTATTACTATAAGCATGCGCTAATTCTGAGGAGAATGAACAAAAATGAGAGGGAGGTCATTTACTGACACTGTATAACAAACAACATTCTTCACTTCCCAGCTGACTTTCAGAACACTGTCTAAACAAAGGTAATTTTTCCACAAAGCGTTCTCTTAATTCTTTGATATCTAAACCACTCTTTACTGAAACACCTATTGAGTCATTCTCGTGGCAAATTTCTCCCCTACAATTGTTAACTAATCTATTTCTGTCAGAAACTCACCTAAACATGTCTTTGCATATAACTGTAACTGTTCTCCAATGGTTCTTTCATGGACTTCATGAAATTCTGCACTTTTTGCACTATCTACAATTTTTCTTTATGCTCGGTTTGTACTGCGTTTTCACTAGAAAGCAACCAATAAGGATTCTGGCCCAATGGACATGGCTAGACAGTCTAGCTGGGGAATATGTTTGAATGGAGATGATTTGTAGATGAATATCCTTGGTCATGAAAACTTTCACTTCCTTATGCAATCTCTGTCTGTGGAGATCTAGGATTATGAATACTTGTATAACAAGGACTTCAACACAAAACTGATAACTAAGGGATTTAAGACAACTAAAAATAAACCGTTCATTAATCAAGAAGAAAAAGTTGGTCAGTAAAAATGGTTAATGTGACAGTTACCATATATACCATAAATAACATAATAAAATTAAAACACAATAAAATACATTCAAAATATTTTAAAAGAATATTATTTCAGTTATATCATTTTCTTCAATAATTCAGAAGATATATCTCAATCTGTCAGCACCTTAGACTTATTTTTATGTTAGTCAGTTACCATTACCCATAAAACCACAAAATTTTAGAGCTCGAATGGACCTTAGAGATGATCTAATACTGCCTCCTCATTTTACAAAGGAAACAACCTAGGTCCAGAAAGGTAAAGAGACATGTAGAATATTAACAGTTAATGGCAGAGCAAGGGATCATTATTCTTCCTCTTAGTATATCATTCTTCGTCTTACTACAAAGTGGAGAATATTCAGTGTACTCTAGAAAACCCTCTTGAACAAATCTTAATCTCTCATTTCACATTTTTACTGACTTTACTGTTTCCTTTAAAAGAGTGGAATATGGGGGTGGGGGGACAGTATCTCACATGTCAAATGGAATCTATGACCTTTTTCTTGATCCAACCCAGATTAGGTTTACTAGGAATGCCTTCCTGCAAATAACTGTGGGGAAAGACAGGGAATACTGATCCATACTTACCTTTCTGAATGGATTTTAATGTAGGAAGATCGTGATACAATAGCCTATTTCGACCTGTAAGTTTACTGTTTCTTACAGAAAAATATTTAGTTATATACCAGATACTTAATTTTCTTTAAAAGAAATTCAGAGGTGATGTTTTACAATAATTATATGATGTAAGTACCTATACTTTGTAGAAAACAATGTATAGTCTCTAAAAGAAAAGATAAACTCAGGACTTCCGTCATGGTCCAGTGGTTAAAAATGCGCCTTCCAATGCAGGGGACACGGGTTCAATCCCTGGTAAGGGAACTAAGATCCCACGTGCTGCAGTGCAACTAAGCCCATGCACCACAACTAGAGAGCCCACGTGCCTCAACTACAGAGCCCGCGAACCACAACTACAGAGCCCGCACACTGCAACAAAGAGTCTGCATGCCACAACTAAGACCCAACTGAGCCAAAAATAAATAAATAAACATTTTTTAAAAAGAAAGAAAAGCTAATGACACTACAGAGTGAAGTAAGTCAGAAAGAGAAAAACAAATACCGTATGCTAACACATATATATGGAATCTAAAAAAAAAAAATGGTCATGAAGAACCTAGGGGCAGGACAGGAATAAACACACAGACCTACTAGAGAATGGACTTGAGGACACGGGGAGGGGGAAGGGTAAGCTGGGAAAAAATGAGAGAGTGGCATGGACTTATATACGCTACCAAATGTAAAACCGACAGCTAGTGGGAAGCAGCCACATAGCACAGGGAGATCAGTTCGGTGCTTTGTGACCACCTAGAGGGGTGGGATGGGGAGGGTGGGAGGGAGTGAGGGGCAAGAGGGAAGAGATATAGGGATATATGTATATGTATAGCTGATTCACTTTGTTATAAAGCAGAAACTAACACACCATTGTAAAGCAAATATACTCCAATAAAGATGTTTAAAAAAAAAAAAAAAGGCTAATGACACAACCACTATGGAGTAATTACCGAAAGTATTTACCTAGAAAAAAAAATCTAATGAACATGATGCCAAATATGCCTCATCTGGCTTGTTAACTGCCATAATCTCATTTTGTTTCTCATTTTTTAAAAAGCATTTTAAACAGCAATCTTAAAATAAATCCAGTATTGGCAAAACCATAATTTTTGACTTGAAGAGTACTTTTTATAAGAGTAAAAACCTTATCTGATCTCACTGCAAAATGCCAAACATCTAATATAACACTGATTCCCTTGTACTGATTGTGAAGATAGTATAATAGAATTAAAATAAAAAGGTTCATTTCAATTTGCTAAATATTAACTTAGTACACAGTACACGCATAGTACTGTGCTAGACACTGCAACCAATTAAAAAAACCTTATAGTCTAATAAAGGTGATACCAATATGTCCAATAAAATATCATAGGTTTGGTAAGAGGGCTAGAAATAAGAGTATCATTAAAAATCCAAGGGCAGAGGACATTTTACCTGTAAAATAAAAAACTTAGGGTGACAGCTTCTTTAAAATACTCAAAGGGCTGTTATGTATAGAAGAGGAAATAGATTCATTTTGTTTTGCTGCAAAAGCAGAAATGAGATCTATGGGAGGGAGCTGCAGGGAGACTGTCAAAGGCAGAATTTCCCCAAGTTTATTCCACAGACCATTAACCTCTCAAGCTAACTCTCAAAAAGAATTCCATGTTCCTATAAATTCAGTAAACATATGCAGGATATTTATTAGTATATGTAATACTATAGTTCCTCTGGGAGATAAAAATGTACATGAATACTAAGAAGTCCTATACTAAGGAAGCCTATTTAACTTTGTATAATTAAGTGTTCTCCAAATATTTCACCATGAGTTTTGTTGTCCCTGTACCAATTTTTGCTCCCCAAAATACTGAGAAGTGTCAACATAATAATGCTTTCTAAGGATGTCGCACAGATCACAAATCTCAGAAAGAAGGATTTCCTAAAAAACAGTAGAGTGATATTTATATTATTTACCTGGAATCAATCTCCTAGGCACAAAAAATAAGTATAAAACATTATCAATGAACAGAAGAAAAACAGTCCTCTAAAATAACACATAGTATAGCTAATACTTTAAGGATCAAAATGAATTTCTAAATTTTGCTGAAAAGTTAGAGAACTGAGTATAAACTCACAATGTGAAACTTTTTAAAATGAATAAATGAGCTTGGGAAAAAAAATAAATGTTAAGTCCTATGTTTAGGTTTTATTGGATTTTTAATTATCAATATGCTGAGGAGAGAATGGAAAAAACTATGTAATTGTTTATATAAAGTCAGAATTTTAGTTTATTATAACTTGAAGTGAGAGTCAATCCTTATAGGAATTTCATCACTGATAACAAAAGTTACTTTCCTTAGGAAAGGTCAGTAGCCCATCTATCCCTTAGAATGAGGGCAGACGCATGTATTAGCACATAAGCAACCCCAGTCAACAAGCCTTTATCAAATGGAACCTCATGAAAAGTTCCATTTGAGTCTCAGTTTGCTTATGAGACCAACCAAGTAAAGGAAGAGAGAAGAGGAAGCTGAAAGCACAGAAGAGAAATAACATTACTTAGCTTCCTTTCCCTCTCTGCATAGGTACCCAAGGACCATTAGATTCTGTTGACTCTCATTACTCATGGATTCTGTATTTGCAAACTTGCCTACTTACTTATTTGTGTATCGGTTGGTCTTTCCAGTCATTCATGGACATGCGCAGAGAAGCAAAAACTGTGAACACCCAACATGCACATTCCCAGCTGAGGCCAAACAAGGCCTTCTTGTTTCAGCTCTCATACTATAAACAAGTATCCTTCTTGCAAACTATTTAAGTGCCATGTTTATTGGATTTTTGTCCTTTTTTGTTGATTTCACTGCTGAAAATGGCTCCCAAGCCATTAAGTGTTGTCTAGTGTTTCTAAGCAGAAGAAAGCTGTGATGTTCTTTATGGAGAAAATGTGCTTAGTTTCAGGTATGAAATGGTGTTTTTGACCAAGAGTTCAATGTTAATGAATCAACAAAATATATTAAATAAGGAGTCTTTAAATAGAAACACACATAAAACAAAGTTATACATGATCAGTTAATGAAAATGTGACCAGAGGCTTGCAGGAACCTAATCCTGTATTTCTTCTAGGAGCAATGGTTCAGTACTTGTTAACTCAGTGTCTGCGATGACTTTATAGAACACAGCTACCTTGAACGAGAATTGATCGTAATTACCCATTACCCTACACCACACTACCTTCAGGTTACGTCAACCCACAGAAAGTGGGGATTTGCTGAAAAGTTTTCATAAATGAATGAATGTTGGTTAAATTTCTCATATAAAAGCCCTTAGGAAATAATCATGTTCCTCTTGTAGAAGAATGGATTTTTCTAAGTTTGCTGTTAACTAAATAGTGGTATACTCTGGAAAAAGTACATTACTTTTAAATGGTGAATTCTCAGCTCACCCATAAATCCAATTCACTGTCTTCAGAACTGATCCTCTTTTCTTAGATGCAGAGTCCATGTTCTCTGTTGATTTCCCAGATGTGAACATGATAAAAGATTAATTTGAATCAATCACTATCCACAAACTGCTAAGTATTATGTATAAGTAGTACAGCATGAGAGGATCCATAGACCATGCTTGCTTTATTTTACCTGTTCAAACTTGAAGCTTTTATAGAGACATACTGAATAGAAATTGAGTTTCCCTTTAGATTGACAGCTTGTTAGTCAAAAAAAAGCTTTTAGGAACTTCTCTCAAATCAGTTAGTTTTCTTTTCAGATTGGGATATATTTGTAGGACTTCAGAAATGGCATGCTTGACTGGTAACTGTCTTTTGTTAGTCAAGTACTCCGTGCTATGTCAAAAAATACATGAAGGAGTCAATTAATTGTAGGCAATCAATAGTGGTGGTGTCTACATGTTAAGTAATACTGGGTTTGTAAATACAAAATGTATAGATGTTAGGTGGATTATACTTCTGTTTTAATAGACTTGACATGTTAACTAATCTAAACCTTAATTGTGATTGAATATGATTTTAAGGGTGATCATCTAGGGAGGAAAAAGAGCATGTTATTTCTGTGAAGGCACTTTTGGTTATTCCTCTTTGTGCTCGGTTTTCTGGAGAGTGAAAAGTGGAAGAAGTGCTGGTTTTTTCCATGGGGCATGTGGAACACCCACCCACCCATCCATCTCCCACACAACACCCTCACCACCATGTCTTTGCTTACAGAGTTAGCTCCCAGTTTTTCTCTTTTGGAGCAAGAATGCATGTCACATTGTATTCCAGGACTGACTTCTGAATGAGGACAAAGAAAACACTGTATATAAGAAATGAAGAAAGAGATCTTACTTCTCAAACTCAAAAGAACCATATCCCAAATTCAAGGATCACTGGTCCCTCTCTTTCTAGAAACACTTTCCTGTTCTCCTTCAGTCCAGATGATTACACTAGGGATGTTATAAGACCTTCTATACCTGGACCCATTCTTTTACTCTTGTGACTCTCTAGGGACAGTGGCAATCCTTCCCTTCTATCTTTTCCCTTGAAACCTTACAAGAAAGACAACTCCCAGAACAAACTGTAGGAACAGTTTAAATTAAGAATCGGTCATTCAATAGTACCTGCCTCTTGCTGTTATACACAGCATCAATTACAAAGTTGTACTGTCAAAAAATGTTTCATGAATGTTTCGGTAAAAATAGGAGATAGTGGAACACATTAAATGACACGTCGAGGAAAATCAGACAAATCCAGAATGTGAGCCCCTCTACTAGACAGATGTTCTGCTTTCTTTAAAAGGTTAGTTGTAAGGGAAACTGTTTTAAATTAAAAGAAACTAAAAATACGTAACAATCAAATGCAAAAAATATTTTTTAAAAATCCACAGAAGGCATTTTTGGGACAATTCAAGAAATGTAAATAGGAACAGTATTAGAGTAATTGCTATTAATTTTCTTTGTCATAATAATCATGATGCAGTTATACAGGAGCAGGACCTTTTTCATGAAATGCTTACTGAAGTATTGCAGGCTGATATTCAAAATTATGATGTGAAACCTATAAAAACCAATACAATTTGTGGGATTCCTGGACATTGAAATATAAATTAAAGAATCAGAAGAATTTCAGGAAAAAAAGTAAAATTTATGACTAGAAAAAAATATAGCTACATAGGCATATTAAATGTACACTTGCAAAATAAAGCACTAAGGTAGAATGGCAGCAGTGAAAGACAAAAAAGAAGAAACAGAAGCCAAGCCCTGGTCATAGTAAATACTACAGTGGAGATAATAAACAGGCTTAATGTACAAAATTAGAAATCATTAATAAAGAGATAAAAATAATAAAGACAAAACTGGACTCTGAAAAGGGGCACTGGAAAAGCATCAAGTTCATCAGCCCTCATTTTATCTTTTCAAAGAAACAGCTTTTGGTCGTTGATTTCCTATTTTCAAATTCATAGATTTATTTCTGCTCTAATTTTTACTATTTCTTTTCTTATACTTACTTTGGATTTAATCTGTTTTTCTTTTTCTAGTTTCCTAAGTTGAAAGCTTCCATTACTGATTTTAGATATTTCTTCTAATATATGCATTCAATGCTATAAATTTCTCTCTAAACATTGTTTTCACTGCATCCCAAAAATTTTGATAAGTTGTGTTTCCTCTGTCATTAAGCTCAAAATAATTTAAAATTACCTTTTTAAAAATATATATATTTATTTATTTCACTGCGTCAGCTCTTAGTTGTGGCACGCAGGATCTTTTGCAGTACGTGGAATTTTGTTTTTTTTTAGTTGCGGCATCTGGGATCTAGTTCCCTGACCAGGGATAGAACCCGGGCCCCCTGTGTTGGGAGCGTGGAGTCTTAGTCACTGGACCACCAGGGAAGTCCCTAAAATTACTCTTGAGATTTCTTCTTTGACTCGTGCTATTTAGAAGTGTGTTATCATTCTTTATTACATATGCTTTAAAAAAAACAGATCCCAAGAAGTAAAACAGCTTGTAAAGGGCAAAATGAAAACTGGTCACAGATTTTATATACATGGAATACGTTTTCTCTTTCAAATTTTACTACACAGGTAAATGAACATTCTAAATTAAAAACAAAAAATTAGAAAGATTAGCAAAACATTATGAAATGAAAAACCGTTAAATATATTTTTGAAAATAATAACTTGTACCTGACTTTTCTCTATTATGTAGAAAACAGTATCATTAAAACCATCACTTTATCTTCAGTCAGAAACAAATTCTTGAATTTTGGTGCAATTCTGGCCTATATCACCACCTTTCCTGTCCATTTTCCCTTTCTAACTTCTATTTTTAATTCTTTTAAAAATTATATTTGGTAAATTATCATACAGTAAGATTGACTTTTTAAAACTGTGGTGTTCAGTCTATGAACTGTAACACACGTACAAATTCTTGAAGCTAGTATCAAATCATGATTCAGAACAATAACACTATACGAAAAAACTCCCTCATGCTTTTATAGCTATATACTCCCTATAAAGCTTAACCTCTGGCAAGGACAGATGTGTTCTCTACTACTACAGTTTTGTCTTTTTCAGAACGTTATATAAAGGGAACCACACAGAACTGAATCTTTAAAAATGGTTTCCTTCATTCTGTTGAATGCATTTGAGATTCGTTCAATTTGTTGCATGTATAAGTAGCTTTTCCTTTTAACTGCTGGGTACTATGTCACTGTATAAATGGCCAACATTTTGTGTAACCATTTACCTACTGAAGGACAGTTGGGTTATTTTCACTTCTTTCCAACTATCACTATGTATTGATATATAACTTCTATAAATATTTGCATACATAAATTTTTGTGCAAACATAAATTTTCATTTCTTCAGGGTAAATATCAAGAAGTGAAATTGTTGGGTCATAAAGTAAGTGTATGGTTAACATTATAAGAAAGTGTCAAACTAGTTTCCAAGTTATACCATTTTGCATCCCCACCAACAATGTATGTGAATTCCACTGATCTGCATCCTCAACAGTACTTGGTATTCTTAAAAAAAGTGTTTTTAATTTTAGCTGTTAAATAGCTATATAGGTATATCTCATCATGGTTTTAACTTGTATTTCCCTAATGGCTAGTAACCTTGAACAACTTTTTACATGTGTATTTGCCATCCTTGTATCCTCTTTGGTGAAATGTCTGCTCAAACTTATGCCCATTTTTAAATCGGGTTGTTAGTTTTCTCACTGTTGATTTTTGAGAGTTCTTTATATATTCTGGATACAAGTCCTTGGTGAATATTGACTAATCTCTGCCATGCCTTTTTGTTTCATAATATTGTCTTCTGTAAGCAAAATTTTTAATTATAAAAAAGTCCAATTTATGAACTTTTTCTCTTATGGATCCTGCTTTTTATGTAACATCTGAGAACTCTTTGCCTAACCCCAGATCGAGAATGTTTTATCCTACTTTTCTTCTAAAAGTTTAGTAGCTTACATTTTACGTTTAGGTCTATGATTGATTTTCAATTAATTTCTCTAGAATATGTACATTATTTTTTGAAATCTTTGTTTTTATTTTTAATTTTTATTTTATATTGGAGTATAGTTGATTAATAACATTGTGTTAGTTTCAGGTGTACAGCAAGGTGATTCAGTTATACATATGCATGTATCTATCCTTTTTCAAATCCTTTTCCCATTTAGGTTATTACAGAATATCAAGCAAGAGTTCCCTGTGCTATATATAGTAGGTTCTTGTTGGTTATCTATTTTAAACACAGCAGTGTGTACATGTCAGTTCCAAACTCCCAATCTATCCTTTCCCCCACGCCATAACCATAAATTTGTTCTCTAAGTCTGTGAGTCTGTTTCTGTTTTGTAAATAAGTTCATTTGTATCATTTTTTTAAGATACCCCATATAAGCGTTATCATATGATACTTGCCTTTCTCTGTCTGACATACTTCACTTAGTATGATCATCTCCAGGTCCATCCATGTTGCTGCAAATGGCATTATTTCATTAAATTTAAAACAAGGTTCATTTCTTGCAGAAGGATGTTCAATTATTGCAACTGCAGTATGTTTTTTGCCTTAAAAAGTGTAATTTTAAAAAATCACTGGTTGATAAGACTATCCTTTTACCGACTGCACTGCTTTTACACTTTTGCCATATTTGTGATTGTTCCTCAGTACTCTATGATGTTCTACTGATCTATGTCTCTATCCGTCCACCTATTCATACCACTTCATTACAGTACAGTACTATGGATTTATAGTAACTCAAAATCAGAAAGTGTAATTCTTCTTTTTTACCCTTCTTTTTCAAAATTGTTTTAACCATTCTATTCCTTTACATTTCCATATAAATTTTAAAGTTGGATTGTCTCTATCTATAAAATATACCGCTGGAGTTTTTATTGGAATTGTGTTAAATCTATAAATTGAATTGGGAAGAACTGACATTTTTACTATTTTGAGTCTACCAATCCATGAACACAGTATGTCTCTACATTTACTTAGGTCTTCTTTTATTCCCTTCATTACTGTTTACTAGTTTTCGGCATAAAGATCATGTATGCATGTATATTAATATTTATACCAAAGTACTTTTCATTCTTTTGGAGCTACTGTAAATAGTATTATTTTATTTTATTTTATGGCTTCATAGAGAGTTGGGAAGTGTTCCTTCCTCTTCTATTTTTTTGGTTTTTTTGGAAAAAATGGTTTAAAAAATACAGGTATCAAAGTTAATACACAGAAATCTGTTGCATTTCTATACTACATAATTTCTATATAATGAAAAGATCAAAAAGGGAAATTAAGGAAACAATCCCATTTACCATCACATCAAAAAGAATAAAATACCTAGGAATAAATCTACCTAAGGAGACAAAAGACCTGTACTCCGAAAACTATAGGACGCTGATGAAAGAAATCGAAGATGACACAAACAGATGGAAAGATGTACCATGTGCTTGGATTGGAAGAATCAATATTGTCAAGATGACTATACTACCCAAAGTAGTCTACAGACTCAGTGCAATCCCTATCAAATTACTAACAGTGTTTTTCACACAATTAGAACAAAAAAATTTACAATTTGTATGAAAACACAAATGACCCTGAAGAGCCAAAGCAATCCTGAGAAAGAAAAAGAGAGCTGGAGGAATCAGGTTCCCTGACTTCAGACTATACAACAAAGCTACAGTCTGGTAAAGGCACAAAAACAGTCTGGTACAGGCACAAAAACAGAAATACAGATCAGTGGAACAGGACAGAAAGCCCAGAAATAAACCCACGTACCTATGATCAATTAATCTACAACAAAGGAGGCAAGAATATACAATGGAGAAAAGACAATCTCTTTAGTAAGTGGTGCTGGAAAAACTGGACAGCTACATGTAAAAGAATGAAATTAGAACATTCTCTAACACCATACACAAAAATAAACTCAAAATGGATTAAAGACCTAAATGTAATACCAGATACTATAAAACTTCTAGAGGAAAACATAGGTGGGACACTCTCTGACATAAATACCAGCAATATCTTTTTGGATCCATATTCTAGAGTAATGGAAATAAAAACAAAAATAAACAAATGAGACCTAATTAAGAGCTTTTGCACAGCAAAGGAAACCATAAACAAGACGAAAAGACAACCCACAGAATGGGAGAAAATATTTGCAAATGATGCAAGCGACAAGGGATTAATCTCCAAAACATACAAACAGCTCATACAGCTCAATATCAAATAAAACAACCCAATCAAAAAAGGGCAGAAGATGTGAATAGACATTTCTCCAAAGATGACATACAGATGGCCAAAAGGCACGTGAAAAGATGCTCAACATCACTAATTATTAGTGATTCAGTTACACACACACACACACAAACACACTTTGCTGCACACCTGAAACTAACACATTGTAAATCAACTATACTTCAATTTTTAAAAAATTTTTTAATAAAATTTAATTTAAAAAATAATGAAATTTTAAAAACATGTAACTATCCCCCACTTTTCAAAAGTTTGCTTTACAACACTTCCCTTTTACAAAAGACCTACATTATTAGTACCTGTTTTCACTAGCCAAAAAAAATCTGAAGAGTATTTTCACTTATGAAAAAAGGTAATTGCTTCTTCGATTTACACCATTTCTCCTTACAAAAGGTTTCACAAAACACTCTATTTTTGGATAGCAGGGAAACCTGCAATGTCATTCCTTCTTTAAGCATTTGGAAGAATTCACCAGTAAAACCGCCTGGGTCTAGATATTTCTTTTTTGAAAAGTTTTAAGCTATGAATTAAATTTCTTTAATAGTTTTAAGACTAGCTACAATAATCTTTTCTTCTTGGGTGAGTTTAAGTACTTTGCTAAGAAATTAGTCTATTTCATGGGGCTTCCCTGGTGGCGCAGTGGTTAAGAATCCGCCTGCCAATGCAGGGGACATGGGTTTGAGCCCTGGTCCAGGAAGATCCCACACGCCACGGAGCAACTAAGCCTGTGGGCCACAACTACTGAGCCTGCGTGCCACAATTACTGAAGCCCATGCACCTAGAGCCCACCCTCTGCAACAAGAGAAGCCACCGCAATGAGAAGCCCACGCACCGCAACGAAGAGTAGCTCCCACTCACTGCAACTAGAGGAAGCTTGCGCGCAGCAACGAAGACCCAATACAGCCAAAAATAAATAAATAAAATAGATACAACATTAAAGAAATTTTTAAAAAATGTTTTAAAAAAGAAATTAGTCTATTTCAAAGAATTGGTCCACTTCATCTAATCTGTCAAATTTATGTGCATATAGCTGATCTTAGTATTCTTACTGTCCTTTGGATTCTTGTGGGGCCTGTAGTGGTATCCTCTCTTTCATTGTTGATACTGGTTCTATATGTCTTCTCTTTTTTTGTCCTTTTTCCTAGAAACTAACAATTTTTGGTTTTATTGACTTTTGTTGTCTTCCTGCTCTGAATTTCATTCATTTCTCCTCTTATTTGGGATTTATTTTGTTCTCTTTCATCTAGTTTTTGAGATGGAAACATAGATTATTGATCTGAGGGCTTTCTTTTTTTCTAATATAAGCACTGAATGCAGTTAAGTTTTCTTGTAAACACTGCCCGGACTGCATAAATTCTGACATGTTATATTTTCAGTTTCGTTCAGTTCAAAATATTTTAACTTCCTCTGAGGCTTCCTCTTTTAACCAACAGATTATTTGGAAGTCTGCTACTTAATTTCCAAGAGCTTGAAGATTTTCCTTTTATCTGTTATTGATTTCTAGTTCATTTCCAGTATAGTCTGAGAACATACTTTGAGTTCAATTCTTTTAAATTTGTTAAAGATTTGTATTATGACCAAGGTACATTTAATCTTGATAATATCCACTTGTACTTGAAAAGAATGTATATTCTGCTGTTGTTGGCTAAAGTATTCTTGTAAATATCAATTAGATCTAGTTGGTGGAGAGTGTTGTTCACTCAGTCTGTACCCTTGGATGTCTGTCTGCTAGTTCTATCTATTCCTAAGAAAGGTGTATTGAAGTCTTCAACTCTAATTGTTAAGTTCTCTATTTCTCCTTTAAGTTCTGTCAGATTTTGTTTCATGTATTTTTAAGTTCTGTTCTTAGGTATGCACACATTTAGGATTGGTAAATTAATCCTTTTGTCAATATGTAATGCTACTCTTTATCCTAGGTAATTATCTTTGCTCTAAAGTTTATTTTGATTGCTTAATATAGCCACCAGTTTTCTTTTGATTGGTGTTTGCATGATATATCTTTTCCCATCCTTTCACTTTCAACCTACCTATATTATTTTATTTGAAGCAAGTTTCTAATAGCATACAATGGGGTCATTTTTTAATGCACTCTAATAATCTTTTAATTAATGTGTTTACACCATTTAAAATTTTAAAGTAATTACTGATATGTAAGAATTTATATCTATATTTGATTGTTTGTTTTCTGCTTGTTCCCTTTGTTTTCCCTCTTCTGCCTTCTTTTGTGTTTAGCATTTTTTAATATTCTATTTTAATTTATCCATTGTGATTCTAACATCTTACTTTGTAAACAGTGGTTGCAGGTACAACAATATACATATTTAACTTTTCAGAGTCTACTTAGAATCAATATTTTACATTTAATAGATGTATTACACCATATTCATTGAAAACTACATCAGAAAAAATTGTAAAAATTTTACAATTTTGTAATTATTTATCTATTTATTTATTTATTTTTGGCTGCGTTGGGTCCTTGTTGCTGTGCAGGCTTTCTCTACTCGCGGCAAGTGGGGGCTACTCTTCGTTGCGGTGCGCAGGCTTCTCACTGTGGTGGCTTCTCTTGTTGCGGAGCACAGGCTCTAGGCACGCAGGCTTCAGTAGCTGTGGCACACAGGCTCAGTAGTTGTGGCTCATAGGCTCTAGAGAGCAGGCTCAGTAGTTGTGGCACATGGGCTTTGTTGCTCCGCGGCATGTGAGATCTTCCCGGACCAGGGCTCAAACCCATGTCCCCTGCACTGGCAGGTGGATTCTTAACCACCGCGCCACCACAGAAGTCTCGACAATGTTGTTAATTTTTGCTTTCCACTATCAAATATGTTTTAAAGAACTCAGTCTATGATATCTATATAGATATTTACCATTCCTGTTGATCTTCTTTTATTCCTGATGTCCAAGTTTCCTTCTGCTTTCATTTCCCCTTCTGTCCTAAGAACATTCTTCAGCAAATTTTAGATCTGGTCTTCTGGCAATGAATACTCTCAGTTTTCCTTCATCTGAATATGTCCTTATGTCACTCTCATTCCTAAAAAATATTTTTGCTGGTTATGGGCAGTTTTTTTCTTTCAGCACTTTAAGAATGTTTTGCCTCTTTCTTCTTGCCTCCACAGTTTCTGACGAGAATTCCTCAATCATTCGAATCACTGCTCCCCCAGAGGTAATGTGTCATTTTTCTCTGTTTGCTTTCAAGATTTTCCTCTTGTTTTCAGTTTTCAGATTTATTATGACCTATCCGGGAATGGATTTCTTTGGGTTTATCATAACTGTTTCAGGTTCTCTGATTCTGTATGTTTACATCTTTCACTAAATTTGTGGTGTTTTGGGCCATTACTCAAATATTTTTCAGCACCACATTCTTTCTCAAAATGTCTTGAAACATCTAACATTTTGTTATTTTCCCATAGTTCTCTGAGGCTCTGTTCAATTTTTTAAAATTTCTTCCCCCTCTGCTATTGAGTCATCCAGTGGGTTTTTCCCACTTATTGCATTTTTCAATTCTAACAATTCTGTATCTTTTTTGTATCTTCTCTTTCTCTGCTGAGATGTTCTACTTTTCCACTTATTTCAATAGTATCCACCATAGTTCACTGGAACATTTGTGAAATAGTTACTATATAGTCTCCATCATATAATTTCAACATCTGTATCATGATGGTATACATTTATCATCTCTCCCCATGTGAATTGAATTTTCCTGGTTCTTCATATGTTAGATAATTTTGGATTGTAATCTGGACATTTTAAATATTATGTTACAAAATTCTGGTTCTTGTTTAAATTCAGTGGATAATGTTACTATTTTTGTTTTAACAGGTGATGACATGATTAGGGTTCAGGCTGCAAGTTCTAACATGGCTGCTGTGGGCATGGTTCCATTATCAGTTCAATTTTCAAAGTCTTTGCTGTGCTATTTGAATCTGTCCCACTCTGTATTAGCCAATAATCAGGATACTACTGCCTAGGACTTGAGCAGTAGTCTGCTATTTCCATGTATGCACAGCTGAGGGGCAAGCCCAGGAATCCATAAAAAATTTTACGGTATTGTTTTCCCAAGTTTCTCTCTCTACATGATCTCAATACTGTCAAATTCCATCGGGCATCCCTTTTCATTTCCTCAGCCAGAACCTGGGGCTTTAGGTGACCTGCTTGGTCACACAGTTCTGCTATTGTACCTGCTCTGGGGCCAAGCAGTGGAAGGACAGAAAGGAGGGGGGGAAAGTAATGAGGGTTTGTCAGTTGAAGAGGAAGGTTCTTAGCCCTCAGTGTTTTGGCTGCAGGCTACTGCCATCACCACAGGGTTACTTAGGACTATGGCATGAGAACAGAGAAAAGAAAAAAAAAGACGGAATTTCCACATTCACACTGAGCATTATCCTTCCCACTCCTTGAGCCAGAACTAGCGGGCTTTTTTTGTGGAGCTCTCTGTCTATACCTAAGTGCCCACTTGTAGCCTTCAGATTGTGTTAAATTCAGCTTCAGGAATAGTGGAAGGAAAAATATCGTAAACTAACAGCCAGTTTGATGATACTTTAGATTCTAGTCTTCTTCCCCAATCCACATGTTATTATTTATTCTTCAGAGTCCTCAAATAGCTGTTCCATCCATTTTGCCCAGGTGTTTTTTTTTTTTTTTTTTTTGGGGGGCTGCCTTGGGTCTTCGTTGCTGCATGCGGGCTTTCTTTAGTTGTGGTGAGCAGGGGCTACCCTTCATTGCAGTGGCTTTTCTTGTTGCAGAGCACGGGCTCTAGGCACACAGGCTTCAGTAATTGTGGCTCGCAGGCTCTAGAGCGCAGGCTCAGTAGTTGTGGTGCACGGGCTTAGTTGCTCCACAGCATGTGGGATCTTCCCGGACCAGGGCTCAAACCCATGTCCCCTGCATTGGCAGGCGGATTCTTAACCACTGGGCCACCAGGGAAGCCCTGTCCAGGTTTTATAAATGCATTCAGAGGGAGAAATAAGATGTGTGCACTTCATCTATCATATCTGAAAATGAAATTATCCTCTAACTTCTATTCTCACAGTTACTCAATTCTAACACATGGACTCCTCTAACATCCTTATCAGAAGATGTCAGTGATCTAAAATTTAAAAAATAGTCCTCCTATGAGTTCTCCTTCCATTTAGGAAAAAAACCCCCTAATTCACATGGTAATGAAAAGGCAGTCATAACACTACTGAAAAGCTTTTATGATTATAGACTATCACTGCAAGTTTCAAAACTTTATACAGCACTATCAGAAAATAAGGACTCCACTTAAGACACAAATTACATGTTCACGGATCAAAAGAATTAAAACTGTTAAAATATCCATACAACCGAAAGCCATCTACAGATTCAGTGTAATCCCAATCAAGATTCCAATGGTATTTTTTACAGAAATAGCAAAAATAATCCTTACACTTATATGGAACCACAAAAGACCAAAATATTTGCAAATCATATATCTGATAAGGCATTAATATCTAAAATATATAAAGAATTCATACAACTTAATAGCAGAAAAACAAATAATCCAATTAAAAATTGGGCAAAGGACCTGAACAGACATTTTTCCAAAGAAGATATCGAAATGGCCAACAGGTACATGAAAAGGTGCTCAACATCACTAACCATTAGGGAACTGCAAATCAAAACCAAAATGAGATTATCACCTCATACCTGTTAGAATGGTTATCATCAAAAGACAAAAGATAACATGCTGGCAAGGATGTGGAAAAAAGGGAACCCTTGTGCAATGGTGAGACTGTGAATTGGTACAGCTACTATGGAAAACAGTATGGAGATTCCTCAAAGAAATTAAAAATAGAACCACCATGTGATATATGAAGTCCACTTCTGTGTATACATCTGAAGGAAGCCAAATCACCATGTTGAAGAGTTATCTGTACCCCCATATTCACTGCAGCATTATTTACAATAGCCAAGACATGAAAACAACCTAAGCGTCCATCAGATAAACAGATAAAGAAAATGTGATACATGTACACAATGGAATACTGTTCACCATAAAAAAGAAGGAAATCCTGCCCTTTGCAACAACAAAGATAGACCTTGAAGGCCTTGTGCTAAGTCAAATAAGTCAGAGAACAACAAATACTGTATGATTTCACTTACATTATAATCTAAAAAACAAACAAGCTCATAGAAAAAGAGATCAGATTTGTGGTTCCCAGAGGTGGGAGGAGATAGGATGAAGGTGGTCAAAAGGTACAAACTTACAGGTAGATAAATAAGTACTGTAGATGTGATGTACAGCATGATAACTATAATTAACACTGCTTATGGTATATCAAAGTTGTTAAGAGCATAAATCCTAAAACTCCTCATCACAAGGAAAAACCATTTTTTTTTCTTATATTTTGTATCTACATGAGATAATGGATGTTAACTAAATTTACTGTGGTAATCATTTCACAATATATGCCAGTCACGTCATTATGCTGTACACCTTAAACTTATACAGTGCTGTATGTCAATGATATCTAAGTAAAACTGAAAGAAAAAATATTAATAAAAATTTAAAAATTAAATGTTATGGTGTCTGTAATGTTATTAAATATAATCAGACTATATTTAATTATAAAATATTGAAATAATTAAAATGATAAAAGCATAATGTGATATTTAGAATTAAATCTAAGTGATGCAGCTCATCCAACTTTATATCTTCCTGTGGGGGGAATTTTTCAAAATGAAATATTTTAAAAACTAAAAAAAAGGACTCTGCTTCCTTACTCTTTACGGAAATCACAATGACATAATGGGCACATCACCAGGTATTTATGCGGGTGATCCATTTACAGCTGACTAATTAAGAGTCATCATTCAAGGAAATGTTAAATAACTTTCAACAGCAGACTCAAATTAAAATCATTAAGGACATATCTTCTTTCAAAAGAGTGACCCTTAAACTCTTCCAAACTGGCTGCTGACTGAGACGTTTTAAAATTTAGTTTTAAAAAACAACAAAAAAGATCAAAAGCAGAAAGCGAATGGCAACAAAATTTAAGTGGGCTTGGATTTGAGAGCAAGACAAAGTTTAAGGAGGGCAATTTTTTTAAAAAATCAAAGGAATCACAAAACAAAGGTGTCTGTCTCTATAATAATCTAAAAACTTCTCTGTTGACTTGTTTTAACCAACTTACTTTATCTCTACTCCGAGTGTTATAAGACAGTTTTGTACATGTATTGGTCAATGATGATAAATTTAAAAAGAGCACTATAATACAGTTATTTATTCATATGAGATTCAACTTCGTGGTTCTGGCAAGAGCATTTCAAAGGAATTAATGTACACAAAAATTAGTATTGCTTTTCATTTCCTTAAAAAATATTAAATGCTTTGCCATAAAAACTTATTAACCCTAAATGTGTTTTAAATTTTTAGACCATCATCATGCAAGCAGTAGGCAGGTCTCTATACCCACAGACTAAAGAAGACATTTTTCATAATGCACACTAATGAGATCTTATTTCCTCCAAACTTTATTTAAATAGGCCCATACTTTATTGTTAACCAATTAAAATTTTGAATTGAATAAATTAAGACATTATAATGTAGCAATTAAAATCACATGGAAGATAACATAAGGTCACAAGTTTAATCCTTTTCTATGCAAGTTTAATATTCAGCTTTTTCCTATGCCCCTAGATCTGGTCAACCATTTAATTTTGTCCAGTGTGAGGCACTACTCACTGAATGGGAAGGGAGGACTGATGAAGGCAGAAGAGAGAAAAAAGGCAAAGGAATCAGGGAAGGATGGTCGCATAAGTCAGCACAAATCCTTTACCATTAATGGAAAAACAACTTTAGTGAGTGAGATGGTGGGTCAGGAATATCCTATTTCATTCCATGACCTAGTTCCATATAAGGGGCCTGGGAAATTAAAGCAAACACCTGGGAATTCCGTTAACAAATCTAAAGATTGATAAGAAATTTTTAATTTAGGTGCTCTGGTCAAAGTTGTTAATAAATTCTTAGAAGTTTGGCAATATTCCAAAACATACTCCAAGAAGAACACATTGGCCCACTGAAACACATACTACCTCTGCTCCAAGTTCTGCAGGAAGGATGTTACAGGCCAACAAACAAGTAGAGCAGTATTAAAAACAGCAAACCCCTCCATGTTAGAAACTAATTATCACTCCTTTCTTATTAAACCAAGTGCTTCCAATATTACAGGCAATAGAAGCTATGAAATGCAATCTAGGATTTACCACTCAAATGTGTGGATTCAATATTTAAACTGCTGGTTAGAAGGGCAAATAAAAATACAAGCACCCTATCCCTCTAAATGTTCCTGCCAAATACAAGCACCATAAAGGAAAATCATCTTAATAACAAAGTTTTGTTTGAATAAAGCTTCAGTTTACAATTGTCCAATAACTATGAGTCTGTAAGTTTGCAAATATGCCCCAACAAAGGAAGCAGAACACTGGCTTTTGTATCATATCACTAGGGATACAGCTTGAAATAACAGCATGAAATCTTATTTTAAAATCTACTGTTCTGCTCCAAACACATTTTCTTTCATTGACGACATCATAAATAACAACAAACAGACAAGCGTTAACTGGAAAAGCTTTGCACATAAAATGAAAATAGAAACTATAATATTTACACACATGCACAAAAAACTATACTTAACAATAAACAGTATCATTGCAATACCAACAGAAGTTTTTCCCTTCCAGATACATTTTAAGATACAATCTTTATCCTAAGACAAGAAAAAGTGCTTTTGACATTTATTTTTAGCTTCTTTATTTTTTCTATCTTTTCCATCTTTACTCCTTTACGTTCATATATAATAACTTAATAATATAACATCCATATAATATAGTAACATCCACACATGATTATTTAGTTCTGTCTCTGAAGTTAGAAAAATGGATACTAAAAAGGGAACAAAGCCAGGTCAAGGAGAACTAGATTTGGGAGGGCAACCTTGACATTTTAAGGCTAAATAACACCTCCAGGTAGGTCTAACACCTCCTACACAATATCCTCATCTCCTAGAATCAGACCCAAGTATAACACTTTCCTATTTCCTGTAAAGGCTGAATTATGTTCACTTCTAAGCTCAGCCAGTTTTTCTACTATGGAGACAGCAAGTACCATATCTTTCTTACTAAGTCAAAGTTAGCATTCCCTCTAGGAACCAGCAAACTGATTCCTGCAGCAATAAGACTAGAATTACGATCTGGGTCCTTGGGTTTTAACACAGTGGCTGGCTCAGAGCCTTTGAGGTAGTAATGTCAAGAACTGTTAAAGAAAGATTTAGACACATACACATTGTAAAATATAAATAAAATACAAGCAAATAATCTTCTAAAGCAGAGTATGGCAAACTACATCTGATGGGCAAAATCCAGAGAGCTGTCTATTTTTTTAAGTCCCACAAGTTAAGAATGGTTTTGAAATTTTTTAATGGCTACAGTTTAAATGGTTATGAGAATCTGTATTCTATCCTGAATTTTGTTCTTGGCTTGCCAAGCCCAAAATATTTTACTATTTGGCCCTTTCAGAAAAAACTTGCTGACCTCTTCTCTAAAGCAAAAACTATGTTCCCCTATAAATTCTAGCTATAGCATGTAAATATGATTATAAAGAACTAATATTTCCAATGTTAAAATCTAATACCATTACAGAAGCAGTATGATCCCAATTTAAATGTTGGTATAAACATGTATAATATATATACACATGAGAAAGAGCACAAAGAAGATCAACATAAAAATATCAAAATATAGTTAACATATCTTGGTAAGTGTTATTTTCACCGTTTTCTGTACTTTCCAAATTTTCTTAAGTAAGCATATCTTTGTTAGAACCAGGAATTAGTTTTAAAAGATTATAGTGTACTTTTACGAGAACATATAGAACAAAGGTATCAGTGACTTGAATTGTACGCATGTGGTTACGTACATACAGGTTCAGTAACACTTTGGTATTCACCAATATCTATTAATCAAACTGTTAAGAAGTAAAATGATGTTTTTACATCTTTCACCATACATAAAAAAGCTCCTCTGTTTTGCTTATCAAAAGTCAGAGTTGTTGGTCTGAACTCGCAGTCACAACTTTGTAATTAATGTTCAGGCACACTACAAGATCCTTAATACAATTTGAAGTTCAATTCAAATATTAATTGTCTACTATATTCATGTTAGCTCTAATGTATCTTTCAAAACATTTTAAAAATGGTGATTAAAAGCCCAAGTATATTCTATGCACACTCCACATGCTCTTTATAACTATAGCATTAACATTTAAAGTCATACTGGACAGAATAATTTCGTGTTAACAGTTCAAACAAAAGTATATTTTTACTGATAGAAAATAAAATGTTGCTATTAAAATATTCTGCTAACACTAAGGTACAATGAACAATCTTGACTGTATTCATGAATAGTATTTTAATTTCCTTGTTCAATAATTATTGCTTATATGTTTTAGCTGTTATTTTGAAGCACATCATTAACTCTGTAAACATAAGACGACAAACTAATATATATGTCACTGTGAACAATTTAACTCTAACTTGATAAATGAGAGGTTTACTTTGAATGGTTAGAAGGCATTTTAAAAGTCACATCTTCACTGTGTTCTGAAACAAAAACCAGCCTCCACGCTAGTTTATTTCCTAGGTTTTTCTTGAAAATGCATCTAAGTCTTACTTCTGAATGATGTCAGAGTCCAAATTTAATTCTCCCAAAGCATAAACTTAAAATACCACATTATCAGACTATAAACAACAGCTTTTCTTTCCAAGTGCCACCCACATTTCTATTCCCTTTTAGTACAATATTAATTGGTAAAAAAATTGAATCATTAAAATGTAAAAGTAACAGCTTTTTGAAAGTAAAAATTATTGATCACGCCATGCACCAAAACTACTACAAAGAAATAAAGATTCCACAGCTACTTAACACTGACTAGAGTCTTAACTTCATGTAAAATGGCAGCTACATGAAGCTGTCCTCGTCTTCCTCTTCTGTTAATAACAGAAGCAAGCACTAAACGAGAAACTTAAAACATTTATTCAGAAGACACAGCCCCTATTAGGAATAATTTAACAGCAAAGACTTAATCTCACTTAACACTGAATTACTGCACTTTGTAAGCAGACATCAAAATTCAAGTATCCTCAAAAAACTTGTCTTACTTAGGTAGACTAATATTACAAATCCAGATTCTTTTTTCTGTTATCAAGGATAGTCAAATACCCTCAAAAAATACAAAGATAAGCTACTCATTTAACAGAAAATAGATTTTGAAGACTTTTTGTTTCATCCAAAATAAATCTATCCTGCTAAATATTACATATAAACAAGTTTTGTCAGACTTATACTTAATTAGTTTATTTTATAGGTTAACAACATCTCTCACAAATATACTAAACAGAAAATTCTGTCACTCTAGGCTAGGGCTTCCTTTTTTGAAAAAACTGCAGACATGTATTTAGTAAATCAAGTAAGACCCTTTGCGTACAAGGATATACAAAAGTAATTCAGTTCTACAGTCAACAACTTCTTTTAAAACTAACTTACTCTAAAAGATGTACAGGAATTCAATAGATTATAAAATTGCTGGTAGATTTCTATTTCTGGTTTCTGCCATAGTAAATCTAGGGGTTTAAGCTGAGCAGATTTTTTGACTTAAAAGATTTTTCCACAGTCAGCAACTTACAACAGGACATACTGTAATACCAAAATGGAAACTACTTAATCAACATTTCCTCATGGAAACACAAATCATACATAAAAGTCTATAAGCGTATAGTTTTACTTTTAAAAGTAGTATTTAAATTTTATTTAGCAACATGATTTCAATTTTTTTCCTGTGGTTCTGTCGACACTTTCAGTTAATTTGAGTCAACAATGATAATACACACATCAAAAAACTGAAATGTATGCAGTAATATAAGGCATATAAGGCAATTTTTTTACAATGTTGAATAAAACCAGACTTTCATCTTCTTAGAACATAGGTCACTGGTTTTCAAATCCTATAGAATAAATATGATCCTGTCCTCATGCTATGTGTCTGTAAAACTGTTTCTATAAAGAATTTAAGCCATGTGGAAAACCCAACAGTATGTGAATCATCTAATCCACAAACCTTTCAGATTTCAAGTTTCAAATTACAGTCATCTATAGCATCACAAAAAGCTGACAAAAGATTGAAACCTGTAGGGCATAATTTCAAAATGTTCCTCTTCCCCTTCTGCCCACTCTCCAAACCACACAGTTAAAATTAATAAACAATAAAAACCTCATAACTAAAATTCCCTCAACCTCATAGTTGGTCTAGTTGGTTTTACTACATAATAACTTCTAAATTCTGTCATTTAAGAAAAACTACAGGAAATACGTTTCGGGCATTTAGCTCCCCATTTAAATAGGAAAAATGATTATTCAGAATTAAGCAGGTTACAGTAGAATTCATAAGCCTTGGTATCCTAAAAGGAATCATAAAAAAGTAGACTTCAATTAAGTAGGAATCATGGGGTAAATAAAGATACACTATAAGGTCAACCTTTCTTCACTAAATGCCATCTATTTTATAACCTTAAATTACATGGCTTTAAATTTATTAGTACATTTTTTATGAAAACAAGAACTACAGTTACAAGCATACATATTCAGCTTTGGGTATGAAAAAGAAGAGAATTTGATGATGCCAGTTCGCTACCATCCACATAACTGGATAAACTAACCAGGTAAGCCAAAATAAATCATGATATACACATGAAGCCTGGGAGACCCAAGGGAAGTAATATTAATTTGGCTTCTGACTCACACTTTTAAATAATCCTTTGCAATACTTCTCATTCAATTACCTCATTCTTTGTGCTTCCCCTTCACAACTAAGCTCACTTCCTAAGAGCTGTCTTCTTGCAGAAATCAGCATTTATCGACCTCACAAAGTACATACAATTGCTGTTGTCAGCAAAGAACACAGAGGTTGGAGAAAAGGCATCATACAAGTACTGGAAGGGTATGAAAGTTTATCTTCTCATACAGTAATGTTTGTAAAGGTTAGGGGCCTTAAACTTAAGAAATACTAAAGGTTTTGATATTTAAAAAGAAATATAGCATTCCAACCCAAGAGTTCATTTCATCTGACTGATTCAGGGCCTAAAATAAGTTGTTCTACAACTGAATAGAAAACAAGGTCATTTCTACCACATTTACTGGTAAGCAATATTATAGCCTGAGTATTTTTCATAGTCTCTTAGAACAATCTTACAAAGGTTCTTATAAACAATTACAAACAAAAGTGCAAGCCTCTTGAGGTCATCTGAGATCTCATGAGACTTTTCATAATGGGATGGTGTTAATCCCCAATGCCCTGGTCTATTTCCAATTTGGAACATTAGTTTCTGCTTACCTAAATTACTATTACCACTCCAACTGGCTCAGGCATTCTTCACTTCCTGTCTTGAACCACAGTCCACTAATTATTAAATAGGCAAAGTAAAACTGCTTCTTTGGGTGACTATAAAACACCACACTCCTTTAGGATTAGTAAAAAGTAGTTTAAGTCATACTCCATTTTGACTGTTTAAAAATTTTTACTGTTATTTTGTATGGCACACAGAACATTCTGATTGTAATTTTAAACAGAATATCTAGGTTTTATCGCTGTCTAGAGAATTTGTTAATGATAAGCTTAGGTGCTAACAAGGCTGTGAAACTGCAACTAAGGTTTTATTTCACACCATGTTAGTAATCAAATCCGAGCTAGCACAAGGGTGAAACAGCTACACAGACCCAGATCGCGACTCCCCCCTCCCCAGCCCTACCCTGTCCCTACCATCCACAAACACACACTTCTCTCCCCCTCCCTCCCCGCACTCACCTTCCTCTCTCTCTCTCTCTGTGCCACACACACAAACACAACATGCACAGGCTCCCCTAAATTTGTATATATGTATATGTACACATATGTATATTGTATAAATGTGTTTTTATATATATACATTATCTCAACCAGGCATACATATGGTTCATGAAGATTAAAAAAAGGTCTTCCTCTCTTCACAGGAATAGGTTCTACAGACCTTTGGGAACATTAAAACAAAGAGGGAGAAGTCCATAATCCCTTAACAAAAAATTCTAAAATCCAAAACATTCTGAAAACCAAATTTTACATAACTTATTTATTGGTAAAACATGACCTGGACTGAAACAAGGATAATTATAGTCCTCATTTATCCCACTCAATGTGCATGTTAATATGTTTCAATTCAAAAATACTGCCCTATGTGATTACAGGGTTCTACCACAGATCACTCTGGGGAATGTTATACAACATACAGTACATATCACTAACTCAAGTTTTTAAAATTCAAGAAATTATGGATTCTAAAACAAATCCAATCTCAAGGTCTGGGGCTAAGAAACTATGGAGTAAAACTTCTATATTTAAAAAAGTAAAGTTTATATAATTATCTGTTTTCCCTCTACAGCTTTCACTAACAACAATCTTCTATAAATTCAGAAGGAATAAAGGAATGAAAGAAGTAAGAGAGGGTGGAGGGAGGGGCAGCTACAATGAGGTTCATGTCTTTAACTCCTCTGTTTAATGATTGTTAACCTCCCTTTTGCCAAGAAAGTGTTACCCTGGACTACAGGCAGCATTAACAGCCAAAGAGTGACTAGGAGAGAGAGAGGTTAACAGAAGGGACTCAATATATATTACAGTTCACAGATAATATTCAAGCCAGAAATTATGAATCTTAAAACTGTCCCATATTCTCAATAAAATAGAAAATACCATCTCTAATAATAACAACCTTGCATTAATAACAATGGTTTTTTTTTTCGAGTTTGCTTTCAAATATGTCATTTAACCTTCATATTCTATACAGTCACTCTACAAAGTCACTTTATATAATAACTTATTTGCAGAGTTGTTACATATCTTAATCCCCGACTTTCTAACACCTACAACATACCTATTGCCTACCCCAAAGATCATTCAGAATGCATTCAGAATACATATATATGGCAAGAAACTCAGATAATGTATTATAAGATAGAATGTAAATAACTTTTCAGTTAGTCATTACTTCTTGTATTAGAAGAGCAACTGTTTACTCGTCAAAATTTGTATTGAACTGACTCAATTTAAATCATGAGTCAACAAGAATCCATTTCATCTGTTTTCTACAGAAAATGCATTTTTCATCCTTGAAACATTAAAGAATGTTCCACATAATCAAGGGGTAGAATGTGAATTTTTTTCCTTTAAAAGTATAATATACCATTTAAAGGAATAAGGTGTTTTAATATTTAGTGAGGTTAATTTTGAAAGTTTATCTGAAACAGAAAGACTTGGCTATCTATCTATCTATCTATTTATTTATTTATTGCTGCATTGGGTCTTTGTTGCTGTGCGCAGGCTTTCTTTAGTTGTGGTGAGTGGGGGCTAGTCTTCCTCATGGCGTGTGGGTTTCTCATTGTGGTGACTTCTCTCACACACATGGCTCTAGGCACACAGACTTCAGTAGTGGTGGCATGCAGGCTCACTAGTTGTGACTCGCGGGCTCCACAGCACAGGCTCAGTAGTTGTGGCGCACGGGCTTACTTCCTCCACAGCATGTGAGATCTTCCTGCACCAGCGCTCAAACCCGTGTCCCCTACATTGGCAGGCGGATTCTTAACCACTGTGCCACCAGGAAAGTCCCGACTTTACTACTTTATTTACAAAACTAAATGAAGCAGAAGACCTTTAAGATGGAAGAGGAGTAAGATGTGGAGATCACCTTCGTCCCCACAAATACATCAAAAATACATCTACGTGTGGAACAACTCCTACAGAACACCTACTGAACGCTGGCAGAAGACCTCAGACTTCCCAAAAGGGTCTTGTTGCTCCAGCCAGGTGTCAGGCCTGAGCCTCTGAGGTGAGAGAGACGAGTTCAGAACACTGGATCACCAGAGACCTCCTGGTCCCATGTAATATCAATCAGAGAGAACTCTCCCAGAGATCTCCCATCTCAACCCTAAGACCCAGCTCCACTCAACGACCAGCAAGCTCCAGTTTTGGACACCCCAAGCCAAACAACCAACAAGACAGGAAAACAACCCCACCCATTAGCAGAGAGGCTGCCTAAAATCATAAGAAGTTCACAGACACCCCAAAACACACCACCAGACACAGCCCTGCCCACCAGAAAGACAAGATCCAGCCTCATCCACCAGAACAGAGGCACCAGTCCCCTCCACCAGGAAGCCTACACAACCCACCGAACCAACCTTACCCACTGGGGGCAGACACCAAAAACAACGGGAACTACAAACCTGCAGCCTGTGAAAAGGAGACCCCAAACACAGTAAGTTAAGAAAAATGAGAAGACAGAGAAATACACAGCAGATGAAGGAGCAAGGTAAAAACCCACCAGACCAAACAAATGAAGAGGAAATAGGCAGTCTACCTGAAAAAGAATTCAGGGTAATGACAGTAAAGATGATCCAAAATCTTGGAAATAGAATGGAGAAAATACAAGAAACGTTTAAACAAGGACCTAGAAGAAGAGAAGATCAAACAAACAATGATGAACAACACAATAAGTGAAATTTAAAACTCTCTAGAAGGAATCAATAGCAGAATAACTGAGGCAGAAGAACAAATAAGAGACCTGGAAGACAAAATAGTGGAAATAACTACCTCAAAGCAGAATAAAGAAAAAAGAATGAAAAGAATTCAGGACAGTCTCAGAGATCTCTGGGACAACATTAAACGCACCAACATTCGAATTATAGAGGTCCCAGAAGAAGAAGAAAAAAAGAGAGGGACCGAGAAAATATCTGAAGAGATTATAGTGGAAAACTTCCCTAATATGGGAAAGGAAATAGTTAATCAAGCCCTGGAAGCACAGAGAGTCCCAAACAGGATAAATTCAAGAAGAAACACGCCAAGACACATATTAATAAAACTATTAAAAATTAAATACAAATAAAAATATTAAAAGCAGCAAGGGAAAAGCAACAAATAACATACAAGGGAATCCCCATAAGGTTAAGAGCTGATCTTTCAGTAGAGACTCTGCAAGCCAGAAGGGAGTGGCAGGATATATTTAAAGTGATAAAAGGGAAAAACCTACAACCAACATTACTCTATCCAGCAAGGAGCTCATTCAGATTCGACGGAGAAATTAAAACCTTTACAGACAAGCAAAAGCTAAGAGAACTCAGCACCACCAAAGGAGCTTTACAACAAATCCTAAAGGAACTTCTCTAGGCAGGAAAACAGAAGAGAAGGACCTACAATAACAAACACAAAATAATTAAGAAAATGGAAACAGGAACATACATATCGAAAATTACCTTAAATGTAAATGGATTAAATGCTCCAACCAAAAGAAACAGACTGGCTGAACAGATACAAAAACAATACCCGTATATACGCTGTCTACAAGAGACCCACTTCAGACCTAAGGACACATACAGACTGAAAGTGAGGGGATGGAAAAATATATTCTATGCAAATGGAAATCAAAAGAAAGCTGGAGTAGCAATTCTTGTATCGGACAAATTAGACTTTAAAATAAAGTCTATTACAAGAGACAAAGAAGGACACTACGTAATGATCAAGAGATCAATCCGAGAAGAAGACAGAACAATTGCAAATATTTATGTACCCAACATAGGAGCACCTCAATACACAAGGCAAATGTTAACAGCCATAAAAGGGGAAATCAACAGTAACCCAATAATAGTAGGGGACATTAACACCCCACTTTCACCAATGGACAGGTCAACCAAAATAAAAATAAATAAGGAAACAATCTTTAAATGACACATTAAACAAGATGGACTTAATTGATATTTATAGGACATTCCATCCTAAAACAACAGAATACACTTTCTTCTCAAGTGCTCATGGAACATTCTCCAGGATAGATCATATCTTGGGTCACAAATCAAGCCTTGGTAAATTTAAAAAAATTAAAATTGTATCAAGTACCTTTTCCGTCCACAACACTATGAGACTAGATATCAATTACAGGGAAAAAACTGTAAAAAATACAAACACGTGGAGGCTAAATAATACGCTACTAAATAACCAAAAGATCACTGATGAAATCAAAGAGGAAATTAAAAAATACCTAGAAACAAATGACAATGAAAACACGACAGCCCAAAACCTATGGGATGCAGCAAAAGCAGTTCTAAGAGGGAAGTTCATAACAATACAATTCTACCTCAAGAAACAAGAAAAATCACAAATAAACAACCTAACCTTATACCTAAAGCAATTAGAGAAAGAAGAACAAAAAAAACCCCAAATTGAGCAGAAGGAAAGAAATCATAAAGATCAGATCAGAAATAAATGAAAAAGAAATGAAGGAAATGATAGCAAAGATAAATAAAACTAAAAGCTGGTTCTTTGAGAAGATAAACAAAATTGATAAACCATTAGCCAGACTCATCAAGAAAAAAAGTGAGAAGACTCAAATCAACAGAATTAGAAATGAAAAAGGAGAAGTAACAACTGACACTGCAGAAATACAAAGGATCATGAGAGATTACTACAGGCAGCTATATACCAATAAAATGGACAACCTGCAACAAACGGACAAATTCTTAGAAAAGCACAACCTTCTGAGACTGAATCAGGAAGAAATAGAATATATAAACAGAACAATCACAAGCACTGAAATTGAGACTGTGATTAAAAATCTTCCAACAAACAAAAGCCCAGGACCATACGGCTTCACACACAAATAATATCAAACATTTAAAGAAGAGTTAACACCTATTCTTCTCAAACTCTTCTAAAAAATAGCAGAGGAAGGAACACTCCCAAACTGATTCTACGAGGCCACCATCACCCTGATACCAAAACCAGACAAAGATGTCACAAAAAAAGAAAACTACAGGCCAACATCACTGATGAACATAGATGTAAAAATCCTCAACAAAATACTAGCAAACAGAATCCAGAAGCACATTAAAAGGATCATACACCATGATCAAGTGGGATTTATCCCAGGAATGCAAGGGTTCTTCAATATAGGCAAATCAATCAATGTGATAATACACCATATTAACAAATTGAAGGATAAAAACTATATGATCATCTCAATAGATGCAGAAAAAGCTTTTGACAAAATTCAGCACCCATTTATGATAAAAACTCTCCAGAAAGTAGGCACAGAGGGAACTTTCCTCAACATAATAAAGGCCATATATGACAAACCCACAGCCAACATCGTTCTCAAGGGTGAAAAACTGAAACCATTTCCACTAAGATCAGGAACAAGACAAGGTTGCCCACTCTCACCACTATTATTCAACATAGTTTTGGAAGTTTTAGCCACAGCAATCAGAGAAGAAAAAGAAATAAAAGGAATCCAAATCAGAAAAGAAGTAAAACTGTCACTGTTTGCAGATGACGTGATACTATACCCAGAGAATCCTAAAGATGCTACCGGAAAACTACTAGAGCTAATCAATGAATGTGGTAAAGTAGCAGGATACAAAATTAATGCACAGAAATCTCTTGCATTCCTATACACTAATGATGAAAAATCTGAAAGAGAAATTAAGGAAACACTCCCATTTACCACTGCAACAAAAACAATAAAATACCTAGGAATAAACCTACCTAAGGAGACAAAAGACCTGTATGCAGAAAACTATAAGACACTGATGAAAGAAACTGAAGATGATACAAACAGATGGAGCGATATACCACGTTCTTGGATTGGAAGAATCAACATGGTGAAAATGACTATACTACCCAAAGCAATCTACACATTCAGTGCAATCCCTATCAAATTACCAATGGAATTTTTCACAGAACTACAACAAAAAATTTCACAATTTGTATGGAAACACAAGAGCCAAAGCAATCTTGAGAAAGAAAAACGGAGCTGGAGGAATCAGACTCCCTGACTTCAGACTGTACTACAAAGGTACAGTAATCAAGACAGTTTGGTACTGGCACAAAAACAGAAATATGGATCAATGGAACAGGATAGAAAGTCCAGAGATAAACCCACACACATATGGTCACCTTATTTTTGATAAAGGAGGCGAGAATATACAATGTAGAAAAGACAGCCTCTTCGATACGTGGTGCTGGGAAAACTGGACAGCTACAAGTAAAAGAATGAAATTAGAACACTCCCTAACACCATACACAAAAATAAACTGAAAATGGATTAAAGACCTAAATGTAAGGCCAGACACTATAAAACTCTCAGAGGAAAACATAGGCAGAACACTTCATGACATAAATCACAGCAAGATCCTTTTTGACCCATCTCCTACAGAAATGGAAATAAAAACAAAAATAAACAAATGGGACCTAACGAAACTTAAAAGCTTTTGTCAGCAAAGGAAACCGTAAGATGAAACCCTCAGAATGGGAGAAAATATTTACAAAGGAAGCAACTGACAAAGGATTTTTTTTTTCTCATTTTACATTGAGTATTTTAATTCTTGTCCTCAGAAACTATAAAGACTATCAAGATTTGGAAACAAGACTGTACCAAACAATGGCCAAAGAAGAATCGTCCACTCTATGCCTTCTCTTTCGTCTGGTCACTCAGAAATATAATGTTATCAGCTATAATTGTTGTTGCTTGTCGTCTCACATTATTTTTATCCATATATTCACCGTAGTCTACTTTCCCTTCCACATAAATTCGAGACCCCTTTTTCACATACTGATATGCCACATCTCTGAGGCCTGGTCGGAATACTGAAATTCTGTGCCACGTTGTCTTTTGACTGACATCACCCATTTGGTGTGTTTCATTTTCCCCTGATCGCCACATCTCATTTGTTGCTAGAGAAAATATTGTGACTGGGTTTTTTCCTTCTACCTGTCTCATGACAGGGTCCTGACCTACTCGACCAAGTAACTGCACATGATTCAGAGATCTTTCGAGAACCAAACTGCCAGCTATTTCAGACTCATGTCTTACAAACTAATGAAGGACCTGCACTACAGGTCTTCGAAACATGGCTTCTATTTCCTTTTCTTACAATCTAACCTTCAACCTTTTCCTAACGCTCAGCCTCCGACAGCTTCCAGGCAAGAAATCATTTCTCCAAAATATACAAGCAGCTCATGCAGCTCAATAACAAAAAACAAACAACCCAGTCCAAAAATAGATAGAAGACCTAAATAGACATTTCTCCCAAGAAGATATACAGATTGTCAAGAAACACATGAAAGGATCTCAACATGACTAATCATCAGAGAAATGCAAATCAAAACTACAATGAGGTATCACCTCACACCAGTCAGAATGGCCATCATCAAAAAATCTACAAACAATAAATGCTGGAGAGGGTGTGAAGAAAAGGGAACCTTCTTGCACTGTTGGTGGGAATGTAAATTGATACAACCACTATGGAGAACAGTATGGAGGTTCCTTAAAAAACTAAAAACAGAACTACCATACGACCCAGCAATCCCACTACTGGGCATATACCCTGAGAAAACCATAATTCAAAAAGAATCATGTACCAAAATGTTCATTGCAGCTCTATTTACAATAGCTAGGACATGGAAGCAACCTAAGCGCCCATCGACAGATGAATGGATAAAGAAGATGTGGCACATATATTCAATGGAATATTACTCAGCCATAAAAAGAAACAAAATTGAGTTATTTGTAGTGAGGTGGATGGACCTAGAGTCTGTCATACAGAGTGAAGTAAGTCAGAAAGAGAAAAACAAATACCGTATGCTAACACATATATATGGAATCTAAAAAAAAAAAAATGGTCATGAAGAACCTAGGGGCAGGACGGGAATAAAGACGCAGACCTACTAGAGAATGGACTTGACACAGGGAGGGGGAAGGCTAAGCTGGGACAAAGTGACAGAGTGGCACAGACATATATACACTACCAAATGTAAAAGAGATAGCTAGTGGGAAGCAGTCACATTGCACAGGGAGATCAGCTCGTTGCTTTGTGACCACCTAGAGGGGTGGGATAGGGAGGGTGGGAGGGAGACACAAGAGGGAGGGTATATGGGGATATATGTATATGTATAGCTGATTCACTCTGTTATACAGCAGAAACTAACACAACAATGTAAAGCAATTATACTCCAATAAAGATGTTTAAAAAAAGAAAAGTAAATGAAGCAGACAGTTATTAAGTCACTGTAAGGTGAACCAGATCCATTCAAGATGCTAATTATAGATTTTCTGTAAATACATAATTACATCTGTATTAAATGTAATCAAAATCAATAGAAATTTCCAATTTACCTCTATTTTTAAAAGCATAAGGATTCTAAACCTTGATTATAACATTTTAAGTAAATTAGACAGATAAAATGTGATTATCTAAATTAAATTTAACTAATTTAGTTATATCAACAAAAGGAAGTTTAAAATTTTGAATTATTCAGCATATTCATGCTTTACCTTTATTCTTTTTGTTTTTAAATAAAGCTCCATGAACTTATGTGTTTCTTGCTCACTACTGTATCTCCAAAGCCTACCTGAGTGCCTAGAGTTGAGAAGACATTCAATAGATATTTGCTAAATGAATGAATTTAAAAATTACATCTCAATTTAGAATTATAAAAACTATATATAAACTTTCTGTAAAAAAAAGCTAGTGCTTAAAGGTTAATATTTCAGTAAATTCTGATGAATTCTGTCTGATTTATAAGACTAAATAAGCTCATGACTTTCATCAGCTCATGTTAAATGAATCACCATTAGCCCTGAGTTTATTACTGAAAATAGAGAAAGACGAAGACTTATAGCTGTAAACCTAGATATATCTATGAAAGTGATGACCACATAACTTAACCTTCTACAATACAAATGTCAAGAACCAACCATTAGTTCTGAGCATTGAGAATTTAGGTAATTCAATAATTTATCCAACAACTATCTACTATGTGCCCAACATTATGCTAGGCATCCCAAATACATATGTAGTTAACATCTATCCTCAAGAAAAGCACCAATGTGACAGAGGAGAGTCACATAAGTGAATAACCAAACATGACTGGCAGGGCAAACAAAATCTTACAGGAAAACAGAAGATGACTGAAGTTGGAAGTCATGTTCATAGATGAGATGACAAGTGATCTGGTTGCACGGGAATGTAGAGTAGGATGTGGGGGCTGAGAGGGTGTTAAGCCCCAGTTGTCAGAGAAAGGCATTATGAGCAGAGGGCAAAGCATGAGCAAAGGTACAGAAGTAAAGAATACTCAGGGACTTCCCTGGTGGCGCAGTGGTTAAGAATCCGCCTACCAATGCAAGGGACATGGGTTCCAGCCCTGGTCCGAGAAGATCCCACATGCTGCGTAGCAATTAAGCCCGTGTGCCACAAATACTGAGCTTGAGCCCCACAACTACTAAAGCCCGCGAGCCTAGAGCCCATGCTCCACAACAAGAGAAGTCACCGCGATGAGAAGCCCACGAACCACAACGAAGAGCAGCCCCCACTCGCCACAACTAGAGAAAGCCTGAGCACAGCAACGAAGACGCAACGTAGCCAAAAATAAAATAAACTAAAAGAATATTTTAAAAAAGAAAAAAACTATTTTAAAGAAAGAATACATACACACAGAAGGGAAAGATACTAAAAATTACTGTTTTAAATGAAATAACATTAAAGTATTTTGCGATGGACATCCCCTTTTTATAAAACATTCTTACAAAATAATTTAAACCAAAGATTATTCTCTTAGAAACCTAAAATTCCAGGACTAGCTTAAAATTTTTGAAGTAGTCCCAGAAAAGTAACTCAATCTGCTGTTACCTAAATAAATAGAACAAATCTTACATCATTTCCTTTAATATTTAAGCTCAAGTCAAAGCCACATGAGCAACAGCTTCAAATTTCATTATTACCACTTTCAAGAACCTCACATCAGTTATTCTAAAACTCCTGAATTTAAATTTTCATAGCTATTAACCTTGTCTCTTCAAAAAGGACCATAGGGACTTCCCTGGTAGTCCAGTGGTAAAGAGTCTGCCTTCCAATGCAGGGGACGCAGGTTCGATCCCTGATCGGGGTAACTAGGATGCCACATGCCGCGGAGCAACTAAGCCCCCACACCACAACTACTGAGTCCATGCACCTCAACAAGAGAGCCCGCGTGCTGCAAACTACAGAGCCCACGCGCTCTGGAGACTGCATACCACAACTACAGAGAGAAAAAACCCGCATGCCATAACTAGAGAGAAACCTGTGCACCGCAACTAGAGAGAAGCCCGAGCGCCAAAATGAAGAGACCAAGCACTGCAACAAATAACCCTGCGTGTCTCAATGATGATCCTGCGTACCACAACTAAGACCCAACACAGCCAAAGAATTTTTAAAAATTAAAAATAAATAAGTTTTTTTAAAAAGGACCATAAATTTCCTTAAGGGAAAAAACCATATCTTAATAGTCTTTGAAGGTCCCCACACAAATCTAGAAGTATAGTAGATACTCAGTTAAATATTTATTGACTGTTTATTGAGATTTGGAATTTTTACCCTTTTAAAGCACATGCTACCTTAAAATATATTTGACATTATATAGTTTTGCAGCTTTTCATTCTAAGAAAACCTGGATAAGAAAATCAGAAAATGTTAGGAATTATTCTTTTGAGAAGTATTCATCTGCACCCTGCCATCATAACCGAGCATCGAGTTTGATTACAACCTTTAGGTCTGATTACAACCTTTGTCCTTCAGAGATAATTTTATTAGTCAACCAGCGCACTTACAGCAACGACAGGAGAAACCCTGAGAGTAGCGTTTCCAACTCTGAGTTTATACATTAAGCTAACATTCTAAATAAAATAATGCAATCCTGACGTTTAGATGTTTTCATGCTTCATAATTCTCATACTACCACGAAAAATTAAAAAATGTAACATGTGAAAAGATCCTTATCTTTTGTGTAGAAAGGCACAAACAGAAGACATGCCAAAATATTTATTGAAGGAGTAAGTAAAATAAATATAACCGGAATTATAAATGCACTTAGGCAACATTGCTGATAACTGATCACTTTAAAAACATATGGGTAGGAAAAAAAAGAACACTTGATGAGCTTCAGCAGTAAAAGGAACTATTCTTCCTATGAGTGAAGGATAAATGTACTACTGAAAGGTGATTATGTTTATAACACTGGGTAGTAGTCCATGAATACACTTGAGTATTTAAAAAAGAAACAGTTTGAAGTAAACACTTGTTAAGAATATGTGTGAAATAATACACAGTACTATAAATCTGAAAAGTATGAAACAAAGGATATTTCCCATATGAGGAAGAAAATGAACCTATTTATTAAAAAGCTTTGATTATATATACCTTGCTTTCAGAAATAAAAATATTCCTGGAAGCTGCCTATAAAGCGATTTTAATTAAAAAATTAATCCTCATTAGTTTTTAATAACAATTTTTAAATATTACAAGAAAGGATTTACAAGAGAATGCAAACGATAAAAGATTACAATCAACAAAATCCATGGTAAAACTGTTAAAGAAAGAAGACATCCTATGAAAATGGAAGTTTTCTAATGATTATTTACACTTGTAATCTTGGTGTATGTTATAAGAATTTCATTTTAATCCTTTCATTTTACTGAGGGCTCCAACCAAAGCTGTTCCTTAAAAAAAAAAAAAAAAAAAATCAAGCTTTTAGTTTTTTGAGTTTATTTCAACTGATTACTTACACCATAGCGCTGTCTATAGCTACAAGAAGTGTTCCCACCAGTCTATTTCCACTCAATTTACACCATGATCTATCTTTGGAAGGAGTATCTTAAAGGTAAATGAAACTGACCTGGGACTATGCGGCTCGCTTTTTTTTTCCTTTTCCTTTTCCAACAAGCCAGACTGTTGCTGTATAATTACTATCTCAAAAGCTGTAAAGTCTGTTTTTTTTGACATGCCATCTCATGAACACTAGAAGCTTTAATTTTCTTTCAGATATTATAGCATGTATAATACCTGACTTTAAATGCATGAACCAACTTCTATTTTTACTAAAATAACCATCCTCTGATCCCTCTACATTGTTACTTCTGAGACTTCAACAAGCCCTGAAGTGTTTGACTTAAATGGTGGCTAGAATCAAGGACAGAAAACTCAGCTTGATACTGAAAACTGGACCAAGAGATCTACACTTCATCATGGAATCATGAATTGCAACCAACAGCTGTTCCACTCATCAGCTATTTTAAACCATTTAATATGATCTGCAGCAAGACTAATTCTTTTCTAAATAAGCACGTCAACACTTAAACAAAAACTATGCTGCTCTTCAAAACTGTCTCCTTGAAAAGTTTAATACTTAATGTATGCTGCCACTTTTCAAATAATTTCAGAACTTTCTTTTCAGAAATCTCCATCATAGAAAATTTACTAACCACATAAAGAAATCACTCTCCTTACTGTGTAAACACTGGATTAATACTCCTGGGCTGGCTTTTCCAGCTTTCCTTCCTACCAGCCCCTCTATTCCCATATTCCCTTAAATCTGGCCCCTGCCTTTTTCTTTCTTCTGGTTTTTGAAATCAACACTTTGAGAATTTATGGAGTAGGAATGAACCTTGAAGAGACCCAGGAGAATGGATGATGAAACAAAAGAAACAGATCTGGAAGTGGACATTTTTCATCCTTCTTGCTTGCTTGTAACATGGGTAAAAATTTGCTTATGGCCATGAATAAGTACTTTTTTTTTTTTTGGTTTTATAATATCTATACTTTCTCTTGAAAGAAATATCTTCCAAGCCAAGCCAAAGAAATATCTTCCAAGTCAACATTCGGGGGATAAGAAGAGGGATGTTTCAAAATATTAACTGAAGTCAGTGTATGTTGAGTTCTGCCCACCTCGGGGTGACTTATAACTTACCTCCTTCCCCCAACACTCCATATCATTCTCTTTTTTTTTTATAAATTTATTTATTTATTTGTTTGTTTGTTTATGGCTGAGTTGGGTCTTTGTTGCTGCAAGCAGGCTTTCTCTAGTTGTGGTGAGCAGGGGCTACTCCTCATTGTGGTGCACAGGCTTCTCACTGCAGTGGCTTCTCTTGATGCGGAGCACAGGCTCTAGGTGCGCGGGCTTCAGTAGTTGTGGCTCGTGGGCTCTAGAGCACAGGCTCAGTAGTTGTGGCACATGGGCTTTGTTGCTCCGCGGCATGTGGGATCTTCCCGGACCAGGGCTCGAACCCGTGTCCCCTGCATTGGCAGGCGGATTCTTAACCACTGCACCACCAGGGTAGCCCCTCCATATCATTCTTATCACTGCTCATCATGCCCTGCAATACGACTAACCTCCTCCACAACAGTCAGTACTCTAACTTGAGGCCAACCCAAACCACTAAGAGTGCTCAAATACAAATGAATGATGCTCAGCAATTATTCCCTGAATTGAACTTGGGTGGAAGGGCTATGAAATAGCAAGAATTTTTGGTAGACGAAGCAACCTCCCATCACAGCTGCTATTAGCACAGGTGTGCTTTTTATCCTCTACTTTCCAAAATGATAGCATATTCTAAGGACGTTGGGGGTCTATAACCAAAGTAGATGAGGGTGATTTGGCCCATTACTGAGCAATATAACTGGGTAATTCATCTAAATCATGGGTATAAAGAAAAATCTGTATTTCTTAAGAAAACAGCTGAAAGATCATTTAAAACAAAAAGTAAAGTGCTTAATTGGTAAGATTAAATTGGATGGGAGAAATTTTCCTTTTGTTTTGTTTCTGTAGTAGTGTTTTTGTAAGTTGAAAAATCAGGGTCACCTTTTACATCTCAATACATTACTATGATACCAATAAATATACACACATTCTTTCCGAACCATAAACTCTCCTTACGAGCTAACGGGCCATTAATTAATTGTATACATGCAGATTCAGTTCTGATTGCATCTACCTCAACTAAGAGATTCAATTCAGTTATTCAAGTGAGGCATATTAGAAAATGAGGTACTGAAAGATTGTTTATATATATACTTTATCATGTACATATATATATGTATGTGTGTATGTACACATATATGACAAAGTGGATGACCAAGCAGGTGCAGAGGTTTTTGTAATTCAAGCTTAGGAAAGAAAATTAAAACCAGGCCTTAGAAATAAGACTCCTATGTCTGATGTAGAAGGGAATTTAGATTAGGAAAGGATACCCTGATCCAAGTCAGAGAGCTCAGCCTTGCTCATGCCTTAGGTTTTAAAAAGCATAGCAAAGGATCAGAAATAATCACTGAATAAGTAAAGATTTTCCAAAGCTTTTTCCTTGCTCACACATCCAAGTCTGTCTCTGGGTCCATAATGAGAAATGAGCAGGCATCCATTACTCCTGAGTCATAAAATCAGAAAGGTAGTAAGAACCTGAAGGAAGGAGAAGACATAAACTACTCAATTTGCATAAGAGAAAAATGAATATAACCACTCCACCGAAACTTTGCGGGAAGGAAATATTTTCAGTAATTAGGGTCAATAAACAGAAATTCACTGCTTAAGGCTTATCTAATATGAAATCTGTAAAATTTTCATAAATTATTTCTGTTTAGAGTTTACTTCGGTGTTCTGGGTTAATAAAAATAAAAATACATAAGGACTCATCCTTGTTTGCAATTTTAGTCCTCCAAACCTGTTTCACCCAAAGTCAAATTCCACAACTGTAAAATCACCGATGGAATTTTCACAAATATAAGCTTCAAGGCTCACACTCTGTACATTATGTTTTTAGATACCTCTATTCATATTTCCATGTTTTAGCAGTCTGTGGATTTTAATATCTGGTATGATAAGAGCCTATCAGAACTTTCCCAATTACAGGGAAAATTAAGAAGCAGTGAAATTCAAATAAATAATGTACCAAAATGTCAAATCTCTCAGGAATCCATTGTCTTAAATAATCATTAAAACATTCTGTACTATGCAATATGCATTTCCCAAAACTGAAACATACGGTGATGTAAATTTTAAGAACTGACCTTCTAATTAAAACTTTCTAATTTTCAATGATGGTCATATTAATACAAGGTAAGGTATGCAACTGGTTCAGCATTGCACCTACTTCACATCAATTTCTTTTTTAAAGAAAATATTAATTTAAATGTTTTGTCACATATTTTTAAAGAAAACCCTAGAGATAACCTGAATTTATACTCAAGCAGATTAATACAGGCTAGAGATAATAATATTTGTGGACATAAATGAAGCTAGATTTCCTTTTTTATTAATTTATCTTAAATTAAGAAATGTGTACATAGATAATTCATGAAAACTCATCTTTCTTTTCTAGTCTTTGAACAAAAAGGAAGATGAGGACCAAAATCATTCAGTATTTATAGCTACCATACTGATCTGCTTGAATGATTAATTGAGAAGGGGGGTTTATATTTTAGCTAAATTTAAAACTACATACTAACTTAAAATACAAGATATAGAGAGCTGATACAATGAAAAAGAATGAACTACATGAACAACATGCATGAATCTCATAGACAGAATGGTGAGCAAGTCAAGCCCCACATAAAAGAGCACATACTATATGATTCAATTTATATAAAGTTCACCAACAGGGAAAACTTATGTAAATGAAAGGGGTCAGAATAGTGGTTACCTTCCAGAGGGGATAATGCCTAGGAAGTGGTAGGCAACAGGTTCTAGAATGCAGTAATGTTATATTTCTTGATCTGTATGGTAGTTATATGGGTGTATTCGCTTTCCTAAATTTCATCAAGCTGAACACTGACAATCTATATGCTTTTTAATATGTGTGTACTTGAATTTTAAAGTTTATAAAAATGTAGATAGAGATTTGGTGTCAACTATGGACAATTCTTTTTCTCTTTCTGGCCATATTTTCAAAAATTTGTTTAATGAGCATATATGGAAATAATGGGGGGGGAGCAACTTTTAAAAAAATAGCAGAACTGATATTCTGTGAGGTTCCCACCAAATCTAAGTACCGTGTGTAATTTAAACACAGTGTAACTGAAAACATTGGGCTGCTAGACATGCTGAAAATGATGACCTAGAACGAACTCATCCTTAAGGTGGGGAAGAAGAAATAAAGGTTTGGAAGCCTAAGTTACAAATAGAGGATGTTAAAGCTTACCTTCAAAATAGTTAATCACGTGATACACAGACTTTTAAAGTATTTTGGGTATCATTATGAAGTCCCAAATTCTACTGCCTTTTTTTCTTGAAACTTGATTACAAAATTCACATTCTATTTTTGATACTCTCTTACTGCCTTAGCTTTCAGAAAGCAAGCTGAAGGCACTTATTAGCCCAAAAGTCTACAATAAATGGCACAATATCTTCTGAATAACAACAACAACAAAAAGATATAGAGAGCTGAGGGAAAAAAAGATAAAATACATAGAGGAACAAGCTAAACAACACCAACAGGAAACAACCAAACACGCTGCCTCACCCCAACCCCCCAACAAAACAGACATGCACAACAAAAGGCAATGTCTAATCAAAAAGTCAGTGTCAGGAAAAAGGTGTGTGTGTGGGGAGGCGGGGGGATGCTGTGCTAGATTTAAAAGACTTAAGGGGTAGTAATTATCAAATATCAGTTATCCTGGATTGGACCTGGTTTGGGCAGATCAACTGCAAATAATATTTTTTCAAAAACCTGAAAAAATGTGAGCATGGATTAGATAAGATGAAAATCTGCTGATATGGAAAAGCAGAAATTGTTAACTTAAAAAAGCATATACTAAAAAAAAATAAAATTAAAAAAAAAAGCATATACTAAAATAATGTGTACAATGATATAATATTAGTAAAGAAATACAAGTGTACATACATATACATAGAAAAACATCTAGAAGAACACTTAAGCATTAACTATGTCATCTCTAGGTTATGGGAATATGGTGTTTTTATTTTCTTATTTTTGCTTTATATTTTTTAACTTTCTGTATGTGTGTATGTATATATTACTTTTGCAACACTGAAAATATAATTTGTAAAGAAAAATTAATATAGATGCTTTCTTCCAAATCATTACGAATGCCATTGTTTGAAATCTAGACTCCATAACTACACTGTATCATTCATAACACAAGATACATATAGTAAATAAATAATATATATTTATCAGCCACCTTTTTGAAGAGCTAATTTTGCTGATAGCTGTTAATGTAAAGTGCCTTTAGAAAAATTAAGTGAGACAGCCACTCATCCAATATGGTAGCCATCCAAATGTGAGTGACTATTCAGTAGTACGTGACTTATGATCGGTGGCATGTATCTGCCTCAAATGAAAAACAAAATATTCATTTTCAGATTTCCCAACAGAATTAACTACAGAAAGCAACATAACTTGAAAGCATAAAATATCTGGCTTCTAAACAATAAAACCTATAGTTATATTACTCAGCCATAAAAAAGAAACAAAATTGAGTTATTTGTAGTGAGGTGGATGGACCTAGAGTCTGTCATACAGAGCGAAGTAAGTCAGAAACAGAAAAACAAATACCGTATGCTAACACATATATATGGAATCTAAAAAAATTTTTTAAATGGTTCTGAAGGACCTAGGGGCAGGGCAGGACAGAATAAAGATGCAGACGTAGAGAATGGACTTGAGGAAACGGGGAGGGGGAAAGGTAAGCTGGGATGAAGTGAGAGAGTGGCATGGACATATATATACTACCAAATGTAAAACAGATGGCTAGTGGGAAGCAGTCGCATAGCACAGGGAGATCAGCTCAATGCTTTGTGACCACCTAGAGGGGTGGGATAGGGAGGGTGAGAGGGAGACGCAAGAGGGAGGAGATATGGGGATATATGTATATGTATAGCTGATTCACTTTGTTATACAGCAGAAACTAACACACCATTGTAAAGCAATTATACTCCAATAAAGATGTTAAAAGTTGCCTTTACTCCTGACTAATCAATTAATAATGATATATCAATATAAACCTGAGTTAATACAAAACAATACCAACGATATCGATTTCAGTTAAAAAATAAAGCAATTTAGTAGAAATAATATATAGAGAAAGAATGCTTATGTATAAAAGTATAGCTTCAAACATTTGTATCACAGTTCAAATGTTAAATTCAAAGAGAAAAGTAAAAATACAGACAGGCAAAACAATGCACAAGGAAAGAACCTGATAAAATGGCAGAGAACCTATTAGAAGAATTAAGAGAGAAGTAAGTAATATAAAAAAGGGCAATACATTATAAATCACAACAAAATTCATGTCCACATGAAAAAGAAAGCAAAAATCAAGTCTCAAAAAGATGATACACCCTCCAAGGCTAGAGCAGTAGGAAAAATCAGTCTTTCAAAAATTACGAAGTTTACTAAGTCTTTCCAAATTACTAGATTACACTAAAATTGAAGGTAATGAAATAGTCCAATAAAACAATGGTAACGTTTTTGTCACGTTTCACACTTTACAGGACACTTTCATGTACATTATCTGGGGTGACACAATGAAGCTGTGCATCACTCTCTTTTTAAAGACTGGTACTTTGATATTTTAGGAAACTTACTCAAGGCCACGTTGTTTGTCTCAGGGATAGAAATCCAACTCTGAGTCCTTATTTGGTATGACTATTAAGTAGTCTACTTGTATTAGTTACCTGCTTATTATCACTGTATTACATTATTTTTATTGTTTATGTGTCACTCCCACTAAGACTATTAACTCCTTGGGGGCAGGGATTATACCTGCCTCTAGCCGTCTTTGTAGCACCATCACCTGTCACTGTATATTTTTATAAGTGCTCAAAAAGTATCTGTTAATGAACATGCATAAAAGTAATCCAAAAAAACCTAATACATGGAGAATTCATTTAATTAAGTTTATAATATACATATCACACAGACTTCCCTGGTGGCTCAGTGGCTAACAATCTGCCTGCCAATGCAGGGAACACGGGTTCGAGCCCTGGTCCGGGAAGATCCCACATGGCGTGGAGGAACTACGCCCATGCGCTACAACTACTGAGCCTGCACTCTAGAGCCGGCGAGCCACAACTACTGAGCCAGCGGGCCGCAACTACTGACGCCCACGCACCTAGAGCCCATGCTCTGCAACAAGAGAAGCCACCGCAATGAGAAGCCTGCGCACACTACAACGAAGAGTAGCCCCCGCTCACCGCAACTAGAGAAAGCCCACGCCCAGCAATGAAGACCCAACACAGCCAAAAAATAAAATAAAATAAATTTTTTAAAAATTAGCTTTAATAATAATAATAATAATATACATAGCACAAACCCCACTCAATTAAATGGGCAGCCTAGGCAGCCGTACCAGTTAACAATCACGTGCCTAACCCCAACTAACTGGTTGAGACAGGGGTGGCCAATCTGAGACTAGTCAATCCACTGGCTTATTAACAACCAAATGTTCTCTTGTGAATTGGACCCAAGAGGCAGACATAAAGACAGTGCTTAAGTTGGAGATCTTGTGAATTTGGGCAAAGTGATAAATAAGTAAAGGAAGCTGGTCTGTAAAAGGAACAAGACCAAAAAGCAAACATCCACCTGGGGAACCTGAATCAAGAGACTCTACTGGCCCCTACAGGACAGAGAAAACAGACTAACTTCTAGGCACTGCATGACAGGTTTCAGACATTTGGAAAATACCTTTTACCATAATAAGCTATCAACCTAGGATGAAGAACAAAGCTGTAACATAAGGAATAAAGTGTATTAATATTACATAGGTAAAACCAATAACCATCACCTAGGTAGCAGAAAGGATATGAGAATCATTAGGATAGAAAAGTTTCATATAGATGGACTCATAGTATGTAGTGCCTTACTTCAAATGGCTTGATGCTTCTGAGATTCAACCATGTACGCATTTATCAATATTTTGTTCCTTTTTGTTGCTGAGTACTTTTCTTTTATATAGATGTGAGTTATCTATCTTGTGGTATAATTGTTTTAATTTATTCACCAGTTGATAAATATTTTGGGTGTTTCCCGTTTGGTATTATTATGAATAAGGCTTCTATGATGATTCTCAAAAAAAAAAAAGGATACACACGTTTCATTGGATAAATTTATCCAATTTATTCTCTTGGATAAATTCCAGGGAGTGGGAATGTTGGGTTATACGGTAAGTGTATGTTGAATTTATAAGAAAGTGCCAAGCTGTTTTCCTAGGTGCCTGGATTATTTTTTATTTCCATTTGAAATGAAATGAGAATTCAGATGCTCCACAGACTCAGCAATACTTGGTATTATGATTTCGTGTTGTTGTTTTAATTTAGCCATTCTAAATGGTGTGCAGTGTGTCTCATAGTGGCTTTAATTCGCATTTTTCTGATTACAATGTTAATGACACTGAACATGTTTACAAGTGTTGTTGGCCATTCATATGTCTTCTCTGATGGAGTGTATTTTTAGATAGCTCTGGCTTATTTTTTTAAAAACTGGGTTGTCATTTTTTGGGGTTACAAGTTCTTTGTATATTACAGGCACAAGTCCTTTTTGAAATATATATTTTGCAAATAAAAAAAAGAAATCACAGCATTTATATAGTAATAGGAACACTGCGAAGAACTTTGATGTACAATCTCAATTACCATCAAGTGACAAAATAACAAAATAAAAATATATAAACATTTTTGTTTGGTCTCTTCCCAGTCATACCCTCATTCCTCCAGCTAGTATATGACTATTCAATGTGTTTCTCTCACATTCTGCTTTCTAAAAATACTTCCAAGTATGCTCACCTCATAAGTCAGAGTCTATTTCTTCAATCATTCCCCAATTCTCAAGAATGCATGGTTCACAACAAGCAAGTAATATTTACTGAACGACTCAAATTATAGAATAAAAAGAATTTTGGTTAGGGCTCAGAAAAGTCAATGGCATTGATATTTTAAATAGAATCAGCAGAAAATAATGTAATAAAATTCTGACATTAAAAAAATTATTCTATGAAAATTTCAAAGAACATTATAACTAAAATACAACTGTATTTTCAATAAACTTTAGTCCAGTAGCTTCTGATTCTGAAGACTCAATTTTAGGAATTTAACGCAGAAGACAAGTAAATCAAACTGCTACCACTGAACACAAGAAGCAGAAGTAGGAGTCAAAGCACACAAGATAACAGACAGAAATCAGTAACCTAAGCAAAATGTCAGCAAACCAAACATTGCATATTCTGTAGGAGAATTATTAATAGATTATTAACTCAAGGGCTAAACCATGTTCTAAACTGCCTAGAGTTGCAATAATATGGTAGACACCAATCACGTGTGCCTATTTAAATATAAATTTTAAATAATTAAATTTTAAATCACTTCCTCAGTTGCACTAGCCACATTTCAAGTGCTTATTAGACACATTTGACAAAGATTTTAAAAGCTTTCATCACTGCAGAAATTCTAACATACAGTGCTGGCCTAGGGCGTTTGGCAGGCCCAACTAAGAGCCTAAGGGAGTCTTAGTCTTCTTAAGATTTTTTTTTCTATGAAGGAAATAGAGCATTTTGCTTTAGGATTTATTCTTACTGAATAGTAAAAAAAAAAAAAAAAAAGAGAGAGAGAGAGAGAATATTTATATAAGTAAGGTATAAATACAAATAATGGACTATAAATACTCTCCCTTGGGAGGTAACCACAATATTGAATTTAGCTTTATCATTCCCTTGCTTTTTAAAATAATTTTACCAAATATGTTTCCTTAAAAATGTTTTTTTTTCCCTGTTTAATTTTATATTAGTAGAATCATACTTTTTCTTTACCTCACTTGTTCTTTTCACTATTTCCACTTTGAAGTTATTCTCATCCACCTAAATAACACTGCAACTTGATAAACTACAAAAAGGTCAGTTTTTCAGACTTGTGGTTGCGAAGGGGGAGGGCGTTGGGGGAGGGATGGAGTGGCAGGTTGAGGTTAGCAGCTGTAAGCTTTTATATATAGAATGGATAAACAACAAGGTCCTACTGTACAGCACAGATAACTATATTCCATATCCTATGATAAACCATAATGGAAAAGAATATTTTAAAAAAGAAGGTATATACATATATATATGTATAAGTGAACCACTTTGCTGTACAGTAGAAATTAACACAACATGGTAAATCAACTATACTTCAAACAATTCAAAAAAAAAAGCTCAGTTTTGTTCAAAAAAGCTAGGCCTAAACAAATGAAATCATCACCTACATACCAAAGTTGTACAAGTTACAAACTCCAGGCTTAAGGCTCCAAATGATTCTCTAAATAAAAAAGGAATGCTTTTTCACATACTGTATATTCAACTGATCATAAACCTTGTGCATCAAAGACAGAGCTTAGTTGCTGTAATACAAATACCTGTTTTTCCTTTCGTTCTCTTTTCTCTTCATTGTAGAGCAGCAGTTACCAAAGTGTGGTCCCTCAAAACCAGCAGCATCAGATCACAGGGGAACTCGTCAGAAATGCTAATCCTGTGCCCCATCCCAAATCCACTGAATCAAAAACTCTGGGGATGAGGTTTTGATTGTCTATGTTTTAACATGTTTTAACAAGCCCTCTAGGTGACTCTGATATGTGCTAAAGTTTAAGAACCTCTAGAGAAGTATCTCAACAATCAGTATACATAAGATGTTAAACATATTCTACAAACGGAAATTTCTAACAGTTAACAAATAAGCTCAATTACCAAAAACAGATTACTCTTTTTCCACTTGTTGAACTTGAGAAACTTCAACTTACTCTAAAATATTACTTTCTAAACAACCTGATTGGCCAAAATACACACAAAAAACAACAAAACTACAAATTTTACATTCTCCCTATATATACATATAGTTGCCCTCCCTCCTTCTCTCTCTCCTCTCTCTCTCTCTCTCTCGATATATATATATATAGTGATGTGGTTTTACATATATATAATTTTCTTAATCTTAAAGAGTGTCTAATTTTTAAAATTAACTTTTCTGCTTATGGTCTCTCTCTCTCTCTCTTTTTTTTAAAAACATTTTTCCCACACGCACCTCGGCCAATTGCCTTTCTTTGGCAAATACTGTATGTGTCCTTTTCTAACAGGAAGATTTCTTTTCTTGGAAATTTATAAAGGATGTGTATGTATTAAGGCTCTCAAACTGTTGTTATATATTGCAAATACTTTCCCAAATGTGTAGTTTGCCCTTATACACTTTAACTTAAATTTATAACATAACAGTTTGGCTTTTTTTAATTAAAAATATTTTAGCATACAGATAAATACAAAATAATATAAGATGCATGTTTCCAACACCCAGATTTAACAAATGTTAACTTCTTACCATCTTCATTTCATACCTTGAAGAGATAAAATATTACAAATAGAATTTTTATATTGATAGAATAAAATATTTACGTATTTTCCTTTGTTTCTCTTCCTTTTTAGGCTTAGTTCTTTCTTACTCTCAAATCAGAGAAACAGTCAATTATTTTTCAGAAAATTTAACATATTATGGGAAATTTCAAACATATATAAAAAGGAGACAGCTTTAACTATTATCAATTCATTGTCTACCTTGTTTCATCTATACCAGGCAGGGGTCAACAAATTTTTTCAGTAAAATGCCACACAGTAAATGTTTCAGGTTTTTTGAAGCCCACTGGTCTCTGTTTGAATTACTTAATTCTGCCTTTATATCACAAAAGTAGCCACAGGCCATATGTACATGAATGGGTATGGCTGTGTTCCAATAAAACTTTATTTACAAAAACAGGCTGTAAGCTAAATGGTCTGTAGCTTACAGCCCCTTATCTATACACTACCCATTTCCTCATTCCTGCATTATTTTTAAAAATCTCCAATATATCATTTCATCTCAACCGTAAATATTGCTGTACTTCTAAACAATAAAAGTTCTTTCTTTAAAAATAATTGCAATACATTACCCATAAAAGAGCTAACAAAAATTCCTTAATACAGATATCCATTATCCTAATGTGCAATCATTTCATAATTTTTATATGTTTTTTTTTCTAAGTGGCATATTATATTACTTTTTTTTTTCCTTTTGGCTGCACCGTGCGGCATGCGGGATCTTAGTTCCCCGACCAGGGATGGAACCCCGTGTCCCCTGCAGTGGAAGCTGGGCATCCTAACCACTGGACCCCCAGGGAATTCATTTCATAATTTTTAATTTTATAATGTTTGTTTGCATCAGGATCCAGAGAGTCCAGACATTGCAATTGTTTGATATGTCTCTTAGTCCCTTTTAATATTTAGTTGCACTGTTGTAGTAGGTTAAAATTGTGTCTCTCAAAAAGACTATGTCCAAATCAATACACTGAGTACCTACAAATGTGACCTTATTTGGAAGTAGGGTCTTTGAACAAGTAATTAAGTTAAGGATCTCAAGATAAGATCATCCTAGATTTAGAGTAGGCTCTAAATCCAATGACTGGTGTCCTTATATTAGAAAGGATAAATATGCTGTCACAAACCAAAAACATCAGGGTGCCATCAGAAGCTGGAAGAGGCAAGGAAGGATAAACCCCTACAGCCTTCAGAAGGAGTATAGCCCTGCCAACACCTTAATTTTGAACTTCTGGCCTCCAGAACTGTCAGGGAATAAATTTCTGCAATTTTAGCCACCCAGTTTGTGGGTAATTTATTACGGAAGCCCTAGGAAATTAATATACCTATCCAACAGAACTTTCTGCAAAGATGGAAATGTTCCATAACTGCAGTGTCTGATATAGTAGCCACTAACCACATATGGCTGTTGAGCACTTGAACTGAGGATCTGAATTTCTAATTTTATTTAACTTTGATTAATTTTAAGTTTTAAATGTGTCCCCTCCTGTTTGTTCTTTGAGACCTTGGGAGGAGAGGGAAGAAATTTTTGGTTGCTCTGTAGTTTCCTACAGTCTAGATTTTTCTGATTATATCCAGCAAGGGGTTGCTGTTAGTATTTAACATTTTCTTCTTCTGTATTTTCCATAAGTTAGTAGTTGAATTTAGGTGCTTGAGGTTCAATTCTTTTTTCTGGCAGGGGCAAGATTTTTTCATGGGTAGTATTTTGTCTTACATCAAGAGGCAAATGTTCTGGCTGTTTTTCTCTAGTAGTGTTAATTTTCACAATGTTCAATGCTTACATTCATTAACTTATTAGGGCTTACAAAATGGTGATATTCTAATTTTATAATTCCTTTCCCATTTGTTAGCTAGAAGAGTTCTATAAAAATGAATTTCCCCCTCATCATCTACTTGGTTGCCCAATGGTACAGTTCTTACAGGAAAGATAGGATAAGCAATTCTTTCCTTTCATTTCCCACTTTTAAAATAATGACTGGTTCAATAGCATCCTCCACCAGTATGACCAGTCATTTTTTAAAGTCATTATGAACTCCTGTATTTAAACATATATGAAGTGTCTCAATCCGCTACAGATATTATTAAAGCTCAAACTGTCCAATTTTCAGCCTGTAGGAAGCTCTTCAAGTTGGACCCTGAGTCTTTCTGACAAGATTCCATTAGTCTTTGAAGCTTCCTTATTACTTATTACCTGGTATAACAAGATGTTCCAGGCTTATTTTGTACATTTCCTGCATCAAATACAAAACCAGCCATTTTTTCCAAGTATCTCTGACTACTTTTAGTGAGAAACAATGTGTAGAGGCCTCAATTTAGATGCAAAGATAGCTCTTTTTTAAAAACTTAATTCTAAACTTTTATTAAAATTGTTACTTGTAATTGGCTATGTGTCAACTCTCTGCTATAAGTGCTTAGAACTGCCTCAAATTAAATAGTAATAAACAAAAAATTAGTTTGGGGTTACTAGACTATTTTATTTTTTAACATATTCACAAAGGTTATAGAGCAAGGCAGACTTTATTATGTAATTCAATTTTTTTAGGATGAGATGCTAATAATTTGAAATCACCCAAAGAAAATTCAATTATTACTTAATTTATTAACAATCATTAAAATACCTACAATTCACACATATTTTCTTCCTCAAAGCATAGGAGTATGATTATATACAAATTATAAGACTATGATTATAATTATACACACGATAATTATATACTTTAAATGTAGTGTTCAGTAGCAAATCCAATGACTCCAATACAGCTTTAATTCTTCTTTAGACTACATTTTGTCAACTATAGATAAAAGCATCTTGATTACTAATATTTTACTATTACCATATCTTGATTATTATTAGATCATGTCATGAGTTAGATGGTAGTACATAAATCCAAATGTAAAAATGAATTTAATCTATTAATCACTAAAGATTGCTAGAGGGCTTCCCTGGTGGCGCAGTGGTTGAGAGTCTGCCTGCTAATGCAGGGGACACGGGTTCGAGCCCTGGTCTGGGAGGATCCCACATGCCGCGGAGCGACTGGGCCCGTGAGCCACAATTACTGAGCCTGCGCATCTGGAGCCTGTGCCCCGCAACGGGAGGGGCCGCGATAGTGAAAGGCCCGCGCACCGCGATGAAGAGTGGCCCCCACTTGCCTCAACTAGAGAAAGCCCTCGCATGAACCGAAGACCCAACACAGCCAAAAATAAAACAAAAATAAATAAATAAAAAGTAGCTATAAAAAAGAAAAGTGCTTTTAAAGATTGCTAGAGACATGTTGCTTTCCACTTGCACATGCTAAATGTTTGTTACAGGAGGTTCTTTACTAACATTTTATCAATAACACAAATGTTTTTCTTAAAGGAAAATTGGGGGACATTTACAAAATTAAATTAAACAGCTAGAAGTCTAATGTTTTAGCAAATGTATTTAACAAATTCGTTCTGTAAATGGCCAAACAACAAAAACAAAGACAGTGTCTAAATGAATATTTTTGTAATATCCTACCTAGCAAGTTTAATCAATGATAAAATTACTGACTAAAAACTATCTAGGAAGCACATCCATGCAAGGGGTTGACATAGAAGAGTATGAAATAAATTAATATATATACATATACACATTTATTCATACACATACATTCACTCACAAAAACACACACACACCCCTGTCTCATCTATAATTATTTCTATAGACAGATAGACTGATGGATGGATGGACAGATGGATGAACATACAGAAGGAAGAAAGAAAGATCAGTTTATCTCTACTTCAAATTCCAACTGAACACCACAAGATTTCTTCCTTCTAGCCTTCTCCTTTTGCATATTTAAAACTCCGTCCTCCAACAATAAGAAATCTGGCTTCCATTACCCATAAAATATTTTTTTACCATTTGCTCAACCCTGGTATACATAGAAAGTAGTTTTGGATTTGCTAACCCATAGTAGCTCTGCACAAAAAAGGAAAGCCTATAAACTGGGTAGTTTTTAAAGAGGTCTTTTTGTCTTCGGCCGTAAGGCCATACAGTCCAAATACTGTGTTCAAAATGCGTTGGTGTGCCCCCGTCCCAACCCACATTGTAACTATGTAATTCATTTGAAATCAGTTGAGTTCATTTGTTTCTGTTTTAGTCCACTTTTGTTTTCATTTTTTTCTCTAACTTTACAGATTTAAAAAACAAAAAGAAACATGTGAAACAATGACATAGTTCCAAAAGTCAGAACCATACAAAAAAGTATACTCAGTAATGTCACAACCTCCTCCATTTCTTTAATCCCACTCCCATCCCTCATTCTTTCCACCCTGTTCCTATTCACTGTGTCTGTGGTTTCTAGTTTATCCTTCCTGTATTTCATCTGCAGATATATGTGTAATTTCTTATGCTGCCTTCTTTCTTACATAAGTTAGTATAGTACAGATGCTCATTTGTACTTTGCTTGTGGCATTATACTTAATCATATAATCCTAAAAATCACTCCATATTAATTCATAGAGGTTTCCTCATTCTTTTATATACAAGCATTTTGTGGATGTACCATAGTTTTTATTTAATCATTCTCCTCTGTATTGACATTTAGGTTGTTTCCATTATTTTACAATTAGAAGTAATGCTGCAATGAATAATCTTGTCCCCGTGTACTCTTGTATTGCTGGAGGTAAATCTTCAGAGTCAGCTTCCAGAAGTGGAATTGCTGGGTCAAAAAGCAAATGCATATGTAGTTTTGTTAGATACTGCCAAAGTCCCTTCCAAAAGAGTTGTGCCAACTTGCATTCTCACCAGCAATGTATATAGGAATGGGTCACACATTTTAGTGACAGGGAACAAACGTATTAGTTACTAAGTATAGGTAATTCACTTCTTTTATAACAACTTCATTGAGATATAATTCACATACTTCACAATTCACATATTTAAAGTATACAATTCAATAGTTTTCATTTATTCATAGTTGTGCAACCATCAAATCACCACTTTCAATTTTAAAACATTTTCATCACACAACACCCCCAAGAAACCCATGTCCATTAGCAGTCCCTCCTCTTCCTCCCTCAAACTATTCCCTGCAACCCTCATGGCCTAGGTAACTACTAATCTACTTTCTACCTTTATAGATTTACCTATTCTAGACATTTCATAAAAATGGAATCATACAATATGTGACCTTTTGCAACTGGCTTCTCTCATTTATCATGTTTTCCAGGTTCAGCCATGTTGTAGCATGTATTATTACTTTACCTTTTTTTTTATGGCCAATTAATTCTCCACTGTATGGGTATACAATACATTATACATTCATCAGTCAACAGACATTTGGCTTGTCTTTTACTTTTTGACTGCTATGAACAATGCTGCTATAAACACTCATGTACAAGTTTTTGAGTGGACATGTTTTCAACTCTCTTGGGAGCAGAACCACTGGGTCCTATGGTAACTCTAGGATAAACATTTTGAGGAATGGCCACGATGATTTCCAAAGCAGCTTGTACCATTTTATATTCTCACCCAACAGAATAACTCACTTTTTAATTTGACTTATGTTATTATCAACTGCCACATCACCTTCTATTCCAGGTCTAGTAGCTAGCACAAACAAAATAATTCTAAATGTGATGACATGTAATCAGGGCATTGTTGAGTGCAGATTAGTTAACTTTCCTTGCAGTATTATCAACCTAAAAATTGTCTCTCTGCACATATATATAATACATGACTTATGCAATGACAGTTAATGAGGATTATTTTATTTAATTTTGGCCTTTCCAATTACCTGACCTTTGCTCTCACGTGCCTGATAAATCCATTTACTGAAAGAGAGACTATGACTTGCTACCAAAGGGACAAGACAGAGTTAGTGAATATTCATTTTCCTACAATCAAAAACATTTCCCATGTTGTAGTCCCACTACTATCTTGGGAAAGGACTGTTTGTGTCCTTTAACCCGCCTTTAGCATCTCAAAAGCCAGTCTTGGGGGGAGAGATCATAGAGTTTCGAGGCCCAAAAAGGCAGGTGGGCAGGAATTCCCACCTTCTGACCACAGGGATTTGTGGGAAGACTAGGAAAAGGGATCTAGTGAAGTGGTCAGCATCTTCTCTTCCTTTGACCTCTTGCTCTGGAAGGAAGCCACTTCTTGAGCCACCCTGTGCCAACCTGGGGTACAGTGGCATCAAAATACCAGTTTGTATTACCATCAACGAAGTAAGAAAATACCTCTCTCCTCACAGCTAACAAGTATTTGATTGTACTTTTAAATTTCTGCCAATCTCACAGGTGAAAATTGGCATCTCAGTGCAAGTTTTAACTTGGATTTCTCTTATAAGTGAGAGTGATTATCTTATCATATGTTTAAGGGAAATTTTTATAGCTTTTTGTGAGAACTATCTGTCCATGTCTTTTTACCTATTTTCTATTAGGGTCTCTTTCTATTTTGCCTTTACATGAGGGATATTAGCCCTTTATCTGTGATATATAATGCAAGTATTTTCTCCCAGTTTTATATCTTTTTGGCTTTGTTATTAGTGGGGTTTTTGCCATGCAAAAGTCTTAAATTTTTATAAAGTCAAATTTACCAATCTTTCCTTTTGTTGCACCTGGATTTTGAGTCACAGAAAACCTTTCCTTACACCCATGTCACAGAAGAATCCACCCATGTTTTCTTTTTGTATTCATATAGTTTCATTCTTAATAAGATCTCTGGTCATTTGCTGTTTATTTTTCTGTATGATGTGAGGTATGAATTTAATTTTATCTTTTCCGAAATGGTTAACCATTTCTTAAAATGGTTATCCCATTTGTTCCCTCTGAAACGCCAGGTTTATCATGTACTAAATCTCCATAAGTCTTGGGTCTATATCTCAGTTTTCCTATTCAATTCCAGTCTTCTGTCTGCAGGATATTAAAGAAAAATCCAATCTGCAAAATTAGATAGACTAGATGTAGCTTAAGATTCCTTCCATTCTAATAGTATACAGGCTCCTCAAGAAACTAAAAACAGAAATGCCATATGATCCAGCAATCCCACCCCTGGGCATACATCTGGACAAAACTATAATTCAAAAAGATACATGCACCCCTATGTTCATAGCAGCACTATTCACAATAGCCAAGACATGGGAGCAACCTAACTGTCCATCAACCGATGGATAAAGAAGTTGTGGTATATGTGTATGTGTGTACACACACACACACACACACATATATATATATACACACACACACAAATACACACATACACACAATGGAATATTACTCAGCCATAAAAAAGAATGAAATAATGCCATTTGCAGCTACATGGATGGACCTAGAGATTATCATGCTAAGCGAAGTAAGCCAGAAAGAGAAAGACAAATACCATGATAACACATATATGTGGAATCCAAAATATGACACAAGTGAACTACATATGAAACAGAAACAGACTCACAGACATAGAGAACACACTTGAGGTTGCCAAGGGCGGGGCAGGGGGAGGGGGGAGAGGAGGGTTGGATTGGGAGTTTGGGACTAGCAGACGCAAACTATTATATATAGAATGGATGAACAACAAGGTCCTACTGTATAGCACAGGAAACTATATTCAATATCTTGTAATAAACCATAATGGAAAAGAATACGAAAAAGAATATATATAGTCTTTGAATCATTGAATCACTCTGCTGTACACCAGAAAATAACACAACATTGTAAATCACTGTACTTCAACAACAAAAAAAAAGATTCCTTCCATTCTATATCCAACTCTTAATTAAAAAGAAACTTACTCCACATCCATAGTCAGTCACTCTTAAGTGACATGCTAAAACTAACTGGTCTAATTGTATACAATTGACAATGATTATTAGGATTTGCTGATTTACAAATATTACCTTGAAACTTTTGTCCATCCACTGATAGCTAACAGAACCACCAGACAGATACTGACTTAGTTTGAAGGGCAACATTATTTAATTAAATATATTTCAACAGTTTTCTTAACTCTAAGCATAAACATTTCATAGCTCCTCCACACCTTTCAATATCAATTTTACCATGATATTCACAGGCTTATTATCAGATTTAATAAAAGCCATATAGAGAAAAAGTAGCAAAATAAAGACCGTAACAGTATTTTCACTTCTGTATTTCTAAAATATCAGTCTTACTGATAACCTAATACACATCATTTTCTCTCCTGCTCCTATGAGCTGTGCCTGCTTAGCCAAACCCGATCCATCTTCCTCTCACCTAGTCAAGCAACTCTCCCTCTCCTTGTATCATCAGTTCTTTTTCTTTCTATTGACTCATTCCCATGATCCTACAACATGCTATTAACTCTCAATCTTAAAAAAAGATAAAAAACTTAAAACTGCTTTTGACCCACTTACCTCTCCCCACCACCACAAAGCTACACCCCTTTTCTATCTTTCCCACAAGAGCAAAATTCTTGGGTAAAGGGCCTTATTCCTGCTGTCTCTAACTTCTTTACTTCCACTCTCCCAAACTCCCTCCCACTAGACTTTTGTCCCCGCCACTCTACCACAACTGCTTCTTCTGGAGTTGTTAAATCAAATGATCAACTCTTAATCCTCATCTTAACTTACCCATCAGCAGCATTTAATACTGTTAGTAGCCCTTCTTCCTGAAACATTCTCTTCATTTACCTTCCATGATTCCATACTTGCCTGGTTTCCTCCTGTATTTCTTGACATGCCTTCTCAAGTATCTCTTGCTCATCACCCTAACTTCTAAATGTTGAAGTACATACACAGTCCTTTGATCTCTTCTTCATCTTAATTCACTCTGATCCCATGGCTTTATATTCCATATATACTCAGATGTATATAATTCAATAGTTTTTAGTATAATCACAGCTATGCAACCATCAAATCACCACTATCAATTTTAGAACATTTTCATCACACTACACCCCCAAGAAACCCATATCCATTAGCAGTCACTCCTCTTCTCCCCACAATCTACCAACCCAAAACTCAGCCTAGATAACCACTAATCTACTTTTCTATCTTTATAAATTTGGCTATTTTGGACATTTCGTATATGAATTGTACACCTTAAATGTGTGAACTTTGTGGTATGTGAATTATATCTCAATGAAGTTGTTATAAAAGAAGTGAATTACCTATACTTGATGACTAATAAGTTTTTTTCCCACCACTAAAATGTCTGTGACCATTACTAAATATCACTAGTAAGAATGCAAGTTGGGCACAACTCTTTTGGAAGGGACTTTGGCAGTATCTAACAAAACTACATATGCATTTGCTTTTTGACCCAGCGGTTCCACTTCTGGAAATTTCCCTTGAAAATGTGCCTCCAGAAATACAAGAATACATATGAACAAGATTCTTCGTTGCAGCATTATTTGTAGTTGCAAAATGTAGAAACAATATAAATGTCAATACAAAGAAGAGTGACTCCCAAGTTGGGATCTCCAGTTCACATCTCTACCTGGTATCCCGGAACAGAATATCCAATTACCTACTAATATCTCCCCCTGGATGTCTAATAGGCATTTAACATGTCTGAAAGTAGATTCCCAATCTTATTTCTTACAACAACAACAAAAAAAGGATGTGTTCCTCCTTCAGTCTTCCCATTCTCAATTAGTTACTATTCTTTCTGTTGCTGAGGCCTAACATCTATCAGTCCTACTTTCAGTGTACATCTAAAATTTAACCACATGTTCTATAGCCTCCTAATTGGTCTCTTCTTTCTACTATGCTCTACACAGCAGCCAAGAAGATACTGTTAAAGCATTAAGTCAGATGTCATTCCCTTCAATAGCATCCCATTTCACTCAGAGTAAAAGTCAAAGCCATGTTACTACACTTCCAGATGGCTCCTATTTGTTTCAAATTAACTGAAAAGCAATCTAATTCATCTTAGGTTAGTGCTCTAAGAGTAATACTATATGAATGGATCAAAAAGAAAATAACGGGGGCCAGCTTTTTCAACTGTTTCTAATTAAACCCAAGCCAAAGAAATAGGGATCAAAATTATATTCCTGTTTAGTACCAATGAGTAGCTCAAAAATTGATATATATTTTTATCTAGCTAAAAGAGAAGTTCCTCGATTAACTAGCTTAATATGAAACAACACACACTTTCTGGCAATTCAACTATGGTTACTGTGTTCAAATTTCCTCAGATAAGAAAAGCTCCAATGGATAGATTATCTGCCCCGACACTTGACCTCCATTTTTTACCCTAGTGAGGCTGAGCTGAAAAACCTGGGGCAGTGCCCCTACCCAATTCTCAGTAATGAACATCCTCTCTCCCTTTATGAATTTTTTTTGAACCCAGAACAAATCCTAATCAGTTGGTTCCCCACTTCCTCTCCTCTGAGCTTAGCCAAATCCTTTATATGTAAAGGTCAACAAAAAGCCAAGAGTATCGCAGTGAGGAAAGAGACACATTTGGTCCTTGGCATACAACTCTGCCTATCCTCGTCACTCAATGAACTAGACAGATTCACAAACACAAAAGACTGAGAGAAAGCCAGAGTTAAAGAAAGGCTCAAACGAAAACCATGAGTTTCACGAACTATACAGAACTCAACAAATTAGTAAACTAATTATGTTCCATCCAGTACCAACGAATGTCCTTGACAAGAAGTTAACTTGAGACAACCCAGTCTCCGCTCTCAATAACCAAAAGGGATGATTTAAATTTTTTTCCCCTTACATTTACAGAAAAGGCTTCCTCACATCAGGACAGGTTAGGATGTATTCAAAAGAATGTTCCTTATCACAGCATATTAGAGTTTAATGCAGCAATATCACTATCAATAATTATAAATTCAATCAACTTAATCCATTTATGCCAAAAACATTTATATTATTTAATAAGTACTTGATATACCTTTAATTCACAATTGGCTGGCTTTAAGTTTCATGTTCAAACACATTTAATATATATAAACCATTTACTTTGATATTTTTTCAAATAAATTTTGCTACCACACGAGAAAAAAACAAAAGTGTTTTTAAAAATTTTAATATCAAAGTCACCTGAAGGAGAAATGACAACAGTCCATATATTTCATACTCATATATCAAGTGACTGCAATCAACTATACCCAGAGACAATGAGAGAAATAGCCCAGAAAAAGAGTTTAAACAAAGCCCATGTGCTCTCCTCCACAAGAGGGGTGAAAATCACTCCCAGGCCCATTTTCAAATAGCAACACAGTCTCTGATTTTAACAATACTTACCTCATTAACCATAGGTCAGTTTTTAGCAGGTTAGGTTATACAGCTGAATAAAGATTTTACAACATAAGAAAAGCCAAAACTTGGTTAGTCCCGTTAAAAACTGAGAAACTGATAAATTACTATAGGTAACAAGGAAATAAAATATTAAAATGCCACATATAAACGTACAGTAATCAGGAAAAGATTCACATAGAATCAAACAACCCTATCAACCTTCATCATAATACAATACACCATCACTCTATTAGAGCAAAGTACAACAAATATCCATGACTGTAACCCTGACAAAGACAGACATTTGGTAAGCTTTAAGAAAATAATAAAATTTATAATACATTTGGTAAGCTTTAAGAAAATAATAAAATTTATAATACATTTGGTAAGCTTTAAGAAAATAATAAAATTTATAATACATTTTATAAAGATTTTAATCAAAACAATTAAAACAAAGTATTACTTTTTTAAGAAAATTCATCTAAATACAACTCATGCTATCAGAAACAATAAAGAACTATATGTAAATCATTAACCATCAAAGCATTTTCCATAATGATTAACTACAGAGCTTCTTTACTCCACCTATATTAAGGGACTAATAACTATCCTGTGAATGATGACTATCCCTAAAGCTTTAACAGACCCAAAGGACACTGGCACTCCCCTAAGGCCCTAGGCATTTCCCCTAGACCTGTTCAGTAAACAAAAGCAAAGGGCTAAATGTGAATTTTGAACTTATGTACTTTAGATATTTCTTCAGTGAAAAATTACTTTTAAAAATAAAGGCTGAAGTTTAACATTTCTAGGTATAAAATGCATGCAAATAACTAATAGATTCTTTTTCAGACAGAATAATAAAATAATCCTAAAATACCTGATTCAGCAGGTAGCTTTTTACCTCCTTCTTCAGTCACAGATTAGAGGGAGAAAATCTTTTAAGAGTTTTTGTAATACCAAAAATTTCCCTATTTTATATTGATCTAGTCTAAAAAGTGGGGATTGTATTTTACATCTGCAGACAATAGTGCTGCTTAAAACTGGGCTATCATTTCAAGAGCTTCTAATAAACCAAATAGCAAAACTTCCATCTGGTCTCAGGAATGGCTTTCCTTAAGTTTTACCAGCATATTGGAAAAAGAAATAGAAAAGAACAACAAAATCAACATATAGAAAGATTCAAGCTAGTCATTCATACATGAGGAAACTGAGTGTAATACAGAAATGACATGTATGTCCCATTCTCAACTGTGGTTCCACATAAGAATTAAGCCCTAGTACCCTAAGTCATTCACTGAATGTACTCAATTTACTTGTTTCCTAGGCATTAAGAATGATACCAACTATGTATCATTCTTGGGAGAACTGAGAAAAGTCATCCAAATCATTTTCTGGGTTCTTCAGTTTAGATGAAGAATTGTGGTTGCTGGCAACTAACAGTCCACATGCTGCAACTAAGAAGTCCGCATGCTGCAACTAAAAGATCCCGCATGCCGCAACAAAGGATCCTGTGTGCCACAATGAAGATCCCACGTGCCACAACTAAGACCCGGAGCAGCCAAAATAAATAAATAAATATTAAAAAAAAAAAAAAAAAAAGAATTGTGGTTGGGAAAAGATCTACACAAACTATTAGCCCTGGGAACAAGCATTAAAAATAACACAGTATCCTCGAGATAGTACATTGTTTATGATGACTATATATACAACCTATTAAAAAGCTAAACAGTCTATTATTTGAACATAATTTTTGAACATTAACATAGTTTAAATTAAAACCATTAATGAATTAGTTTTCACTAAGTCTAGCCATGTGTCTGGTCCTTTATTATAAGACACAAGAGGGCACAATTCCTGACCACAAAAAGCTTATTACTAAAAAAACTGGTCCAATCCACAACACAAAACACATAAACAAAAAAAATGTGTAAAATCATATTAAGCTATAAATTATTCAATATGTAAATTCTAATCAAGAGTTTGGGAAGGAAAAGATTCCTGGAGGTTACAGTAGACAGGGAAAGCTTAATAACAAAAGTGAACCCTGAGAAGGAAATTCTGAGATGAGTAGTGTTTGGAAAGAAAAATGAGAAGGCATGCTATGCAGGAGTGATGGCCCAGAAGCAGGACTGAACATCCACAAGAGCAAAACCATGATGAAGGCTGAGATTAACAGTGGAGAATAGAGAGAGAGAAAAAAAAGAAAGTTGGTCAGATAAGGATCTTGAAAACAGTAGGCAGATCATGGAGTTTGAGGATTTATTTCTGTTTTTCACTAGTTCTTAAACAATACCAAATTCTGAACTAAGTACTTTGTACTGATTTTTACCTACTCTACTTTTAATATCAGAACCCATTAGTATTAGAACGCATTATACAACTATGATTTTACCAAAAACTGAGACAATTTTAGGCCAGCCAAAACATCACAAAGCACATGCCTGGAAACTTATATTCGCGAAACAGCATACATGTGGTAAGAAAACCTCATGTAAATATTTGTTTTGAAGGAAGATTAGCATTGAGGGGGAAACAAAATATATTTGCCCTCAAGTTAAAGCTAAAAGCGAAATGCTTATTTTCCTTGACTGCTGGCCGACAGTTGTGTGCTTATTGCTGACTGGATCCTTTCCTATCAAAACACCCAGCACTTCAAAAGACCCAACCACTCTGCCAAGATTTCTGCCTTCAAAGAGCTTTTGTTGCCATGGCAATCTCATGTTCTCCGGGAACCAAGTTAGCGGCACCCTACCATACATACATGAACAATGTTCAAACTCTGGCTGATTCCTCCTTGAAACACAGGGTATATATCCTGTCACAACTGTACCAATTTCCACTTGCTCTAATACAAGGAATCAACAGTACCTGACAGTTCATAGAGAACCAGGGTTACTTCAAAATAAACAGATGCATCCAGAAAGAGGGAGGGCAGGTTGAGAGTGGGAACCCTCTTTCATATTTTAAAGCAGATGTCCTAAAGCATGAAGGCCAATGAAATAAAACACTGAGTCCAACTCAAATTTGATCAAAGATTTCTCCCTTTTCAAATATCTCAAAACACTTTTCCTAAAAAAATTAAAGCAAAGATAAAAACAGTACAGGCATAGTACTTTGGTTAAGAATGTCTCCTACACTGACTGAAGATTTAACACCTTATCAAAACAAAGCTAAATTCTGCCTAGAATTAAAGCTTTCCTTAGGAAGAAAGAGTAGAGGCTCTAAAACCATTTCCATAGTACACTCTGTCAAAATTTCATAGAAATATATTTGCTAATAAATGACACATGTGGAAAAACTACAGCCAGAGTTCGAGGGTATGTTTCCAGATGTAAAATACTTCTGACCTAAAGAAATTGTTTTTTCATCTCTATTCAACTTATACCACACCACATTCCCAAATCGAGTAAGCTGTGTTTTCTATACTGTAGTAGCCCTCAAGTTAACAGCAAAGACCATGACAATTATATCCAAAAATCAAGTAGTGTGAAAGAGCAATAAAAGCAATGACCTGCTATGATTCTGAAAATAATCTCATTTTAAGAACTATATGTGTTCCTAGAAAATAGAAGTTAAAGAGTACTTAAATGCTGAATTATCTTTTGCAATTGATTTTCATTACAATTTCAGAAAATGATCCTACTACAGAGGGTAAAAAAAATTAGCCTCAACCTGCTTCAAAGAAACATTCAATTCACGGAAAGTTCTAAGATATTTTTTCCAATATACAGGCTATGAGCATTTAATTTTTCTATACCAACTTTGTCAAACAGTCCAGACTCTTTACTCTTGTAAAGTAATTTTAATGCGCACATATTAGTGAACACAATTCACTTCCACTTCATTAGGGGTTCTGAATTCCTGAAAGTGAAGCTGTTTATAGTATCATTCCAAATATTTGTAGAATTCCAGAGCTGAAAGAGAGTTAAAGATGTCTCAAGTGTTCCAAATTTGTATAAGAAAGTAACCTGAGAGATTCAGTAACAACCTCCTCTTTCTTTTCAAAATGAGGCCCAGGTAGGTTACATCATTAACTGGAAGAATTTTCTCCTGCTTGATGCTGTGTTTTTTTGTTTTTGTTTTTATATAATTATATTCTAGTTTCTCTCTTTATATTTCTGAGATATTGTCCTTAACATGGATTAAAATGTCTATTGCTTCCAATGTCAATAAAGCTGTCTTTTTTCTTTAAAGGTAGTTGTCTAACATGAGTTAAAGGTCAGTGACCCAAAAGACTAAAGGCTACTAAGAACAAAAAAAGTTGTAAGAGACCCGTTATCAAATACAGGAAAATGTGGAGTGGAGTTTAAACCCCAGTACCTAGCATTTTGCAAAGCAGCATTAACAAAGAGCAAACCCATCATGTCAGATATGAAAATCCAATCATTTTCACACCTTACAAAATAGTAAGAGAAACTGACACTCTGAAAACAGCTAAAACCAACTACTAAAGCTGCGGCTTTCAATTTTTTTTTTTTTTAAACCACAATCCACTTACTGTTAAATACATTTTATATCACCACCTAGTGTACACAAATGTATATTTAAATAACAAACAAATTTTACAAAAACAATCCTCTAAGTACATGTGATACTGTTCCATTTCTTTATCATGCTCTGTGAGATCCACTAAAATGATTTCTTAACCCACTAATGGGTAATGATCTGCACTTTGAAAATGATGGAAAGTGTAAGTTAGTTACTGATACAAAGCCTCAAGAAGAACAGTTTTCACAAGCATTCATTCCCCACGTATCTATTAACACTATGTACACAATACTACCTGTTTAACTGTACTGTGCTAGACACTGTACCGTAAGATTTTGAGACTGCTTATACAAATTTAACTATAGAGTCTTGTACTAGTGGTTTTTATTTTAACAATAAGGTTAGATATGTAAGGGGGAAAAGACAGTCATGTTAGCCCATTTACTCACTGAGTTTTTTTTATAGGTTTTTTTCTATAACATGTCTATAAGAATCCAACAATGTTTGCATTTGTATTATTAGTATACATATTCTCTCTTCTGTTAGATATATAAAGCTACACTGCCACATCCAATACATCTTTATTATCCTCAAAGCACTTAGCACAGTGTTGAACATACAGTAAGTACTTATTTACTGAACTAATGGTTTTATCTAATCTCAAAACAGTTTATATCTCAGAGAATTAGGATAAGGCACAACAAAATAGCTTTGTGTTAACAAAAGTACTTTTGGATGTAGCTATTAAAATACCTTAAATCTCAAAGCAAATCTCTGAAAGTCTAAATTTTGCTCCATGCATTTGTAAAGACTTCTGAAATTACTTAAAACAGAACGTTATTGCAAAAGACTCAAACCAAATTCTACAATGCAGTTATTATTAATAAAATGACTATTAAAACAGTAAATGTGTATTAGTTAGGAAATTTTAATTAATCATTCCTTTCTCTAGCAAGTGAATAGGTCCAACTCAAATTCTTTTTAGATAAGTCAGAATACAAATAAATTACATATTTGACAAATGCATTTTCAAACTTTACAACTCAGAGATAGTGATTTTCATTTGTAAAAGAGATATACACTCTATTTTATAGTAGTTATTTATTTTGATTTTTTCAGATTAATTTTGTCATGTCAAAAAACTGAATAATAATCCTATTTCTTTTTAAGACCAAAGTTAATTGAAACAGATGCCTGTGAACATCTATTCAATATTGCTTGCATCACCAAAGCATGACATGACCTGTTTTTTAAACAATTGTATTAAATAGTAACAAGCATAACTAACCATGTAATAGCATAAGCATTTGATACTGAATATGAAATTCTTTCTTAACAATTAAGTAGATTAAAACAGCCAAGTCAAAACAAGAACTTAAATATTGACTAAACTGTCCCCAATTTCTCAATTTACAATAGATTGGACTGAAGAAAATTGGTTTCCTAAGTATGGAAGGTGTTTCTCCTATAAAAGCTGGATTCTCGCTTCCATATTTCATGAAGCCAGCTAGTTAACTAACATTCATAGTCAGCTCTTCAACAGTTCTTATTTAACCGTTGGACATTGCTCTCTACATGAAATAGCTCCAACATTCACTGAGGAAAAGGGAGCACTATTTTTTGTTAGATAGTAAGTTAGCTCAGCTATGCCACTCCACATCTCACCTGGTAGAATGACTGGAAATCTAGTTTAAGTTTTCAGGATATAGGTTCACTCTACTTTTAGGGTATTGTAGCCTCTCTATGGATGAATGCATATTCATAGTCTATTAGGTCTGCAACAGAAATTAGTCTTATATCCCATACAGAATGTCAGGCTCAAGTAAGTGCATAAATATTTTTTGAATAAACAAGTATTTAAGCACCTGCTGCATGCCAGGCACTGTCTTAGGCCTGTGACTACAAAGGGTCCAGAACATTATCAATCAGAATGATAAGTGCCACAAGAAACAAACAATTCAAAATAAGACATGACACAACAAGCCAGAAATTTCTCACCGTGCTATAATGCAGAGAAAAGAGCAATGAAGTTGAAACCAGTCCCAGTTTCACAATCCACTACATAAGTTATATAAATTTGGTTAACTCAAAATTAACAAGCTAGATGCCTTTGTGTAAACAGAAATATTTAAGCCTAACTTAAACATAAACTTAATTATTGTTTATGGCAGAAACAAAACATAAATCTAATTACACTTTTTATATGAGCTTTTATTACATATATAAGCACACTACATATTGGGTTGGCCAAAAAGTTCGTTTGGGTTTTTCTGTAACATCTTACAGAAAAACCCAAACGAACTTTTTGGCCAACCCAATATAACAATACACGGCCTAATGAAGTACAGTCCAACAGAACTTTCTACAATGATGGAAATATTCTATACTTGTACTCTCCAATATGGTAGCCACTAGATATATGTGGCTATTAAGTACTTAGAATGTGGCTAGTGCAACTGAGGAAATGAATTTTATTTTTTAAAACTAATTTAGGGACCTCCCCTGTGGTCCAGTGGTAAAGAATCCGCCTTGCAATGCAGGGGACATGGGTTCAATCCCTGGTCGGGGAACTAAGATCCCACACACCACAGGACAACTAAGCCCATGCGCCACAACTACTGAGCTCACACGCCTCAAAGAGAGAGCCCGCATGCCACAAACTAGAGAGCCCACACACTTTGGAGCCCACGCACCACAACTACAGAGGCCACGTGCCCTTGAGCCTGCAGGCCACAACTAGAGGGAGAAAACCCTCACGCCGCAACTAGAGAGAAGCCCGAGCGCAGCAATGAAGAGAGCACGTGCCACAACAAAAAAGATCCAACATGCCTCAATGAAGATCCCACGTGCCGCAATTAAGACCCAACACATCCAAAAATAATAATAATAAAGAAAATAAATATTAAAAAAAAAAAACTAACTTTATAAATATAAACAGGCAGAAGTTCTGTTTCCAGTAAAGACAGAGTCATAGGCAATAATAGGGACTGCATTTACACTCATGCCTGAAAAAAAGCATAAAACGGAGAAAACAAATGACACAACAATTTTCAAGACACTGGACAACAGGCGACAAAGGACAATGATCTTTGAGAGTCAAGAAACAAATAAGATGAGCCCTACAAATGATCAAACTTACTGACGTGAGAAAGTTCCCAAGCAGAGGTACTAGGGGGAAGTGAAGGTGGAGACTGACAGACGCAGTGAATTCAGAACATGGACCTCACAGAATAAGCAGGATGGAGAGCCAGAGAGCAGCACTGAGAGCAAGCAAACTCCTGCAAGAGGGTTCCCCTTGCGTAATGATCAGCACATGCATGTAAGGAAACTACCTAAAGTTGGAGAAAGAATAACCCCAAAAGATAAAAAGTGTCAAGCACAGGGCCAGTAATAATATCTGCTCCCAGCAGCGAGACTGAAAAATTTCATGAGTCTTGAGGCACTGGTAGAGTAACATAAAACAGACTCCCTCAGTAGTGAGGAATAATCAGCCCCAGCCCAAGCACTACTCTGGACCCACCTAACAAATCTTAAAAAGACCAAAAAGGATTAAGATGTTTCAAAGTAACTTAACTACATCCAGAACAAGGTTCAAGAATAGTTTAAGTAATATAAAAATATACAGCACCCAGCAAGGTAAAATCACAATAAAATCTGAAACCTAATAAAAAATTACTAGCCATACAAAGAAGCAAAAAGGTACAAACCATACAGAGAGGGGAAAAATCAACTGACTCCAACCACAACTGACACAGATGTAAGAACCAACCAACCAGGATATTAAATCAGTTACTATAACTATTCCATATGTTCAGAAAGTTTAGAGACGTGGAAGATATAAGAAGACACAAATCGGGGACTTCCCTGGTGGCCCAGTGGTTAAGAATCTGCCTGCCAATGCAGGGGACACAGGTTCGAGCCCTGATCTGGGACAATCCCACGTGCTGTGGAGCAACTAAGCGCATGTGCCACAACTACTGAGCCTGCGTGCCACAACTACTGAAGCCCGCGCACCTACAGCCTGTGCTCCACAACGAGAAGCCACCACAATGAGAAGCCCGCGCACCACAACAAAGAGTAGCCCCCGCTCGCTGCAACTAGAGAGAGCCCACACGCAGCAACGAAGACCCAAAGCAGCCAAAAATAAATAAATTTTTAAAAGCTTAAAAAAAAAAGAAGACACAAATCAAGCTTCTGGAGTTGAAAACTATAATGTATGAGATGAAAATTACACAGAACAGGACTGATGGAAGGTTAAACATGGCAGAAGAAAAGGCAGTAAACTTGAAGACACAGCAGAACAATCCAATATTAAACACAAAGAGAAAAGAGGATTTTTTTTTTTTAAATGAAGAGAGCTGTGGCACAACTCCAAGAGTCCTTCTACCCATATAATTGGAGTTTCTGAAGGTGAGGGGGCACAGAAAATTATATGAAGAAAGTTTCCAAAATTTGCCCAAATTTGATGAAAATTATAAACTCACAGATCAAAGAAGTTCAACAAATACCAAGCAAAAGAAACATGAAGACATGCATACACCAAGTCACATCATAATCAAATTGCTCAAAGCCAGTCATTTTTTTAATCTCAAAAGCAAACAGAGAAAAAAGATACACATTACATACAGAGAAACAAAAATAAGAATGACATTTGATTCCACATTGGAAATTGTAAAAACAAGAAGACACTGGAGCAAATCTTTAAAATACTGAAAGAAAAAGCTACCCATCTAGAATTCTATACCTAGCAAAAATACTTTCTTAAAAACAAAGAACTACTCAAGAATTTTTGAGACATGCAAAAGCTGAAAGGAATTCACTACCAACAGATCTCCACTATGAGAAATATTACAGTTCTTCAAACACAAGGAAAATGATGCCAGATGGAAATGCGGATCTATACTAAGAAATAAAGAGCAATGGGAATGGTAACTTAATAAATGTATATGGGTTTTTCTTATTATTGAAATCTCTTTAAAAGATGATGGATTAAACAAAAATAACAAGGATCTGGTGCTGGATTTATTACATATGTAAAAGTAAAATGTATGGCAACAATAACACAAAAGCTGGGATGGGAGAAATGGATGTACACTATGGTAAGGTGCTTGAACTATACATGAAATGACATGGTATCCTTTAAGGTACATTAAGATAAGTTGAAAATGTATACTATAAATCCTACACAACCACTAAATTAACAACAAAAAGTTTTTCCTAATAAGGTGACAAAGAATACAAAATAGAATCATAAAAATACTCAATTTATCCTAAAAAGAAGGCAGAAAAAGAAGAACAAAAAACATGTGAGATAAATATCAATAGAAAACAAACAGCAAGATGATGCATTTAACTCTAACCATATCAAACACCACATTAAAATTTCCAGTTTAAAACCAAAGATTTCAGACTGGGTAAAAATGCAAAACTCAATGTACATGCTGCCTAAAATAAAGGCACTTTAAATAGAACAAAGTTAAAAACAAAAATAAGGAAAAAGTATACAGTGCTAACACATCAAAAGAAAGCTGAAGTATATTTATTAATACCATGTAAAGTAGATTTATGAGCAAAGAATATTAATAGGGATAAAGGAGGCCATTTCATAATGATAAAGCAGTCAACTCATCAAGAGGATATAAAAATCCTAAACATTAATGCATATAATAATAGAGCTTCAAAATATGTGTATACAAACTAATATAACTGCAAGGATAAATAAAAAACTCACAACTCTAGTCAGAGATTTCAATTCCCCTCTCTCAACAACTGGTAAATCAACCTAAAAGGAAATCAGAAAGGATGTAAAAGATCTGAACAATACTGTAAGCCAAAATGATCTGATTTAGAAAACATTCCACCAACCAAGAGAAGAAGAACATTTGCCAAGTCAAACCATATTCCAGGCCATAAAACAAGACTCAGTACATTTGAAAGGGCTCAATTCATACAAAGTATGTTCTCTGACCATAATGGAATTAAACTAGAAATCAGCAACAGAAATATCCCTAAAATGATATTCTCCCCAAATATTTGTAACCTGAATAACAATCACTTCTAAATAATTCATGGGTCAAAGAAGAAATCAAAGAGAAATTAGAAAATATTTAACCTAAATGAAAATAACTACTCAACATATCAAAATTTGTGAAATGTTACTAAAGGAGTACTTGAGGAGAGGGGGGAATTTATAGCACTAACGACCTATATTAGAAAATAAGAAAAGTCTCAAATTAATGACTTCAAAATCTAAAACTTAAAAAGAAAAAATTACACCTGAAGTAAAGAGAAAGCAAATAATAAAATCACACCAGAAATCAAAGAAATGAGAAAATAAAATAAAATAAAGAAAACCACTGAATCCAAAGCTGGTTCTTTGAGAAGATCCGTAAAACTAATACACTTTTAGTCAGAGTGATCAAGGGAAAAAAGAAAGAAGAAATGAATTAGCAATATCAAGAATAAGAGCAGTGACATTACTACAAATTCAACAGATATTAAAAGAATAATAAGCAAATATTATGAACTCTATTTCAACAACTTAAATGACATAAACAACTTACATTCAACAACTTAAATGACATAAACAAATTCTTCATAAACAAATTCTTCATTCAACAACTTAAATGACATAAACAAATTCTTTGAGAAATACAAACTACCAAAGTTTAAACAAGAAGAAATCAATCATCCAAGTAGCTGAATTTTTAGTTAAAAATCTTCCAACAAAAACAATCTCCAGACCCAGATGGTTTCACTGGTAACAACAAATATTTAAGGGAGAGATAATATCAATTATACACAAACTCTTCTAGAAAATTTAAAACGAGGGAATATTGCCCAGCTATTCTATGAATCCAGCATTAACCTGGTGTCAAAATCAGACAAAAAAACATTAGGAGAAAAGAAAACTACCTATGTTCATCAACATGTGAAGAAATTTTAACAAATAAATTCCAACAACATATAAAAAGATTAATTCTTCATGACCACATGGGGCTTATCTGCATAATGCAACTTGGTTTAACAATAAAAAAATCAATCACTCTAACTCCCCCATATACTAACAAATTTAAAAAGAAAAGCCATGTGATCATCTCTATAGATCCAAAAAAAGCATATGGCAAGCCCAACGTCCATTCCTGGAAAAATCTCTCAGAAGTTTTAACAGAAGGAAACTTCCTCAGTCTAATAAATGGCACTACATTAAAGCCTACAGCTAACATCACACTTAATGGTAAAAGACTAAATACTTTTCCTCCAAGATCCAAAACAAATCAAGTTGTTCTGTTCTCACCACTTCCATTCAAAATTATACTAGTTGCAATAAAGTACAATCAGAAAAGAAAAAATAATAATAACAATAAGGCATCCAGATTAGAAACCAAGAAGTAAAACAGCCTTCACTCACAGACTACATGACCAGCAACAGAATATCTCTATAGAATGGAATCTACAAAAAAGTACTGGAATTAATAAGTTTTAAAAATCTGTGCAGGACATAATGTCAACACACAAAACTCAATTATATTTCTATATACTGGTAACTAACAATCAGAAATGGAATTTTAAAAACAATACCATAGGGGCTTCCCTGGTGGCACAGTGGTTAAGAATCCGCCTGCCAATGCAGGGGACATGGGTTCGAGCCCTGGTCCAGGAAGACCCCACATGCTGCGGAGCAACTAGGCCCGTGTACCACAACTACTGAGCCCGCACTCTAGAGCCCGTAAGCCACAACTACTGAAGCCTGTGTGCCTACAGCCCGTGCTCCACAACAAGAGAATCCACCGCAATGAGAAGCCCACGCACCGAAACGAGGAGTAGCCCCCGCTCACTGCAACTAGAGAAAGCCCGGGCACAGCAACAAAGACCCAACGCAGCCAAAAATAAATAAATAAAATAAATAATTTTTTTAAGTCTTTAAAAAAAATAACAAAATAAAATAAAATAAAAACTATACTATATATAACAGCATCAAGAAGTATGAAATACTTATAAATCTAATAATATATGTGAGAGACCTATATAGAGATCACTAAAAAATATTGCTCAGAGAAACTAAAATGATCTAAATAAACAAAATTATATTATCTTCCCATGGGGTCAGAAAACTTGGTATTGTCAAGATGTCATTTCTCCCCAAACTTATCTATGGATTTAAAGCAATCCCAGTCAAAATCCCAGAAGGCTTTTCTTCTGTAGCAATTAACAAAACAGTACTAAAATGTATATGAAAATGCAGAGGACCTAAAATAACCAAACACTATAAAAGAACAAATTTAGAACAGTAACACTACCTGATTTCAAGACATATTACAAAGCTGCAGTAATCAAACAAGTGTGGTATTGCATAAAAACAGCCAAAGATCAATAGAAACACTATAAAGCACAGAAAAAAGACACATAAATATACGGAAAATTTTTTATAAACATGCAAATGATTTCATTTGAGAATGAATAATCTTTTCAACAAATGGTGCTTTAACAGTTGAAAATCATATACAAAGAAATGAACTTCAAATCCATACCTCATACCATATTAAATAACAAACTCAGAATGGATCACAGACCTATATGTAAAACTAAATTTTAAAAGTTGCAGAAGTAAATACAAGGGAAAACTTTTGTGACCATTGGTTAGGTTAAGATTTCTTAGATAACAACATCAGAAGGACAATCTGTAAAACAGTAACTTGATAAACTGAATCTCATCAAAAATAAACACTTTTACTCTTCAAAACATACTCAAGAGAATGAAAAAAAACCACCCCGAAAGTGGGTGAAAATAAATCACATCTAATAAAGGACTTATACCCAGATTATTTAAAGCAATCTCAAAACTCAGTAATAAGAAAATAATCTTATTTAAAAATAGACTTAGGGCTTCCCTAGTGGCGCAGTGGTTAAGAATCCGCCTGCCAATGCAGGGGACACGGGTTCAAGCCCTGGTCTGGGAAGATCCCACATGCCACGGAGCAACTAGGCCCGTGAGCCACAACTACTGAGCCTGCGCGTCTGGAGCCTGTGCTCCGCAACAAGAGAGGCCGCGATAGTGAGAGGCCCGCGCACCGCGATGAAGAGTGGTACCCGCTCGCCGCAACTAGAGAAAGCCCTTGCACAGAAACGAAGACCCAACACAGGCATGCATAAATAAATAAATAAATAAATAAATAAATAAATAAATAAATAAAATAAAATAAATAAATTTATTTTTAAAAAAAATAGACTTAGATGTGAAGATCCTTCACCAAACAAGATAAAAGATGGCAAGTAAGCACATGAAAAGATGCTCAATGTCATTAGTAATTCGGAAAATATGTATTAAAACCACAATGAGAGGGACTTCCCTGGAGGCGCACTGGTTAAGAATCCACCTGCCAATGCTGGGTACATGGGTTCAAGCCCTGGTCAGGGAAGATCCCACATGCCGCGGAGCAACTAAGCCCAAGTGCCACAACTACTGAGCCTGCATGCCACAACTACTGAAGCTCGCACACCTATAGCCCATGCTCCGCAACAAGAGAGGCTACCGCAATGAGAAGCTCGTGCGCCACAACAAAGAGTAGTTCCCGCTCGCCGCAACTAAAGCCCGTGTGCAGCAACAAAGACCCAACGCAGCCAAAAATAAATAAATTTATTAAAAAAAAAAAAAAACACCACAAGATACCACCACACACCTATTAGAATGGCTAAAATTTAAAACAATGACCATACCAAGTGTATCCATACAAGGATGTAGAGGGACTGAAACTCATATACTCCAAGTAGGAATGTAAAATTAGATAACTACTGCGGAAAAAGTGTTTGGCAGTTTCTTAAGCTTATAGATATCTAATATATATATCCACACAAATACTTATTTAAGAATGGTCATAAGAGCTTTTTTGTAATAATCAAAAATTGGACATAACCCAAGTACCCATCAAACAGGACAAGGGATAGACAAATTGTGGTATAGGAATTACCATTAAGCAATAAAAAAGAATAAACTATTGATACATGGATAAATCTCAAAATAATTATGCTGGGTGAAAGAAGCCAAACAAAAAGGACATTCTGTGTGGTTTTATTTACTTAAAAACTCTAGAAAATGAAAACTAATCTAGGCAGAAAAGATATACAAATGGGCATGAGAAAACTTTAGAAAGGGATATACATGTTCATTATCTTGATCGTGGTGATAGTTTCCTATTAAACTTTATACTTTAAATATGTGCTGTTTATTGTAACTAGCTGCTAGAAATTTAGTCACATGTTGCTAGTGGCTACTGTAAAGTACATCTAAAGCCTCTCCCTTACCCAGTCTTCCCACTCACCATGCCTTCACCTAGTACACCAGCAAAAGATGCACCAATTCTCTGGACAGAAGTAGCTGTTTTAACCTCTACTTCGTGACACTTTAATCATTTCTATTAAAGCACTTTCCAGGTTGTACTGTTATTTACCTGTTTACCTGTTCACATGACTGTCTTCCCCAACAAATTACAAGCTCTTCCAGGAGGAGGACCATACCCATATCACCTTTATAATCCCAGATACCAAGCACAGAGCCTGACACAAAGTGTATGCTGAATAAATGTTGGTTAAATAAAGCATACAACTCATATCTTTTATGAATGTTTTTCTTAAGTCTTCTCACATTGTTTTCTACATAAAGAAACACAACAATTGATGCGTGTATGTGATAAGGAAATTGTCAAATCATCCTCACCTAAAAGAAATGTTTTTAATTCATACCTGACTGAGTTTCAAGGAAACTTTTTTTTTTTGCAGATCGAGTTTTACATCTATAATTTTTCATCCAATAAAATGACTGAATTCCTGTATGTAACAGACAATGCTCTATGTACTTAGAATAAATTATAGAATAAAACAAAGTAAAACAAAAGAACTTTACATTCTGGTTTAATAATTAGAAGAGTGAGATTATGATGCTTTTTGGCAGATACTTTTCAAAAATTACTGAGATAACAAAACTGTGTATTAATAAGTATTCATAATAATATTAACATATGTAGAAATATACAAATTATGTTTAATTAGGGTACAGTATAATGCAACAGTCAATGAAATAAATAGCCCAGAACACCTAAAAACATAGATAGATATCTCAAATAATTGAATAGAATGAATAAAGATAAAATCAAGGATTTCAACTATATTTTTAAACGTTAACAACTGCTTTGCCTTTTCAGAATGCTGTGAAAATGACCTTTTCTGGAAGTCACGAAATCAGGACATTTTCTCTCACACATTGTCACCAACAAAATCTGGCTGGAATCAAGAGAAATCAGGCAGAGAAAATCAGCTCACTTAGAAGTAATCTGTATTTGGGCCTTGTTGTCCATTTCTTATAGATGATGATTTCACTGGGAAAAAAGTGGGACTTTTCGTCCCACTTTCCATGTCCTGACCATGGAAAAGTGTAAGCATTCTTTTCCCTCTAATAATATAGAAGGATGAGTGCAAGAGGAAAATGTAGGAAGGTAAAATGGGGTGGTAATCCTTGTGATAATGGAACATGTTAATATTCTATAGAGGCCTCAAAAACTGCTGTTACTTCTGCACTTTTGGCTATGACCTCTGAGCTGACTCCATCATAAACTTCAGCCTTCATCTTCATTCTGAGGTGACTGCATCATTGAAAACAATGTTTTATCTTCTCAACTTACAAAAAGTGTTTACTACTCCACTGGTATTCACTCCAGCTTGTCTTAACAGTCTCTTCTGAAGTAAAGGGATTTTTTTAAAGGTCTGTCTACACAGATTACCCTGAGACTAAGAAACTCTCATATACTAGACTAAATTCTTCAAAGAGAGGAAAAAAATTCCTCTTTGTATATGAATTCTGATATTTTGGAGTTACAGCAACGTTTTCAGGTCACTTATGACACGAGGGCATCATGTAGGCTTTTCTGTAGAGATCCAGAGGATAGACTTTGTTTTTTTGTTGTTGTTGTTGTTATTGTTGTTGAAGGTGAAGCATCTGACACTACTGTGAATGATATTTTTTTAAAAGATTTATTTATTATTATTTATTTATTTATTTATTTATTTTTGGCTACGTCGGGTCTTAGTTGTGGCACCCGGGATCTTTGTTGAGGCATGGAGCATCTTTCGCTGGGGGGCGTGGCCTTCGTCCTGGTGCGCAGGCTTCTCTCCAGTTGTGGCGTGCAGGTTTTCTCTTCTCTAGTTGCGGTGCACAGGTTCCAGGGGGCACAGGCTCTGTCGTTATGGCATGCAGGTTCCAGAGTGAGTGGGCTCTGTAGTTTGCGGCATGTGGGCTCTCTAGTTGATGCACACAAGCTCAGTAGTTGTGGCGCATGGGCTTATTAGTTGCCCCACGGCATGTGGGATCTTAGTTCCCCGACGAGGGATTGAACCCTCATCCCCTGCGTTGCAAGGCAGATTCTTTACCACTGGACCACCAGGGAAGTCCCCAGAGGGTAGACTTTAGCAATACACCACACTTCAAACTGTATACTGCTTTGTCATTTAGAAAGCATTTTCACATGCACATTTAAGCCTCACAAAATCCTTGTGAATAAGGCTTATTCACCTCCATAGTGATAAATAAGTCGTATAAAATAAAAACCTTGACATCACCTCCAATGGCCCACTTCACCTCACACTACAAACTCAATTAAGAAGAGGTGCCATCTCAATGACTAAACAGTGAATATTTTTTAAATTAATTTTCTACTCTTGGATGTCCCCAAATTGGCATGGATTTGGAGCAGTTTCCTTCTCTGATTTCCTTTTATTATTTTTTCTTTTTAAGAACAAATAAAGTACTAAAAATTAAAAAAAAAAAAAACAGAGGAGGTCCCATCAATTCCACATCTACATGTTCTCACTTGTATCCTCACTAAGCGCTGCTACATGCAAAGCTGTCATTTAAGCTGTGCACCACACAACTTCAGGGGCATCACTCACAATGCAGTTTAACACCTGACCAGACGTACACGGCTGTCCTGACTTCATGAATACTGCTCTCATTCAAGAACCCTGCCTCCACTCTCTCTGCTACACATTTTCTACTAGCCACATTTACCTTCCTAAGAAGAAAAGGGGACTTCTGATTTCAACCATGACGTAGTAACTGTGACTGAATTTAACCTGTCACTGCAAACAATCAGAAAATTGGAAAATATATGCTAAATGTCTGCTTCCAGATACTGGAAAACAAACCATGTAAGACTACGATCCCTGAGAAAAGGAAAACAAACTACATGAATTCTATCATCATCCTGGTTTCCTGCCTCAAGTCAATTTGCAGATCATTGTGCAGGGAGGGGATCTCAAGCAGAGTAGAGTGGTATCACTGAGTTGAAGGGATAAAGATTAGAGTTCGAGGAGGCAAAGGCAGCTGGAATTTGTGGGGCAGAGATCCAGATGAGGAAGCTATATAGAAAAAGAGCTCCAGAAATCTTCATGGCATCCCCTTGAGTATGCTACTAACAGGAAATCATACAATATGGTAAAACTCCACAAAGGAAGGCAAAAATGAGCAAGGAATTTTAAGTTCAACAACTCCCAGAGCTCAAATGGGACTGGGAGATGTCTTAAAAGGTGGAAACAGTCAGAGTGGAACATAAACATTGAAAATTCAAGGAATTCAATAAATATCTCAGAAGGGTTATGACTTAGCAACAAGGAAAACTATTTTTGGCATAAAAATTACACTATACCCACTCTAACAAAGCTTAAAAGCGACACTTGAAGGGACTGAGTTTACCTCTAGTAACTCAATCTCCTGACATAACAAAGTCCTGTATTATTTAAAAGAAGACAACAGGGACTTCTCTGGCGGTGCAGTGGTTGGGAATCTGCCTGCCAGTGCAGGGGACATGGGTTCGATCCCTGGTCCAGGAAGATCTCACATGCCACAGAGCAACTAAGTCCGTGGGCCACAATTACTGAGCCTGCGCTCTAGAGCCCGCGTGCCACAACTACTGAGCCCACATGCCGCAACTAATGAAGTCCAAGCGCCTAGAGCCTGTGCTCCACAACAAGAGAAACCACCGCAATGAGAAGCCTGCATGCCGCAACGAAGAGTAGCCTCCACCTGCCACAACTAGAGAAAGCCCGCAGGCAGCAACAAAGACCCAATGCAGCCAATAAATAAATAAATAAATAAATAAATAAATAAATAAATAAAAAGAAATAAAAGACAACAAAATCCACTCAATAGTGTAAGATTCAAAAGGTTCAGAATTTAATCAAAATTTACCAGACATGTGCAGATGCAAAAAAAAAAGTGACCCATAACCAGAAGAAAAATCTGTCAATACAAATAAGCCTAGAATACAAATATATTAGCAAACAAAGACTTGAAAACAGCTATTACAAATTATTCACTGATTAAAAGAAAACCAGGAACACTGTGAAGAAAGAGATGCAAGACCAAAAAAAAAAAAGGATTTCTAGAATAAAATACAGTATCTGAAATGAAAAATTTACTGGATAGGATGAATAGATTAGACACTGCAAAGAAAGATCCTTAGCTTGATGACACCAATAATAGAAACTATTAAAACTGAACTGTAAAGAGAAAGAAGGCTGAAAAAAAAAATAGAACCTCCATACCTGTGGAATAACATCAAGAGAACCAACATAATTGTAATTGGAGTCTGTGAGGGAAAAACATTTGAAGATACAATGACTAAAGTGTTTCAACTATAAACATACATATCAAACAAACACACACATACATACAGGCATAGAAATCTTAAAACCAAATTACTGAAAACAGGAACTTTTAAAAGCAGCCAAAGGGAAAAAACTATTATGTAGAAAAGAACAAAGAAGAATTATTGCAGACTTATGAAAAACAATGAAAGGCAAAAAAAAAAACAAAACACACATACAAAAGAGAGACATGTTTAAATTGTCAAAAGAAAAAAGTCAACATAATTCTATATCCAGCAAAAGTACCCTTCCAAAATAACGGCAAAATAAAAACTTTTTAGGGCAGCAAAAAATAAAGAGAATTCACTGTCTGCATTCTATACTATAAGAAATTTAAAAAATGCTTCAGGCAGAAGAAAAATGAGACAAAATAGAAAACCCGATATACACAAAGGAATGAAGAATGATGTAAATGGAAAATATATGGATAAATACAAACTCTCTCATAAGACTAATTAAGAAAAAAGAGAAAAGACACAATTACCAATATCGAGAGGGAAAGGTGAAACATGACTACATATCCAACGCAATAAAAGGATAATAGAATATTATGAATAGTGTTAGACCGGGGGCGACCCAGGCGTGGCGCCGGGCAACATGAGCAGCAGCCTCCTCTATGGCCAGGAGTCTGCACTCCCTCCAACAGCTCCCTTCAACCTGGTGGACATCAACAACGTGAGCCCCTCCGGCGGCTTCGTGACCTAGCTTCTGTGGCCCGAACTGGACCCAGGGTACATTCCACTGCAGCAGCCGCAGGCGCCAGGTGGCGGGCTGATGGGCAAGTTTGTGTTGAAGGCGTCGTTGAGTGTCCCTGGCAGCGAGTACGACAGCCCGTCGGTCATCAGTGTTAGCAAAGGCAGCCTGGACGGCAGCCACCCAGTGGTGGTGACGCCCTACAGCAGCAGGCTGGCATGCATGTGTCCCAAGATCAAGCAGGAGGCTGTCTCCTTGTGCACCATCGGTCGGCCCCTTGATGCCCACTTGGGCACTGGACCCCCTCTCGGCAATGGCCACCGGCTGCCTGCGCATGACTTTCCCCTGGGGCGGCAGCTCCCCAGCAGGACCACCCTGACCCTGGGTGCCGAGGAACTGCTAAGCAGCAGGGACTGCCATCCTGCCCTGCCGCTACCCCTGGGCTTCCATCCCCACCCAGGGTCCAACTACCCTCCCTTCCTGCCCGACGAGATGCAGCTGCAGGTCCCACCGCTCCATTACCAAAAGCTCATGCCACCCAGTTCCTGCAGGCCGGAGGAGCCCCAGCCAAAGAGGGGGAGAAGGTCATGGCCCCAGAAAAGGACGGCCACTCACACCTGTGATTACACAGGCTGCGGCAAAACCTACCCGAAGAGTTCTCATCTAAAGGCACACCTGCGAACCCACACAGGTGAGAAACCTTACCGCTGTGACTGGGATGGCTGTGGGTGGAAATCTGCCCGCTCAGATGAACTGACCAGGCACTACCGCCAACACACAGGGCACCGCCTCTTCTGGTGCCAGAAGTGCGACCAGGCATTTTCGAGGTCGGACCACCTTGCCTAACACATGAAGATGCACTTTTAAATCCCAAAACATTGGATATGACCCACACTGCCAGGCGAGAATTCAGTATTTTTTGCCTTTCACACTGTCTTCCCGGTGAGGGGAGGAACCCAGCTTGAAAGCACTACAACCATGGTCAAGTTCCCAACAAGTAAACTTGTGAATGGATAATCTGAAGACATGAGGAAACCAAATGACAAAGAGCAGACGGGGTCTGTGACTGGATCTTCTATCATTCCAATTCTAAATCCAACTTGAATATATATTCCTGGACTTAGAAAATGCCAAGGGGGTGACTGGATGTTGTGGATATCAGGGTATAAATTAGATCCCTGAGTTGAAGGGAGGGAAGACCAGAATCCCCTGAATTGTTTCGATGCAATATAAGCATAAAGATCACCTTGTATTCTCTTTGCCTTCTAAAAGCCATTACTACGATCTTAGAAGAAGAGGAAGAAATTCAGGTACAGAAAATGTGTTTTAATAGCCTAAACGATGGTGCTTGGTGAGTCTTGGTTCTAAAGGTACCAAATGAGGCCAAAGTTCTCAAACTGCTTCATACTTTGACAAGGAAAATCTATTTTTGTCTTCCAGTCTACATTTATGACCTAAGTGAGGTAAATACACCTAGTTTACTTCAACGTTTTTATGCACACAGTCTGTCATGCGCTGTGGTTTCAGATGTGATGGTTTATTCCAAAGTATGCCTTAAGCAGAACAAATGTTTTTTTCTATATAGTTCCTTGCCTTAATAAATATGTAATATAAATTTAAGCAAACTTCTATTTTGTATATTTGTAAACTACAAAGTAAAAAAATGAACATTTTGTGGAATTTGTATTTTGTATACTCAAGAATTAAGTTTTAAATAAACCTATAATATTTTATCTGAAAAAAATGAATAGTGTTAGGCCAATAAATTCAATAACAAATGAAATGGACAAATTCCTTGAAAGACACACGTTACAAAAATTGATTCAAGAAGAAACAGAAAACCTGAATGGCCTTAAATCAACTAAAGAAATTAATTACAATTTAAAACCTTCTATATAGAAAACACTAGGCCTAGAAGGTCTCACTGGTTAATTGTTATATATCTAAGGAAGACAACACCACTTCTACACACTCTCAGAAAATAGAAGAGGAGCAAGGAAACACTTCCTAATTCATTAGATGAACCCAGCGTGACTGATGACAAAACAAAAGACACAGACCCAAAAAAGAAAAGAATTTACAGCTCAATATCCATCATAAATACAGATATAAAAATCCTTAACAAAATATTAACAAATTAAATTCAGTAATATGAAAATGATACATTATGACTAGGTAGAATTTATTCCAGAAACACAAACTTGATTTAGCATTCAAAAATCAATTAGTGTTATTTATTACATGAACAGAACAAAGGAGGAAATCCATCTGATGATATCAATGGATTCAAAGAAAGCATTTAATAAAACTTCAACGCATTCATGATTAAAAAAAAAAATCACTCAACAAACTGGTATTAGAAGGGTATTTCCTCAGGATCCAGGAATGGGAATATGTTAAAAGCTCCCCAGGTGATGTTAATACATTTTTGGGTTTAGAATCAAGGAAGAGCCAATCCCTCCACCAAACACATTTTAACAATGATGACTTCACCAAATTTTGATATTAAATAACTGTGGTATTTGATAACAGGATATTACACAACTGTCCATGAGACTAGTTTTTCTTTAAATAATCTGAATAACTAGCTAGTGCTGCATAATTGTATGGATCACCTTTGAAATCTGATTCCACCACTTACCAGCTGTTACTCAACCACCTAAGCCTGTTTCCTCATCTGCAAAAAAAAGGGAGTAAAACTAAATCTACCTCAAAGAGTTATTATAAAGATTATGTTAAATAATTCATGTAAAAGCGTGCCCTGTGCACAAGGCCTATACATAAAGAACTAATATCTTACTGAATGTTTCTATTACAATAAAACTAACTGCTTGTTTTCTAAAGGGTTTTTAGCTTCATTAAGTCATATGTATTGTACAATTATGTCACTTTCTATAACAGGTCAAATCATTACACATATTTTAGGAAATCAAAATATCCTAGTAAAATAAATACGGGCTCAAGAATGCCCTTTATATAGTGATCCCCTACTCACCCTCTCTTGTTAAGTGAAAAGGTTAAGTTGCAGAACTGTTGTTCCCTATTGTGTAAAAACAAGAGCTAGGGGCTTCCCTGGTGGCGCAGTGGTTGAGAGTCTGCCTGCCAATGCAGGGGACACGGGTTCGAGCCCTGGTCTGGGAAGATCCCACATGCCGCGGAGCGACTGGGCCCGTGAGCCACAACTACTGAGCCTGTGCGTCTGGAGCCTGTGCTCCGCAACAGGAGAGGCCACGATAGTGAGAGGCCCGCGTGCCGCGATGAAGAGTGGCCCCCACTTGCCGCAACTGGAGAAAGCCCTCGCACAGAAATGAAGACCCAACACAGCCAAAAATAAATAAATAAAATAAATTTAAAAAAAAAAGAAACGTTTCACATATTTCAAAAAAAAAAAAAACAAGAGCTAGGTATCGCTTGCATATGCATGAAAAACTCTGAGAAGAAACTGAACAGAGTAAATCTCTGCCAAGGGAGTGGAAATGGGGAACCGGAAGTAATGACGAGAAGAACTTTTGTTTTTCACCATATAGCTTTCTATGCTATTCAGATTTTTTTTAGCTTTGGCTTGTATTTTTATAATTTTTCAAAAATAGTTAACAGAAGAAAACATTTTCAGCACTTACATATAGGCTTTCAAAATTAATTTAAAATTTAACACCTTCCCCTCCAGTGTCACCTAGGTTAGTGAAAACCACTACAAATAGATAAAAATACACTTCCTCTGGAAACAACACTTCCATAACAGAACAGACAACTTCATTCAAAAGCCAACAAGCCTTTAAAAGAAGAAGAAATTGGAGGGGAGTATAAAATTAACCGCTTCTTTTTACAATCTCTGAAGACCCACTTTGGATTTTGCCTGAACCCTTTTACACCGTTTATTTACATCTAAACCAGCTGAGCCATACCAAAATATTCCTATGTTATTGGTCCAATATCACAGCAACTTGTTCATCTTACATCGGAACACTAAACAAATGCTTTCCTAGAGCTTCCCAAAACGATTTTTATATCGAAATACACTGCTTATGATACATTCTTCTAAACCAAGATAACAGTTGAAAACTCCAAGCTAGTATAGGAATATTGGATACCAAAAAAATATTTTCCTACCGCAACCCAGTCTGAGGATTATTTGCAATACAAAAAGTTCTAAAAATTAGGTACTCTTTAAACATCAACGAGATAGTCAATCAAAACAGCTAGATTATTATTAAATGTTAACAAAAGCTCCTTTTTTTCTGAACTTTCTTGCTATTCAGTGAACATCTTCACCAAAAAGTGTCATTTATATTTTTGAAATGTGTTTACAAACACAGCTTTGTTTCACAAAATTCAAAAATACAAAGCCTCCATTCAAATCATAAAAATACCAATTACCTCATCTTTGACTCACTGAATAAACACAAACCTGCTCCTTTCACAGGGATCAAATGGGCACTTTCAGAGAGCTAAAAATCAATCTTAGGCGGTAAAGGTGGCATCTCAGAAATCTGCAGGTTTCCAAGCAATGAAAGTTGCTGTTTGAAATAAACACTCTGTTAAACTACACAAGGCAATATATTCTATACATTTCCAGGGTAAGCTATATAAGAACTGAAAGTCTAGCAGCCACTATCTCAGATAAAGTGGTCTTAAGTCGGTGAGAAGCTTACAATGGACAATGTTTGTTCTGAGGTAGATTACTGAGATGAGAATTTTTATCATCTTTATCACAAAGGTCACATCTCCAAATTGATATACCCCTAGATCTCTCCTAACAAAACTCCTTAACTTTCAATTAATGTTTCCCTCAAAACAAAATTTTTCCAAATTCCACATACAAGGGTCAACTCAATTCCTGGCTTAAGAAAAAGAAAAGATAAAAAATACAATTTCCAAAGACTTCATGTTGAGATTTGCAACCCAATTTCAAAATACAAAGACAACGTATTTTCTACAGTCGACAAAAGCAGTTTTTGGCCCAAAAATCTGAGGATGATTTTAGAAGCATTAAATAAAAGATGATGGTTCACCCTTCCACCAGAAATTAAGCAGGTGAATAGACTCAGTTCCATTAAATAAGATTATCTTTTTCTGCTCTTATAGATGTTTCCCCACATCTATTATAATGCTAGACCATATAACCTCTCTTCTGTGGTTTAACCCAACTGGCAAAAATCTAGGTTACTGTAGGAAAAGTATCACTTCCAAGGTTTTGGCCATCTAGTGGTTTCCAAACTGTGGTAAAATGGTTCCTACGGCCCTCATACAACAGAGCTCCTCTACCCAATCAAGGCCAGTATCAGACAAGTCATCCTCCCCACAATATGACGTTACTAAAGAACAAAAATGGCACACAGCCTGTGAAAAGAAAACACTATGGAAGAGTTTGCTCTTCAGAGCTAGGGCTAGCTGTGGTTCAGGAGAGGCAGCTGTATTCACATACAACCTCAGTGGCTTTACCACTTGGCCACTTCCTGCTCATCCTTGATGTTTAAATGTGGGGTCTTGGATGCACAAAGATCTTTTCAGAAGAAATACGAGAACAGGTGGAACATTCTAATAAATGAACACCACAGGTCTCCAGACAGCTAATACACACAAGTTCAGTGCTTCCTTAAAACTTCACCATGCAGCTGATATTAGGAAATAAAAATGCAATTTAGGATATTTAATCTAAGAAATTTAATTTAGGGAATTTAATCTTTCTTTCCAGCAATCTATCACACATCCCCAAACCTAAATATAGTCATTCACCAGGTGTTTGACCTTAAAGTAGGGTACTTTGCAGAAATACAAGTGTAAAACACTATCTTTGCTTTCAGAAAACATACAATCTAAGATATATATATAAATACATATATCTATATCTATATATATTTTAAATGAGAGTATTCTAAAACAGAAATCCTTTGTTCAGTATTCACAAGAAGCAGGCTTCAGTCTTCTTTTAAACTTTACAGTGTTAACCCATTAGCTGTCCAGCTACAATAACTGGCTGGACTCAAAATCTGCTGGCCATAACTGCCTTATTGGCTTTAGCCTTGCCTTCAGGAGCAAACAAAAACAAGTACTTTCCTTTACCAGAGAGTCCTTTAAATATCTGGAAGCCATATTTTTACAAAATTATGACCTGAAATGGCTGGAAAAGATTTCATAAAGGAAAGGGGGCTCAAATGGCACAAAAATGGCAAGTAAGTATTCCAGTTTGTAAGAAAAGAATAACTAGAGGCAGGAGGTCAGGTAAAGAACAGTGCGACTGAACCATACAATTCAGACTGGGGAGTAGTGAGTATAAAACTGGCTAAAGTAAGTTCCTAACAGATTATTAAAGAACTTAAATGCCAAGGTGGGACTTCTGTTTGTTTTGATAGCCAATAGGGAACACATGTAGACTCTGAGACAAACCACAGGAGAAAGACGTTTTAAAGATATGAGGATTGTGTTTTGGACTAAACATTTGGGTCCCCCCCAAAATTCATCTACTGAAGCCAATATTTGGAGATGAGGCCTTTGATGGGTAATTAGGGTTAAATGAGGTCATGAGGCTGGGGCCCCTGTGATGGCATTAGTGCCCTTATAAGAAAGGACACCAGAGAGTTCTCTCTCCCTTATCCCCTCTCACTCACACACTGAGGAAAGGCTATGTGAGAACACAGCAAAAAGGCAGCCCGTAAGCCAGGAAGAGTTGACATCAGAACCTGACAATGCTGGTACCCTGATCTTAGACTTCCAGCCTCCAGAACTGTTGGAAAATAAATTGCTGTTGTTTAAGCCACCCAGTCTGTGGTATTTTGTTATGGCAGCCTGTGCAGACTAAGACAGATTGGAAAAGAGAGCAAATGGCAGCAAGGAGGCCAAGTAAGAAGACTACTACAATGTCCAGTGGTGGAGTAACAGATTACAGCAGTAGCAGCAAGAATGCAGAAGCCATCAATTACCTATGAAAGAAAAATAAGCTACTTCACCTGGCCCCAGGGTTCTTAGAAATTATATTCAGGAACCCTAGCTATCCATTTCCAAGGTCCTTAGTTTTTCTGTTTCACCTACCATCTACTCTCATGTCACTGCAATTTAATAACGATCTTCAAGAGGGCATTAGGAATTATTACAATCAGAAGACCCCAGAACTTTCTTGACTCTTGTCAAGTGACTGTCAAATCATCCTATAATCCTAAACCCAGTCATTGTCTTATCCTAAAGAACAATCAGCAAATACCTCCAATGGAGCCTACCAGTCCACAGGCCTCCATCAAGACCACCCCAATAGCGGTACTGGCTCTGGGTTCCATGAAGTTTGAATTTGCTGATTTCCTTCTTTAAAACAAAGTGAAAAGTTCTAAACAATACAATCCCATAAACACATACATACATGGAGTCAGTAAAAACCTCAATATTTCCCAATAAAAGGTGACCTAGGTGTTTTATATACCCAGACAAGCACACTAATTGGAAAGGGGCAGCACTGGGACCTGGGAAAGCCCTCATCTTCCCTAATCACAAAGAACCTGGCAACAGTAGCACCAGCACACAGCCCCAGCCCTGATACCTTGTCATTTATGGATAAGACTAAGTCAACCCTTCCTGCTTCCAGCAGAGGCATATAGCAGATGAGAGTTCCACTTGCATTTCCCAACCTCATCCTTGCACCCTCTCATCCTCACTCAGGAGTATATCAAGGCCACCACATCCAGTACTTTAAAATCTTCAAAAGGTTAACTCTTACTGACACTAAAGTTTTGTTCAGATTACTGCTCATCAAACAAAGCAAAAACTTTCCTAAGAACTACTCAACTGTCACCCTACTTAAGCCTGTGGTTAACCTTGTTACTGCAACAGATCCTCAACAAGCATTTAAAGTTAAGCTGAGGGGACTTCCCTGGTGGTCCAGCGGTTAAGAATCCACCTTCCAATTCAGGGGACTCGGGTTCGATCCCTGGTCGGGGAACTAATATCCCACATGCCGCGGGGCAACTAAGCCTGCGCACCGCAATTACTAAGCCTGCGCTCTAGAGCCTGTGTGCCACAACTAGAGAGAAGTCTGTGAGCCACAACGAAGAGCCCGCCCACCACAACAAAAGATCCCCCGGGCCGCCACTAAGACCCGATGCAGCCAAATAAATATTTTAAAAATAAATAAAAATAAATAAAAAATAAAACTAAGGTGAGAATATAGGACTCAAAGGTACTAATTTGGGGGCTCTATGGTTTGAGATATAATTAACAGAGTTTACTTTATTGCTTTAACTTCCCTCATCTAACCAAAAACAGAAAGAACTCATTTGAAGAATTCTGAGATTTTGAGGATTACCAACTATAAGGGGTTCCTTAAGCTATTGCCCCTCTCAATCACCTGATTTAATCTTCAATAATTGACTGTTGGAAATGTATGAGTTTTGCATGAATAGTCACTCGTTCCACAACTTGTGAACTTGGAATCCCTTCAAGAGTTGCTATGCCACCTAACATAAGACAACTGATATTCGTACAGAATCACAAACCTCCACATTTTAGAAATAAATTCCTTAAAAATTAATTAATTTGATGACTATCATGACCCCTTAGGCAGTATTTTTATTCTCATTTTAGACGTGAGATAAACAGACTCAGAGAAGTTAACATACTGCCGTAGGATCACAAATCTGGTAAATGATAAAGCCAACAATGAACCAAAACTTTGTGACTCCAAACCCCTCCTCTTTCCAGCATACCACAATGTGTCTCTCTCTGTTCTCCACCACCTTAAAGTAAACAAACCATTCTACACAGACCAATAAAAAAACAACAGCACATTAGTGTGTTCTCTCAAATGCCTACTGATGCTCTTCAACAAAATGAAAGCCCAGTCTACTTTAAATAAATAATAATACAAGATGGACTAATAAGCACCCTCTCAAATAAATCTTTTCATTTTACTGCACTGAAAAGTCTGTTGCCAAAATTAAATTTTAACAACTTCCATTAAAACCTCTTCTATATGTCTAATAACACTTTTAAACTACCCTTGGAATAACTATTTTCCATCTGCTTTTACTTGCCTTTATAACTAAACAAACACTAAATCTTTGAAAAGGGGCAAGTGAAAATAATGAATTTTCCACACCATGAAACAACCATTCTTTTCTATGGCCTCAACTAAATAATATCTGTGAATATTCCAATATCTTACAACTATCAAATTTCATCTTCCTCCCAAGGCACAAAGTCTGATGACAGCTAAACAATAAAAGAAGACCACACACAAAAAGAATTATACTCTCCTTGGGCTTCCCTGGTGGCGCAGTGGTTGAGAATCTGCCTGCCAATGCAGGGCACACGGGTTCGAGCCCTGGTCTGGGAAGATCCCACATGCCGCGGAGCAACTAGGCCCGTGAGCCACAATTACTGAGCCTGCGCGTCTGGAGCCTGTGCTCCGCAAGAAGAGAGGCCGCGATAGTGAGAGGCCCGCGCACCGCGATGAGGAGTGGCCCCCGCTTGCCGCAACTAGAGAAAGCCCATGCACAGCAACGAAGACCCAACACAGCCATAAATAAATAAATAAAATAAAATAAATAAAAATTTAAAAAAAAAAAGAATTATACTCTCCTAAAGACATTTCGGACTGTAGTTGTCTATATCTAATATCTTGTAATACCAACAGAAAAAGTTTTATTTTATGGAGGCTTTTGATTATTCTGTTTTCTTTTTTAACAATAAATAAATCTTGAAGCACTTTCTTTTGGAGATTATCAGCATGGCACCATTTAAGCCTCCAGTTACAACAAAAAATTTTAAAGATTTCTGGAGATATTAAATTCCTCCTCATGACAAACCGTACTCTGGTGTAGATTGGTATCAGTGCAGGTGCAACTATGACTGATCAGTGTGCTACTTCTGAGGGGCAATAAGAAACCACAGGCAAATGTGTATCACTGTTGATTTCTCTATTTCCTCTGTAAAATGAACAATTACCAACTTCCTACAAGAATTATGGACTAAATAGTGAATGACTAAATATTTATGAAGTACATTTATCATTATTGATTTTTTTTAAATAATAAGACTCCTCCCATTCCCCCAATCATTCACTGGGCAAAGTCCCAGTGCTCTACAACTTGTTCAGCAAGTCTCAGAGTCTACCCACTCTGGCAATACTCTGAAGTTCGACAAGAGATGTTATATAAAGTATGAAGGCAAGACAGACCCTGGCTGTATGGCCTGTTCTGTGTTCCCACAGCAGGGAATCTCAAACCTCTACAAACTTTATGTGGATTTAATTATTCAATATTATATAATGATTCTTCAGACAGTAACACTGGTAATGAACAGGAAACAGGTTTACAAGGGAACCAGAAAAGTCAGTATAGCCAATTGACCTGCCTCTCAAAACAGATACACAAAGACTAGTTTATTACACACTCACCTCATTGCTACTTTCATAGTTATATTAAACAGTAATGGGACTGAGCCGATGACAGGCTCCTGAGGAAAATTTCATACACTCATTAGAATCACAATTTGCTTTGAATGAAGATACCTTTAATGAGTATACTGCAGGAATAAACATCATGCTACTAACCCATGAAAACTTTTAACCGATATAAAAGTAGAGAATAAAATTACCAAAGACTGGTTTTGTTGTCTGTCCTCTATGAAACCAAATCTTAGCTCCTCCTTTTCTTCATGACTATGACTTGTAGGATTTTCTTCTGTTTGCTCTCACACAGTTAAATTTGGATAAGGGTCAAGGTTGAGGCTTTATCTTGGAGGTAATCACATGCTGCTGACTTTTTATATATGTATATATACATAATTATTTCTTACTTGGTTTTATATATTTATATAAATATATGTTAGCATCCTGAAACTTTCCATGCAAAATGACCAGGGAAATATCACTATACTCCTTGGCCCAAAAGATGAAAAGCTTATACCTCCTCAAAATGAAAACTGACTTCCTAAAACAACGTATAGGGCAAACTTCTCAAACCACAAAGCTCAGTCCGAAAAGCTTATACTGTATTCCAAGAAGAATTTCCTTTATATTAACAAGTCCACCACAATTTTTTTCTGTATTTAAAATAATTGTCTCTAGCCTAGACTTTTAGTCCAAAAGAGAAATTCTTATTCTGAGTTGAAAACAACAACAGGGGGGAGGGGGTGGGGGAGATTCACACACACACACACACACACACACACACACACACACACACACACAAAGGGAGGTCTATAATACCTTTTCGGAAATCCATGACGCCGGGTGGGTTTTAGAATTCCATTTTTCAGATTTTAGAAAAGAAATACAGTATACATACCATATCATACAAATCACCCCCAGCACCTGGTAATCATACAGTAACTACAAAAATAGGAAATGTCAATGGCCTCCCTTCAGATAAGATCGAATCTTGCCACTAAAATAGTTTATGCTGAATTTAAAGGAAAAAATTTGATTCAGATCTTTTCCGATTTCAGAATGGCAGATCACTAATTGTGGACCTTTGGCAAGTAAAAAGGTGGTCTTGACATACAATAAATAAACTGTGCTATCACCTAAAATAAAAAGAACTAGCTGATGCTTAAATAAGAGACACTTAGGATATTTAATAAAGTCTTAAAGTGGATCTAATTACTTGCCTAGTTGGAAAAGCATAATCAATTCAAGCTGCCTGTAAGTTGCCACCAAGAGATTCAACATGCATCATCTTCCCCCTTTAACTTTATTCCAAATTGGGACCAACACTGAAAAACATTTTCCAAAACCTAAGTATGTCAAAGTCAGCTGGATACAGTAGGGTTTCCAAATAGCAAAAATCTAAGAGGACCTCCTAACTCAGGAGAACTCAATGATTTTCATCCCTTGTTTATGAATGCCCATATAAACTCAGATTCTCTAAACTAACCTGCGGCCAAATCATGCTTCTTCCGTAAGTTCAAAGTAAGCCTAGCATTTTTTCCTCTCCAGTAGCATAGTAAACCTTTTTTTTATTCCCAACAATCTCAAAACAACATACGCCTCAGAACAGAGAGGCTGGATGACTGTAATTCCCTCCAAGCAGGGATCCCCATGGTGTCCCACCACTAACTCACAACTCTTGCTGAGAGCAGCAGCACATATGCTCATTGATTAGAGTTGTGTGATCAGATTAAGTTCAACCTGTGCTCTCTACATTAACCACCAGTGAAGTGGTGCAAGAGTCATCATGAGTTGATCCTGCTCATTTTAAAGCCTCACAATGGCTCACTGGCAAAACCACCAGAAGAAAACAAGTGAACAACTTCTGAGGGAGGCTAATTCCAGAAAGACTTCCTTTGAGTAACTGGAATAATTTTTCAAATTCAGAGTATTCCCTCAGTTCAAATTCAGGCACTTTCATAACACCTAAAACAGATCTGAGAAAATGACATCTTGGGCCAGCTTTCTTCATTTTTAATAACCAAAAATAAGGTATAGTAGTGGGTTTTTTTTTTTAAAAAAGGTAGTATTTTCTGTCCTGTGCCTTATCTCAAATTGTTTTTTTATTTTATTTTGAAGGTTTCATCCCTGAGTCACTGTCCAATGCAATAAAAATTAGTAACCAATCCCTAATCTGTTTTCATTTCTGTGTGATCTTTAAGTCCCCAATCAGCTTACAGTAGCTTGGATGACTCACCATGGTCTTTATGAGAGCACATTTTTAACCTGGAACACATGAGAGCACATTTTTAACCTGGAACACATGAGAGCACATTTTTAACCTGGAACACATGAGAGCACATTTTTAACCTGGAACACATGAGAGCACATTTTAAACATGGAACAAAAAATCAAAGCTCTCCCTGTAAAAACATACAAGTCAGGGGTATGTGAAAAAATCACAGGATGATCTGGATAGAAAAAGAAAACAGAAGTTCAAATGACAGCTATATATATTACCAACAAATTTCTCTGTGCTTCAGCTTACGGAATAACAATTTGCTCCCTACCAAAACCATTCCCCTCCCCCAATGTAACATTCCCTTTTCATAGATTTTTGTAGGAGCAAGAAAAGATCCAGGATAAAGACAGCCAAAGAAGATATACTCTAAGGCTGGTCTTCTCACTAAAGAAAGGATAGTGTAGGACTGCATCCCACTCCACCCTGGCCTCTACCCCCAAAGATACAAAGGAAAACAGGAGGAAGGCAATGTCATAAGCTAAACTCAATGCATTTTCCTAGAACTTCAGTTTTACTTAATGATTAATTAAGACATATTTCTATTACAACAAATATGTTTGTGCTAGGGAGTAGAAAGTAAAATGCACATGAAGATTTTTAAGATAAGATTTCTTCTGCTCACTTACAATGTGTTGCTTCAGGCTCCCAGGGGAGTTTATGCTCCTTCCCTGCCATTAAGAAAAAAGTGGAGAAGCTCTACCCTAGAGACTCATTCTCTCCAACCTGTCTCCCAGCTATTCTATCCTCTCAGATCACATCATTTTTATTTTATTTATTTATTTAGACTACACTTCATTCTAGAGAGGAAAATTTTCAAGCAGCTGGAGAGCAATATAGAGAAAACACTATATCCAAGTGGCGATGCCTAAACATGAAAGAGGGTTTTCAAAAGGTGTACACATTTCTGTTTACCATTCTGCACTATATAACATGTAGTCCACAAAATAATAGTATTAAGAAGAAATGAGCTACAAAAAATAAAGGTAAGGTTATTAGGTACCTAATGACCTTTCAAAACTATTCTTCAGCCTGATTTTGGCACTAGAAAGCAACTCTGACATGTTGCCCTTGGGGGGCATTTCCTCACCCTCCCCACCGCCATAAAACATCACATTTTATCTAAAGTAAAATGAGGTAATGCCTATAAATAGCTTAGCATAGCACCTAGCATATGATAATAGTTCAATAAACACTGGCTGTAATACTGGTTATAATTATTACTATTAATAATAATATTACATTAGTATTACTTAAGAGGGTGCCATAGGCAGCTACAATTTTTGAATCTACAGTGTAGCAGACAATATACAGAGATAATCTTACTTGATCCTCATAAGGATTCTGAAGGTAAGCATTATCATCCACTCTTCATAAAGGAGAAAAGTATGCTCAGATCATTTAAATGACTTGCCTAGGGCCACCCAGCTAATAAGTTGCAAAGCACTGTTCCAATCTAGTCATCTGGCTCCTGAGCCCAATTCTTCCCACTGCACTATACTACCTCTCTTATAAAAAGTCAAGAATTCAAGGGCTCTCTCACTGATCGACTCCAACTAGATTCCACTCCATTTCAATAAGCACAGGTCAAAGAATGACAGGAATTCCCTCCAGTCAACAGACAACCAAATTACACACAAATACAAATCTGCACCAAATGTCATCAAACACTCCATCCATAAATAAAAATTTGTATTTTTACATTAAATAATCAACCAAAGTCACTAATTCTATACATCTAACTCCACCATTAACATCAATTCTTGACCTGATCATTTATCTCCCTCTGAGTTCATTTCCCGAAGGGTATTCATTCACTCACTTAGTTTTAATTATAACTTGTAGGAACAAAAACCAAAATCTACATCACCTATCCAAAGGAAATTGAAGTGTAGATAAAAATATATGCATGTACAAAAAGGTATTCACTATCATATTTTTTATAATAACAAAAAGCAAATCAACAAACAAAACCTCTAAACGTCAAGCAGTAAGATAACTGATTTGATAAGTTACGCTATATTCATCCCATGTAATAATACCATACAATAATTTTAAATGGAGCTTATGAAGAACCTTTAAGAACATGAGAAAATGCTCATAACATCAAGTGAAATAAAAAAGCAGGACATGAAATGAAACCATCAGTAAGCTCTCAACTTTGCAAACATAGAACAGGAAAAAAAGACTAAAAGGAAATAAATCAAAATGTAACAATTTTCTCTGTATAGTAAAATAATGGGTGTCTTTTTCCCCTTGTTGCTTTTTCTGTTCTCCAATTTTCTTTTCAATGATGATTATGTATTAATTTTATAGGCAGAAAAGAGCTTTTTTTAACCAAAATTTTTAACTCATCTTGCAGCACTCTTCTCTCATAAATCCCCAAGCTAGCCAAGAGTCCCAAGTCATGTGAAATTTAAAATGCTCAAAACATACCAGCATCTTTATTTTTTTTTTTTTCTCCAGCACTATATTCTCCAATTATGCCAGAATTGCAAAAGTAATTTCTCTTACCTACAGAAATCCAATCCTTCAAATTCTGTCAATCCTTTTCTTCTGGTATTTTTCCTTCTTACTTCCTATTTTCCCTTCCTACTTCCTATACTAATACCAAGTCCAAACCTTCACCAGCTCATCCTTAGATTAGCACAATAGCCTCCTGAATAAGTAAATGCTTTCCTTATTCTATTGCCTCACCACTAACAATTCACTCCACCACAGTTCACTCTGTGCCAGATACTGTTCCTGGAGCTTTACCTGTATTAACTCGGTTAACATTCATAACAACTCTATGAGGACAGCTACTATTATTAGTCCTATTTTACAGATTAAGAAATAGAAGCACAGAGAGGTTAAGATACGTACCCAAGGTCACCAGCTAATAAATGGCAATGATTAGATTTGAACCCATGCAGTCTGGCTCCAGATAACAGTATATAAATATGAGCTACTCAAGGAGTGCAGGAGTGGTAATCAATAAAAATCAGTTTCTCTTTCCCTGAACTGTGTACATACAGGCCCTTGGAGTAAGCCTCTCATTTCCGGGTCTCTTTTCATGCTATTCCACAACTGGGAGGACAGTTCTTCTCTTCCCTAATTCATTTTTCATATCTCCTTTAAAAGTCAACTTTATTTTTTTTTTTTTTTTTTTTTAGTTGTTTTGTTTGTTTTTTTATACTGCAGGTTCTTATTAGGCATCAATTTTATACACATCAGTGTATACATGTCAATCCCAATCGCCCAATTCAGCACACCACCATCCCAACCTCACCGCAGTTTTCCCCCCTTGGTGTCCATATGTCCATTCTCTACATCTGTGTCTCAACTTCTGCCCTGCAAACTGGCTCATCTGTACCATTTTTCTAGGTTCCACATACATGCATTAATATACGATATTTGTTTTTCTCTTTCTGACTTACTTCACTCTGTATGACAGTCTCTAGATCCATCCACGTCTCAACAAATGACTCAATTTCGTTCCTTTTTATGGCTGAGTAATATTCCATTGTATATATGTAAAAAGTCAACTTTAAATTCAACATTTTTGAGTTTTCCTTAAGCCAGTTCCCACACTCCTCAGCACATTCTTACTCTTATGGACTCAATTTAACCTATATTAATGTGCAGTTGTTGATATTTTTTATGTTATACAAGTTTACCTCACATTTTTACATTTTATCTTCCTGTCTAGATAATTAAATGCCTCCACTTTTTTTGGTCTATGTCCTTCTCCATTCGCCACCTTCCCAAAAGCTAGTAGAATAACAACCTACACAAAGTAAATACTAAATAAATATGTGGTTAACTGATAAATCTAAGATAAATATGGCTCAACTATTTAACAAAGCAGAAAGTCTTTTGAACTAATATATTTAAATGTTTGTCTTCTTTTCATTTTATTCCCTAAGCACAAAAGCATTAGATTTGTAATTTCAACATTCCCATCCAAAAAAACACATTCAAGCAATACCCAAAAGCAGTCCTATTAAATACTTTTTTAAAAAAGACATCCTCCACACTGTCCAGAAACTCCTTTTTTTTTCCCCAGGAGACCTTTTCTAATAGTGTTATTTTACTCTCTTGTAGCAAGAGTTATCCAAGTCTTTGACAACACTAAGCAGGCAGTGACATTCCAGACATGAGTATCAATTGTTCAAGAACAAAAAAAGACTATTTGGCTTTAATAAGAGATTATCGTAAATAGGCCCATTAAATCTAAAATGTGAAAACAATTGTGTTTATATTTAAAGTTGAGTATCTTCACCTTTATCTTCCTATCCAAGAAAATGATTTTAAATGTTTAAATTGTTAACGAAAACAGACAGAAATAATAATTAATTAAAGGTATGGCTCACTGTATATAATAAACAAGTCTCTAAAATACTGTGACCTAATCAAACTGGTTTTCAAATCCACTATAAGCCATGACTACTTAAAAGAGCACTATAGGAACTACTCCGAAAAGCACACAGTACTCATGGTTATACTCTTGTCTCTAATTTTTGTTTTCCAAGAATGTATTTTCATATACAGATTTTCTCTAAAAGACTCCTTTGTTACTTAACTTCTACATTAAATGAGCCACTTAACAGTAGACCATATTTATCCTAAAATATTATATTTTTCCTCATATGCCTGCTAACTCTGCAGTTACTCTAATTCATTACTACAGCTCGCCAGAAGCAAATGTCTAATATGGTTCAGTTAACCAAATAACACTACTAAATTTAAGTGTGTATTACTATACACTATAGTTAACAAACTTCAACACTGATAGGTACAAAATATGAAACACATCCTACTCATAACTCTACAATACTTTAAGTGAAAAAGCTAAAGCTAGTTTCCCCTCTATTTAAAATTACCATTCCTACTTATATTACAGTTCGGTTAAAAAACACATTGGTAAAATTTTGGTGTTCTCTTTCTTGATATTTCAAATAATGCTATAGCAATTTGAAAAGCTTACTCCATTTTAATTGAGTGAGTAGGTATTTACTAATCTTTCCCTTTTTTTAAGAAATTACTTGAGAAGTAGATACAGTTATAATAGGGAAACACCAGGAATCCTTGTGATGATGGAACTGTTCCTGTATCTTGAGTATATCACTGTCAATAACCTAGTTGTGATATCGTACCACAGTTTTACAAGATGTTACCGTTGCAGGAAACATGTTAAAGTAAAAGTGGGATCTCTGTATTGTTTCTTACGACTGCATATGAATCTACCATTATCTCAAAACAAAAAGTTTAATTTAAAAAAATATTGAAGAGTAATTTAATGAGAATTCATTTTTCTGGCCTCCCAGAAAATTTTTTGAAAATTCAATATTTTCAAAAATCCCAAATGTGCATATGAAAATACCCCCCAAGTGAAAAACTGTATTCCTTTTAAAAATTAAGAGCTAGAAAATAGTTCTTATAATTCTTTCCAAAAATCTTGAGCAAGAAGAAATCTACAGTGTTACGAAAGTCTGATTTGAACAAGGAAAAGTAAAAGCTTTACTTGCTTGTTAAAATAACTCTCTAGATAGAAATATAAGAGACAGACTCAATATATATAGATGGCTTACTAAACAAATTTATCCCACTCCCTTCCAACATCTCGTTACTTGGATTCAAAAACTAACAAAGGAAATTTTTCAGATATCATGTAAACATTTAAACTACCAAAAATTAAATCCAATATCACAATTTAATTCTCCATACTCAATCCCTGAAGCTGGACGGGACAGTGGATTTAAACACCAGAACTATTTCCAGTTTGTCAATCCTTTCAACAAGCTTTCCTCCTATACACTGTCCTACAAAAGTGCCTCACCTTTAACTCCTACAGAGAGAAACCCCTCTCTCAAGGTCACCATAAGAATACCTCACAGCTTCTATCATACCAAGCAGACAAATTCACAGTTGTATCATAATGCAAAGAAAATTAACACCCTTGATGAAAAAATATGACTATAAAAATTCCTCAAGACAAATAAGTAATAGAAAATACACATTAGCCTTTTCCATTGAGACTTTTGATAAAGTGTCGGCTATCATACAAGTTATATATCGCTTTAGGAATAAGATTTTAAAATAACATCACGTACTATAGCATACACTGAAATTAAGTCATCCTCAAAAAGGACAATCAATAAAGAAAATTATACTACACAATTGTAGTTTTCATGAGGCAAAAGGCTTGGGATTTTGCAAATGTTACTTCAAAAACAAGATAACTCTAATCTTTAAGTCACCTCTTCAGAAGGAAAGTCAGATCTTTAGCTCCTTATAAACTGCAAATAATCAGGCATTAGGACATATTACATATCCTTTGACATGAGGTCAGAAGATTATTAAAGTGTCAATAAAATACACAAATAAAACAATATTGCCATACCAACCTCTTTTAGACATTTCCTTTAAGTTAAGAAATGGCTATAGGACCATATCTACCAGTATACTTTCATATAAAATGACTGCTTTGCTATTTTCCCTTCCCCCCAAATCTAAATCCATTCACTGATTATCTGAGGTCACAGCTTTTTTTAATTACAATTTTTTCCTGAAATTTAAAACAAACCACGCAGATAAATATTTAAGTTCAAATTTTCAACGGATAAAAAAACCTAACAGTTTTAAAGCTAAAAATTTCCTGCTCTAAAGAATCAAATATTATGAACACTTCTACAATGTAGAAAAATAATTTTTTTCTTTGTATAATGCATACTACAGAAAGGACCCACAACTGCTCCAATGTCATGCTAGAGTTCACTGAACTTTTTTTTAAATTTTAGACTACATAAATCATACCTTAATTTTAAAAAGTAAAAAATATATATTTGCCCTTATTCTAAAAACAGAAAGTATTTCTAATAGCCAGTTTCTGAAGTTCATGTCCTTGATATCAATGAATGTCAGTTAAATATATTTTCTACAATTCAAGTCAGAGCTAACAGTCTGAAACAGCAATATCACTATTCATTTAATGAAATATACTAAGCATCTACTATGTATTAGACAAAGAAAATTTGAAAGTTCCTGAGAATGTATCAGTTGCGAAAATTGACATGTACTCAAAACAGTAGTAAAGAAAGAGACTATAGCCTTCTTCTATATTAACTAATAATTTTCTCTCCTCAACCCAAAAAAGCGATGATTTTCAAACCACTACCAATAAATGGATAGAGGTGGGAGAAGAGCTGGGGTTTGGCTGACATTTTATGATATCCTTTTGATTAAGGATAATATTAATCTTTAGGATATTTAAAATTCAAAATGTTTTTATTTGAGATGTTAAACAACATGCTATATTTTCCCCTTAAGTTGTAATTTCATCATTAAAAATGAATTTTAGTAAATTAAGGTAGTGTATGATTTTTAAATAGAAATTTATTTTAATGTAAAGTGGTATAAAAGGTTAAATTGGTTATGAAATTGACCTTCTTTTCTGATGTTTTGCTCCCACAGTATCTTAAGAAATCAACTATCATTTTACCACGGGAAATAAAAAAGCACCGGTCAAAGAGGAATTACTGAGTTTCAGCCTAGAGATTTGACAGCTGGTTTTCTTATGTTGCTGTCTTGGCTTTTGTTTTTTGTTTTGTTTTTTTTTACCTCTCCCAGCACTAAGGAATAAATCTAAGTTAAACAGAAAATGATAGCTTTTGTACACTAGAATGGACCTTGCTTCTGGAACGTTTATTTTTTTTAAATCATGAGTATAACTAAGTAAAAAAAACCAAAAATGCACACTTAAGAAATATGGGATAAATGTTAATAATGGAGTAGAGTAGTTATAAATATACAGAAAGTAAATTTGAGGACGAAAGCACTAGTGTAGAACTAGGAATCTAATTTAACTTACTCTAAACATCCTAATGTAACATTAACGTAGGACAGAATTCAATCATCTGTGTTATTTGAAAGTACATCTAACTTTCTATTCATTTATTTGTAACATTTTAAATAACTGTGCACAAAATTGTTAATTTCCTGAAGACTTCCAAAAGGAATAGCCATCTTTTAAAATAAGTGTTATAATTACTGCTTGACTCAATTCCACTTTTCATATGCATATTTTAAATAATATTATTTTACCAATTCTTTAGAATCCAAAGGTTTAATAACATTAATGGGCTAAAATTTAGAAAATTTTTAAAATATAAATATTTAAATAAACAATAAAAAAAAAATACTACACATGGACCAAAGAGCATTTTCTTTTGGTACTTTTCTAAATACAGAGGCATGCTATAATCCCTTGCACTCAAACAAGATAATTTTCAATTTAAAAATGCAGAGAAAAGAGAACAATTTTTTAAATTCACATTGAAATTCTGGAAGAAATGTCAATGGATCCTTAAAGGAACAGCCCACATTTGGGGCTTGTTTGTTTTTGTTTATAGTTTTAACTAGACATCACAACACCAAAATATGAGTTTCTGATTTTAGACATGATCTTACCTGATCCGCTGAACTGACTGCTTCCCAGTGTCGTTGGTCTGGTTTTCCCACTATTAACAGGTGGGGAAAACATCTGCAAAATAACCCAAACGCATCTGTTAGTTGTGAAATTCTTCTAGATTCCTTGCAAACAAAAGTTCACCAAGAGTCATCAATTAGTTGCTGTATTTCAGAGGGAAGTTAAAATAAAATTGGATATATACACTCAGACCCAGAAAAGCAAATACACTTAGTGATATTATTTCCTCACACTATTTGGAAATACTGGCTATTTTCTGTTCTGAAAACCCAGTCAGTTACATGAGAGATTCTAAGATTATTAAATTTAAGTGGTAAGTTTCTGTCAATGATCTTCGCTTTGTACCAGCAGTTAATAAAGGAATTCAACGCATTAGAAATAAGGGCAGTGGGGCCAGCTGGTATTTTTAAGTCACTCAATTATTTCCCATGTTAAGAAAATTTTTAATGTACATACACATATGTACTTCTTGTATATGCATATGTTCACACACATATACACATGTATAAGTACATATATATTTATATTAAAACGGTTCAACCCAAAAGGCTGGGAATCCTAGCCCTTCACTAGCTTTCCTGTAACTGACATCTTTCAGGTACCATAAACTATACCACATCTTGAAAAGGGAAATGATTAGGAGTGTCGAAGAAAAAATTTTTTTTCATATGCAGTTCAAAATCCCTAATAATCATCAGGGTCAGAGGATGACTCAACCAAAGCTCAAGATTACGCTGTTCTCCTTTTAACTGGCTAAATCAAATGACCCCTCTGGCATTAAAGTTTTAAATCTGCAAGTCTAGACATTACATCAAAGTTCAGGTGTCCAACTTGGGGGAGCTGGACTCCAGCCCTGAGAACTACTGCTCAAAGCAGATGCGAGTTCACGCTGCTTAGTCTCCACGTCGCTCTCCCCCCTTTCTTTCTTTTTCTGTAAACCTCAGCAGAACCCCAAGATGCCGCAGAAAGCTCTCATACCGCACTGAAGTCCAGCAGGTCGCTCAGCTCCTTGTCGGTCCCTATAGCAGCCATGCGCTGCTGCTGGGGATTCATCTTCGGCCACTTCTAGCAGGTCCTAAGGCAGAGGAAAGAGGCTCAGCGAGAGACCAGCGAGAGACCACCGAGGCCCAAAGTGTGTACGGGAATGGAGAGGGGCGTAGAGGAAGAGGAAAAACGCCGGGCTGACTTCCAATACCCTACTCGTTCCCCACCGCCGCGCGGGCAGGGGTCAGGAGAGCCCAGCGCCCGCGCCGGGTCCGTGAATCCACGCGTTTCTCGGCCCGGCCCGGGAGCTACGCGGCGGCTCCCTCAACTCGCCGCCTCTCCCGCAAGTTTCCGAGCCCGTCCCTGCCCCCTCCCCGGCGCCCCCTACCCCGCGCAGCCGCGGGGTGCCGGACGCGCGGGGCCCGGCCGGGGCGGGGGTCTCGAGGGGCGGGGATGAGGGGCGATTGGGCATCCAGCGAGCGGAGCGGCGGCGAGGGGAGTAGCGAAGTGACTCTCTGGCTCGGCAACAATAGAACTGACAAGTTGCAGGGAACGCGCCGCTCGCAGGCCCGCGTCTGCGGCCGCCGCCGCCGCCCGGATGTCCCCCGCGGGCCCCGGGGGTCGGAAAGCACATCCCCCCCGCGCGCGTCCGAGGGGCGTTTTTAAAAAGAAAACAGAAACACCGACAACTAGCCCCGCTCTTGCCCGGCGTCCTCCTCCCCCGGCTCGGCCTCCTCCCACTTTTGCTGCCCTGCCCGCGGCCGGCCGGCCCCGGACCTGCCTAACAATGAGCCTGGCTCGGCAGCCGAAGAACCCGCTCTCCCGCGCGCCCCGGAACCCCAGCCGAGCGCTGAGCGGGGCGCGCAGGCCGAGCGCGCCGCCCGCGGGCCTGGCCGCCCGCGACTCTTAGCCTCCGCCCCCACTCTGCTCCCCAACTTGGAGGGGACCCCGAGTTCGCCTCTGTACAAAGGGGCGCGGAGTTGGGGCGCGGGCCGGGGGCGCCTCCGCTTCGGCAGGGACGCGGCGGCGCTCCGCAGCCCCCAGCCCCAACACGGCGTCCCCCTCCCGCTTGCCGGCCCGCAATTACCTGCCGCCCCGTCTCCGCATCCAACCACCCCGATTAAAGTTCACTTTGGCCGGGAGAGCGGGCTCGGGCTTTCCCTTGCACGGCCCGGCGGTTCGGCTCACTTTGCCCCGCGCGAGCTCTCGGATCCGGGCGGGGGAGGCAGCTCTCAGGCCTGGCCGCCCCTTCCTCCCGGGGCGGGCTGGCGGTCCCCCCAGATAGAACTTGTGGGTCTCCTCAGGCGGACATTTTTTTCGCTGAGGCGGCCTCAGCACCGCGCTCGGCTCGGCTCTGTATCCCTCCGCGCCGGGAAGAGCCCCGGGTTAACCCCTTCGTCCCCGGCCCGCTCCTGCCGCCTGCGCCGAGGAAGTGGGGCCAGCCGAGGGGGCGGGGAGGAGCCTGCGGGAACGGGGAGGGGCTGGCGCGCGGCTGGCGGACAAAGCCCGCGGTGGGGTGAAGCGGGCCGGAGTCGGAGCCGCCGGGGATGGGTGGGAGGCACGCGCAGACACCCAGCGAGGCAGGGCCAGGCCGCCCGGGAGGACGCCTGGTCGGGCCCCCGGGAGAGGGTAGGCGGTCACCGTGGCGCTTCCCCCGGCTCGTCCTGCTCCGGCTTCCCGCCCCGAAGCGGAGCGGCGGAGACGCTACAGCGGGCGCATCTGGATTCACTGCCCAGGCCACCCAGCCCGAGGCCGCAGAGCCCTGAAAGTCTTCCGTTCCCGAGCAAGCCGCGCTGGACGCCGGATGCCACACTCGGCTTGGCCCGAAGGCTCCGGCCCTGGGAGGCTGCGTAGGGCTCGGCTTGGAAGATGCGTGTGTGGGGAAGGAGACCGGCCACCTCGGTCAGCTTTTGGAGTAGGTACGGTTGGTCAAATTCGTTGCTGAGCGGAATGCAGAAGAGGCAAAACCTTCCTCAAACCACACAAAGCAACGTGGGCTTCAGGTTCCCAAACACTCAACTCACTCAAGCGTCCACGTCTACAATCCTCTCTTCCCATCCGAATCCCAAAAGAGGCCACCGAATCGCACAGCAGGACGAGTTCTTGTAAATGGATCAAGCCAGTCCCTTCATTTTACAGAGACAGCCCAGAGAGGTTCTGTCACAAAGTCGCAGTCTTGGCGCAAGTACTGAACTTGGCCTGAAGAACCCCAAACAGAGTAAGAAGAGGACAAAATAACTAATCCTCAATTTCATTCTATTCAGATGTCAAGGTAAGGTTTTCTCCAATAGCAGCCAATGTTTTTACTCTTTTGGGTCAGTGAATGCAGTAAAGACCAGTAAGCCCCAGGCGGAAGAAACACTGTGACGAAAGAAGACATATCCAAAGTAACGAATTGAAAAACGCAGCCAACGCCTTGAGGGCAACAACCTGGCAAGAAGGAGCCACTGGAGCCCAGATTTGCATGGAAACAAGGAGATAGACTCGGCTGCAAATATGCAATTACTGTACTTTATTACAGACAGAGCTGTCCAGCGGAAGAAGGCAATTGTAGCTTGGGGGTAAGGGTTTCCATTACGTTCTCAACGGCTACACCCTGCACCTGGCCAGATCCTGTGGCAACCTCCCCTGTATCTACTACCCCTTATCTAGGTAAACACCTACCCCCTTTCTTAGCATCACATCCCTGGCCTGGCTGCCTCCTGGAGAATGCGGTTCCATTCCAAGCAAATGAGCAAAATTCCAACCTAAATAAAGCAGCACAGTCCCATTCCGTGCTACAGTTATTGGTTGGCAATGTGCATGACACGATTTGGGCCAATGCTGGGGGCTTTGGGGAAAGTTTTTATTTTTTTCATATTCCGAGAGAGAGCTTCAGAGGCAACTTCCTCTTTCTGCATGTACTCAAGAAATCCAGGAGCATATAAACAATGAAAAAATGTGAAGGAATATCACCAGCATATTTTACGGAAAAAAAAAAAAAATCAAGGAACCTCTGGACTTTGGGCAACCATCTTCCAACCACCAGGTCCAGCCAGGTGAAAATAAAGCAGACATGGAGAAAGCATAGGCAGAAAAAGATATGCTTTGGTGATGTTTCTGAGTCTCTGATCACAGCTTCTGAACCCAGGACTACCGTCATTGATGGAACCAACAGGATCAGAGTATTCTGCTGTTTGCAATCTAATGTGTTCTAAGTGATATAGGCCCAATGGCCATTTTTTGTAGCAAAGACCTAAACATCAAGATGAAAAGTCTGACTAGAACTTTTAAGGCCCCATACCAGTAGAAAGATTCTCAGTGGTAAAACTGAAGAGAAATCTTGGGGAAAGGAGAAGGCATATAATCCCATCTCAAGACAAAAGGAGAGCCAGTTTCTTCTCATCCTTCTCATACAACTAATTTAGAGGAAGAAATTACTGTCTGCCCAAACCCTCAGTCATGGGGGCTCCCTCACTCCTTTGAGGGACTGACTGAAGTTTTTCATTTCTATTATGACCCATACTGTTATATACTTTATTTTCCTCATTAGATTAAACACTCCTTGAGAGATGGGACTGCTATGCATCTGTCTGTACTGTGCCCCTAGCATAGTGCCAGGTGTATAGTACACACTCAAAAAAGGGAGGCTGGAATTAAATCTGTCAGTCATTTGACATTAAACATGAATATATTTCTTATCCTGTAATACAGTCTTTTCATGTATCATTTTTAATAGGGAAATATTTTCCCCACCAATGGATTTTCTATAATACTCTGGACATATATGGAAGACAAAAAGAATATAAAAACTGGAGTTGTGTCATTTGTAAGTCATTTCTGGGCTTTTGCTGACCTTGCCAGATAGAGCCAGAAAGCTTTATTAAAAAGCTCAGAGAGAAACAGCCAGTAACACATATTTGGTGATAATTAATAGTACTGTTTCTATAGTATAAGTTAATATCAATAAATCAATATTGAAATATATTTAATGAACGCTTCTTACATGCAAGGCATGGTGCTAAATGCTGTTTAGGAACAGAAAATATCAAACCCACCCTGCCCTCAAAATGGATGTAATCTGATAGATTTTAGTTTACTGCCCATTCAACTTAGCCTACTGCTGGGCAGACACAGGAATTCTGTCAGCATAGTTTCAGTCTCTTCTTTCTAAGAGCCCCCCACTCTATACTCGAAAACACAGACACACAATTTTATCAGGGAGACCTGAAATGCCCAAAGAAACCTTTACAGTCAAAAGAAAAAGCAGCCAAAACAATGCAGTTTGCTCCCTTGGGAGAATGACTTGAACTTGGCCTCTTATTCAGAAGGCAAGAATTCTAGAAAACTCAGAGAAGGAAAAGGAGGAGGAGGAGAGAGAATAGAGCCAATCAAGTCAAGTGGCAAGTTGCTATCTAGATGGAGTGACTGGCCTCCTAACATTTTCCCCTTAGAACGAAGGTTAATGGCTAATAGACTCCTTTGTAGCTCCCTGCTCTGTAGAGCAGCTAGGAGTTCGTGCTTTCTTTTCCATAGCTGTCCCCTTGGGACTAAAGGGAACAATTTTATGTAACAATTAGTTTAATAAGAAGTATTACCTTCAGTTCGTGGCACTCACATCAAAGATGAACTAAAAGCCAAGATTTTCCACTTTTATCATAAGCCAGATTCTACTAGTCATCAACGATCCCCTCCTCATGCTCTTTGATCAGCCAGCAAGAATCCCTCACCTTTGGGGGTTTCCTGGTATGGATTTTGCCTTTCCTCTCTGTTCATAGCTAAAAAGAGTATTCTCCTTGCTAGTGTCATTTATTATTTAAGCCCTTAAATGGCTTTACTGCAAACTTCTCTGCAGAAGGTAAAGCAGGAGATCTCTAGAGGGTAGGGGGATTAAGTGAACATTTGTATATTGGTTGCTGAGACTCCCAAATATCTTTACCAACTTGGCTCCCAGATTCCAGCAGCCAGACCTTCAACTTCCAAGGAGGAGATTAGAAGATCCTTCTATGTGGAATCTGATCAACCCAAGAGGAAAGACCTGAAGATATTAACATGGGAGGTCCCCACCTATTAGCCCAAACAAATAATTCTATAGAGACGTTTATAGCTGACAAACCCCCCACCCAATCACTCAGAGTTTCCAATCACCATTTTATTGTCCTGTTCTTAAATATGAGCAGACAACCAAGGATTGGTTATCAGACATTTGAGAGAAGCCACTATCATGTGAGACATTTAGAGCATTTGGGATTGAAAACGGGAGAGTATAAATGGGGAGAAAATTGATAAATGCTTTGGAAGAGGGAGTTAAGGAAATCTCTTAGAAAGTAGAGAGGACCAGTTCAGGAAGTACAAAATCCAAATAATAATGGCTCCAAAAAGAGAGATAAGGGGGAAAAATGATGAAAGTCATCGATGAAATAATCTAAGAAAAATTCCCAGAACTGAAGTACATGAGTTACCAAATTAAATGGGTTCACGAAGTGCCCACCAAAACTGATAAAAATAGATCTATACCAAAGCGTATGATCAGGAGATTTGATCATACCGCAGACAAAGATAAGATCTTCAAGCTTCCAAAGAGAACACAAAACAGGACAAACACAAAGAATTAAGAACCAAAATGTCATCCATTGTTCAACAACACTAGAAGCTCGTGGGCAATGGAACAAGGCCTTCAAACATTCTGAAGAAAAAAAATTGCTAAATGAAGTAATGGTTTGGAAGTATTTTTTTAAGTAACTCTATATGTCATCATTTTTAAAGCAAATATTACTTTTCTCTGGTTAATGTGACTTAATCAATGTGACTAAGTCAATGTGACTTAGGGATAGAGATACACCCAACTGGGTCCCAGATAGAACACACAGTGGCCTCACCTGCAAATAATACACGTACAGTTTTTGCTCTCTTTTCTCAGCATCTCTAAAGAATTTTTAAAATATTATTAACTTTTGGCAAGCAAAGAATCGTCTAATTATTATATTCTCTTTTGAATAGTCAAATTTAATATACATATTTCTGGTAGTCTGATCTCAGTTATTCACTGCAATGAGGTAAGCATCCAAACAACAAACACCTTTTTGGTTTTTTGTTTGTTTGTTTTGGCTGCACTGCACGGCTTGCAGGTTCCTAGTTCCCTGACCAGGGATCGGACCCAGGCCCCCTACAATGGAAGTTCAGAGTCCTAACCACTGGACCGCCAGGGAATTCCCAGTATTTTTTTTTTTTTTAATATTTTATTTATTTATTTATTTATTTATGGCTGTGTTGGGTCTTCGTTTCTGTGTGAGGGCTTTCTCCAGTTGCGGCAAGTGGGGGCCTCTCACTATCGCGGCCTCTCTTGTTGCGGAGCACAGGCTCCAGACGCGCAGGCTCAGTAATTGTGGCTCACGGGCCTAGTCGCTCCGCGGCATGTGGGATCTTCCCAGACCAGGGCTCGAACCCGTGTCCCCTGCATTGGCAGGCAGCTTCTCAACCACTGCGCCACCAGGGAAGCCCCCAGTATTTTTTAATATATCAAATTTTAAAATATTTTTACCAGATTTTAAAATATCTTTGCCATGTATTTGAAGAGGCAGGTGCCTAGGAACTAAACCAACTAATAGAACTGTCTTAGAAAAGCTGACAAACACTGGACTACTTATTTTGCTCCATCCATTTTAACCTGTCCTTGTTTGGAATAAAAGTTTGAAAACTGATGTGGAGTACCAACAATGACTGAAGACATCTCACTAGAATGTAAACTCCATGGGGGCAGAAATTTTTTTCTGTATGGTTCATTAGTGTATTCCAAGCACCTAGAAGACAGTGCCAAGTAGATAGTATGTGCATAGTAAATATTTTGGGGGCTTATGAAAAACTGAAAGAATAAATGAATGACAGAAGACCCTTTAGTCCTGAAAATAGCAACTGAATGTTTAAGTAAGTAAGTAATTAGCTGGGCTTTTGAAAATGGAAATTAAATTTGCATCCATAATTTCCTTGTGACCACCATTATAATAGAACGTGCAAAAGAATGGTAGTGGATATTTGTCATAGTCATGAACGTCCACCATCTTTTAAACAGACTTTCTGTATTAAAGAACATTCCTGTGATATAACTCCTGCCTTCCTAACATGTAAGTTAGAACCCAAAATTCCGAAGACCCTTTGCAGCCAGGACACAGACTTGTGACCTAGGCACCTGCTCAAGGAAACAAGCTATGGTTGGAGCTGCCATTTTGTCATTTGATTGTTAGTCTTTTCTTTATTGATATGCAGAGCTCTTTTTTAAAAAATTTATTTATTTTTGGCTGCGTTGGGTGTTCGTTGCTGCACACGGGCTTTCTCTAGTTGCAGCGAGTTGGGGCTACTCTTCGTTGCAGTGCGTGGGCTTCTCATTGTGGTGGCTTCTCTTGTTGTGGAGCATGGGCTGTAGGCTCGCGGGCTTCAGTAGTTGTGACACGCGGGCTCAGTAGTTGTGGCTCGCGGGCTCTAGAACGCAGGCTCAATAGTTGTGGAGCACGGGCTTAGTTGCTCCACAGCACGTGGGATCTTCCTGGACCAGGGCTGGAACCGGTGTCCCCTGAATTGGCAGGCGGATTCTTAACCACTGCGCCACGAGGGAAGTCCCAATTCACTGTATTAAAGAACTTGTGTTCAGTTATCAACAAAGAAAAGTGGGAGATGAAAGAAAATGAGGATAAGCAGGAGAGCTCTAAGTTTACAGGTTGACATTTTATGAGAATCTTGTTACTCTCAGCGATAAGCACATTCTTTATCACCTGGAAAGGCAACCTGGTGTCTGGAGTTGATAACACTCCTAACAATTATTTTAAGAAGTGCCATCCTTCCCTATTCTGATCATTTACCAGCCCTCTAGTACTTGGGTTTTTAGTGTGTAGAAGTTTTCCTTTGTTGGAGTGAGAAGGCACTAATTACATGTGCTTTAATATGGTATGGATTCTCTGTTCCTGTTTTTTTAAATTAATTTTTATTGAAGTATAGTTGATTTACCATGTTGTATTAGTTTCTGCTATACAGCAAAGTGAATCAGTTTTACATATACATATATACACTCTTTTTAAGATTCTATTCCCATATAGGTCATTACAGAGAATTGAGTAGAGTTCCCTGTGCTATACAGTAGGTTCTTATTAGTTATCTATTTTATATACAGTAGTGTGTATATGTCAATCCCAGTCTCCCAATTTATCCCCCCCTTTTCCCCCTTAGTAACCATAAGTTTGTTTTCTACATCTATGACTCTATTTCTGTTTTGTAAATAGCTTCATTTGTACCTTTTTTTAAGATTCCACATATAAGCGATATCATATATTTGTCTTTCTCTGTCTGACTTACTTCACTCAGTAAGACAATCTCTAGATCCATCTCAGATCCTACTTTTTATCTTGTTATCTATTTTGGAAATAATTCATCCTTAATCTGTGAGTGTGACCTGCACATCTCCCTGAATATATAAGCTGACTTCCATCATACCATTATGAGCACATGTGTGTTAGGAGCTACCTACCTTAAAAAGACACTCAATACCAGAACCCTGCAGAAAGAGGAGAAACAGACAGAGCCAGGCCTGAGATTTTCATGGGAGTAAAAAAACTCTTTTTTGGCTTCCTCAACTCCTCTTGTGACTTCACCTCTCTTACTTCTGAGAAGAAGCAGATAGATATCACTTAGAAAAGTGGTTCTCAAAGTGTGGTCCCTGGACCAGTAGTATAAATATCACTTGGCAGCCAATTAGAAATGCAAATTCTTGGGCTGCATCCTAGACCTACTCTGTGAGTGGAGCTCCACCTCAGAAGCTCTGAGGGTGGGGCTAGCAACCTATTTTTTAACAAGTCCCTCCTGTGATTCTGATGCACACTAAAGTTTGAGAAATAGTGCCTTAGAATGGTGTCCCTGTGGGGCCCATAATGCCTCAGAATAATAAAGCTGAACACGAAGTGGGCTGCTAAAGTTTAGTTACCTTGAATAGATAAAGACCATTAGAGAAATGTACTGAACAAGGTAGAGCAATGCTGAAAGGAATAAAATGCCTATAAATTAACCATTTTAAGATGGTTGCTAAAAGCAAAAGGTATTCCTGGTGAAAAGTCCAGAAAAAGATGCTAGGTGACACCAAGTTCAGCTCTCACCACATGTCAGATCTTATAAATCTTTTCTTACAAGTCAGTGGTATCTTTGACAAATTTAGTCTATTATAGTGAATTTATTGTTTATTTTAACATTTATGAAAAATCAGGAGAATACATGGTCAATATTCTCAAGTTCTTAGGTGCGTATTCTCAGTTTCTCTCAACTAGGAGGTCTTCAGGGGTAAAGGATGTATTTTCTCTTTCTTATCAATAACTGTATCTTCTCTCTAACCCCAATAGTCCCTCAGTAATTGTCTAATCAATTAAATGAGAAATTGTGTTTTCAGTGAAAGTTGCCTTTTCTTGAGTTCATTCCCCTGGGTGATTTGATAAAATGAATTGACTTGGATTGGATGATTTAGATTGCACTTAATTATCCACACTTTCATTTGAGAGGAGTTAGGGATCAATTGTTCTCATATACTGCAGAAATATTTTATTTTGAGACCATCTGTTGAATTTCTAATTTCACTGCACCAGCATTTTTATGCAATTACACATTAAGTTTTGGTGATTGGCACATTCTTCTCTAAATCCAAAATATCTTACTACAGTTTTCCCTGTTTCCTTTGCATTATAAGCCTGCAGGATTTTTCTTTATTGTTTCTAATCTTTAAACATATCACCTTAAGCTTTCAAACTATATTCAGTAGCATGATAAAAGGATGCCATTGAATATTTTAAACATCTATTACTTCTTCTGGAATTGGGAATGAAACCTGAGGAAAATACTAGATGGGACTGACATCCTTTCCCAGGTCTTTGGCTACCCTCTTCTACTCCATTTCTAATGGTCTGATGGTGTTCCGTCTTGATTTTACTCTATTTTTTTATGAAGTATGCTTGATGGATTAAAACCATCAAAGATATAAATATTCGTTGCTTTCTAAATCTCTAAGCTTGCATTTAGTCTGTAGCTATGAGTCGACCTAAGATTAAAGAAAGTGAAAATGAAAGAGTTAATAATCATCTAGAATATATTTGCATTTCCTTCAGTAACATTTTTTATTTGTACAAGCGATTTAGAATTTTATCTCTCTTCTAGCCCAATAATGCAGTTTTCTTAGAAATACAGGTTCATTACACTCATTTGTTGAATCAAAAGTGCTCTGATTTGTTTTTCTGATGAACTCCGTAAGAACAGGAACACTAATGTATAAGAAAAAAACTCTCTATCTTGGCTCTCCCAAAATGCTCCTGTATTGACTTGTGTGACTGTCAGTCACACTTGAATGGAGCTCAGAATACTAATGAGATCAAAATCATAGGCTTATCCCCAAAGGATCCGTTAACTTCTCTCAGAGAAGCAGGGGTCTCTTCACTACAGATCTGTCTTCTATTCCTGACCATCTCAAAAAGTATTGGTCCCAGAAGGACAGAGCATAAGAATGCAACTGGCCCATCAATAAAGTCATCTGTGTGTTGCTTTTTTTTTTTTCTCCATCTATAGAATTGAACTGATTTAGAGATAGGTACACATAGAACTTAGAGAACTATTTAAAACATTAAGGTGATTGAGTAATTGGTAAGAAAGTGGGGGTTAGGGGAGGACGTATGCTCAAGTGGGAACTAATTCTCTGCATTTATATTACAAATTTAAAATTAAGATTATACTCTAAACACAATTTTAAAACCCAATTATCTTATGAAAAATTTCAAACATACAAAAGTAGAAAGAATTGTATAATGAATGCCCTTGAACCTACCACCCAGCTTCAACAATTATTCAAGCATCCTCACCTTCATATTAATTTGAAGCAAACATCAAATCATTTCATCCACAAACAGTTCAGCACTTACATCTAAAAGATAGGATGCTTCTAAAAATTATAATGACAATATCATTATCACACCTACAATGTTTATAAAAATGCTTTAATATCAAATATTCAGAATGGAACTGAATGTAGATGGATACTGTGAATAACGCTGCAATGAACATGGGAATGCAGATATCTCTTCAAGATAGTGATTTCAAATCAAATTTTCCCAAATTGTTTAAAAAATTTTTTTATTACAGGTGATTTGTTTAAACTGGGATCCAAAAAAGATCCACACAGTGAATTGTCTGATATGTAAGTCTGTTAATCCATGGCTTCTCCCTCCTCTTTCAATTGATTTGTTAAAGCAAAACTGTGTTCTTTGTCTTGTAGAATTTTCCATAGCCCGGGTTTTCTAATTGTAACTCTCCTGGTGTCATTTAACATGATCCTTTAACACCTGTAAATTCTGTATTTATATATATAAATTATTATTTATATATATAGGATTGATAAAATTCTAGTTTGATTTTTGGCAAGAATATTCCATAGTGATGTTATATACAGGAGGCAAGTAATGTCTGCTTGTCTCTCTTTTTGTGCCGTTAGCCATTATTGATGATCATTTCCTAGTTGCATCATTTCATTACAGTTTACAATATGATGATATTCTATCATTTCCGCATCGATTATTACCTGGAATACTCTGTAAAGAGAAATTTCTTCTCATCAACTATTAGGTTACCCTGAGGTACAATATGAGAGATGACATAGATGCAATCTCTCAACCACTCAAAATTCCCTACTTGGCTGACTGGAAATATTTTGACTGGCTATAATGTTAAAGTGAATTAAACTATCTTCCAAATAAATGCAATTGGTATACATTTTAGAGTACTAAAAGTTTTCTTTAATTTTTGAATGTGATACTTCTGATTCCAATTTAGATATCATACAATCTGCCTTTTTCCCAAACAGAATGCTTTTTTTTTTTTAAACATCTTTATTGGAGTATAATTGCTTTACAGTGATCTGTTTGTTTCTGCTGTGTAACAAAATGAATCAGCTACACATATACATACATCACCATATCTCCTCCCGCTTGCATCTCCCTCCCACCCTCCCTATCCCACCCCTCTAGGTGGACACAGAGCACCAAGCTAATCTCCTCGTGCTATGTGGCTTCTCTCCACTAGCTATCTATTTTACATTTGGTAGTGTATATATGTCCGTGCCACTCTCTCACTTTGTCCCAGCTTACACTTCCCCCTCCCTGTGTCAAGTCCATTCTCTAGTAGGTCTGCATCTTTATTCCCGTCCTGCCCCTAGGTTCTTCATGACCTTTTTATTTTTTTTTTAGATTCCATATATATGTGTTAGCATATGGTATTTGTTTTTCTCTTTCTGACTTACTTCACTCTGTATAACAGACTCTATGTCCATCCACCTCACTACAAATAACTCAATTTCATTTCTTTTTATGGCTGAGTAATATTCCGTTGTATATATGTGCCATTTCTTCTTTATCCATTCATCTGTTGATGGACACTTAGGGTGATTCCATGTCCTGGCTATTGTAAATGGAGCTGCAATGAACATTGTGGTACATGCCTCTTTTTGAATTATGGTTTTCTCAGGGTATATGCCCAGTAGTGGGATTGCTGGGTCGTATGCTAGTTCTATTTTTAGTTTTTTGAGGAACCTCCATAGTGTTCTCCATAGTGGCTGTATCAATTTACATTCCCACCAACAGTGCAAGAGGGTTCCCTTTTCTCCACACCCTCTCCAGCATTTATTGTTTGTGGATTTTTTGATGATGGCTATTCTGACTGGTGTGAGGTGATACCTCACTGTAGCTTTGATTTGCATTTCTCTAATGATTAGTGATGTTGAGCATCCTTTCATGTTTTTGTTGGCAATCTGTATATTTTCTTTGGAGAAAGGTCTATTTAGATCTTCTGCCCATTTTTGGATTGGGTTGTTTGTTTTTTTGATATTGAGCAGCATGAGCTGCTTGTCTATTTTGGAGATTAATCCTTTGTCAGTTGCTTCGTTTGCAAATATTTTCTCCCATTCTGAGAGTTGTCTTTTCGTCTTGTTTATGGTTTCCTTTGCTGTGCAAAAGCTTTGAAGTTTCATTAGGTCCCATTTGTTTATTTTTGTTTTTATTTCCCTTTCTCTACGAGGTGGGTCAAAAAGGATCTTGCTGTGGTTTATGTCAAAGAGTGTTCTTCCTATGTTTTCCTCTAAGAGTTTTATAGTGTCTGGCCTTACATTTAGGTCTCTAATCCATTTTGAGTTTATTTTTGTGTATGGTGTTAGGGAGTGTTCTAACTTCATTCTTTTACATGTAGCTGTCCAGTTTTCCCAGCACCACGTATTGAAGAGGCTGTCTTTTCTCCATTGTGTATCCTTGCCTCCTTTATCAAAGATAAGGTGACCATATGTGCGGGGGCTTATCTCTTGGCTTTCTATCCTGTTCCATTGATCTGTATTTCTGTTTTTGTGCCAGTACCATACTCTCTTGATTACTGTAGCTTTGTGGTATAGTCTGAAGTCAGGGAGCCTGATTCCTCCAGCTCCGTTTTTCTTTCTCAAGATTGCTTTGGCTATTCAGGGTCTTTAGTGTTTCCATACAAATTGTGAAATTTTTTCCAAACAGAATGTTCGAAAGCTATTTTTCTAAAACTCCTGGGCATAGGCTGCAACCCTTTTCTTTAGGAAGAAAATTAAATTAGAGTAACAGTGTCCAGAGGGAAGCCAACAGTGATTGTCATCATTTATTTTCTTTATTTACTCAGTTCATGTGGTCAGGTTCTGTGGGATAAAGGTGATATTGGTCAAAACTCATTAAATAAGTTAGTTCATAGGTATATTTAAAAATTAACTCTTATCCAACAAAAGAGTTTTCATTTAGGGTTAACAGAACATTCACCCTTCATATTATTAGGGGACCTCAAGCATTAAATACTTAAGCAGAACTCAGAGCAGACTTGAAACTGTGTAGAGTTTCCATGTTCTGATTTCAGTACTTACAATCTACCATGCCAAAAATCGAAAACCGGTATGAATGCTTTCCTGTAGACAATTACTGTTTTTGTCCATTTCCATTCATTGTGGAGAGAGAGAATTTTTGGATGAGTATGATTGCCAGATAAAATACTATACCCAATTAAATCTGAATTTCACATACACAAGTAATAATTTTTTGTATAAGTAGGTCCCAAACATTTCATGGAACATATTTATTCTAAAAGTGGATTTGTTCTTGGTCTAAAATTCAAATTTAATTGGGCACCCTGCATTAGATCTGGCAACTCTACGGATTAATAATGCCTAATGGTCACTGATCCTTGAAAATTAAAAAGAATATGTGTTGTATAATGTAAAGCAACACTTCTAATACAAATTACCTCAGCTACTTGTTAGAAAGCAGATCCCGATTCTGCAGATCTGGAATAGGACCTGAGATTCTGTATCTTTATCAAGCTCGTGCTTAATGTTGATGCTGTTACTCCATAAGCCACTATTTGTGCAAGGCTGTAATGAACATTTTTTTTTTTTTTTAATTTATGGCTGTGTTGGGTCTTCGTTTCTGTGCGAGGGCCTTCTCTAGTTGTGGCAAGTGGGGGGGCCACTCCTCATCGCGGTGCGCGGGCCTCTCACCATCGCGGCCTCCTCTCTTGTTGTGGAGCACAGGCTCCAGATGCGCAGGCTCAGCAGTTGTGGCTCACGGGCCTAGCCGCTCCGCGGCATGTGGGATCTTCCCAGACCAGGGCTCAAACCCGTGTCCCCTGCATTGGCAGGCAGATTCTCAACCACTGCGCCACCAGGGAAGCCCTTGAACATATTTTTTTGTTTGTTTGGTTGGCTGTTTTTTTGTCTTGTTTGTTTGTTTGTTTTTTGGTAGCCCAGCATCTGAACTCTCTGAGCTTGGAGTACTTACTGATATGTGAGGCTTGAAAGAAAGTTAATCCCAATTCTTACTATCTAGAAAGTGAAAGAAGTTGTCAAGTATTTTACTGTCCTCCCTTCCACCCTGGATTCAGGTTCACGGCCTACCCTCAGCCAATCAGAAGCACCTGCATGGCCTTGAGTAGAGAACTAGTAACACAAAGAAGCAAGGACAGCAGTCAGTTCTTTCTCTTGCAGCATTGCAGTTGCCAAGTTAAGTTCCCCGGGCAGTTTTGGTGGCGGAGGAGGGCGGCAGAGTCCAGCATGCTGAGCAGCATCAGTAATAGCAGTCTTCTCCCGGGCTGTTTCTGCGGTATGATTTGGGGCAGTTCTGAGCTTGGTTTTCAACCCTCATAATGATGCTGTGAGATGCGCACTTTGCTATTGAATCAGTCAGAATTGATTTTTGTTGCTTGAAACTAAGAACCCTGATGAAACCAAAGAATCCGCCAGAAGCTAGCTGGCACAGCCCATCAACTGGCAGTATGTGTATGGATGCCACCAAGGTCACCACTCAGGATGATCTCTGCCTCACAGGGTGAGGACAATTCTGAGACAGGTGCAATCTCTACTTGGTGGAAGGATGTCTATTTCCTGGCATACATCTCTATGTCTCCTCTGGCAAGGAGGTTTCTCACAATGACCAGTCTTAGCTTGATAGGACTAGGTTTATGTGCTAACCCTCTCATTAACTAGTTATGTGACTTAGGGCTAATCACTTAGAGTCTGTGAGCTCCATTTAGACTACATGTTTATTATTACATTTGTTCACATTATATCATATGGATATTTGGATAAATAGGTATTTATAATAGATAAACGGATATTTCATATAAATAGAATCACACATCCATAATTATTTGTTACACTAGTTTTTTTCAGCTATATAGTGAGTCTCCAGGAGGTCTATGTCTAATTGAACTGTTCGTTTACAATGTATAGCACAGTGCTTTATACATAGTAACTACTCAAGATAATAAGATAAACACTTGTTGTTGAAAGGATTAAATGAGTCCATCAGACTCTTGTTACTCCAAGTGTGGTCCCCAGACCAGCAGCATTAGCATCACCTGGAAGCTGGTTAGAAATGCAGTGTTGGAGGCTTCCCTGGTGGCGCAGTGGTTGAGAGTCTGCCTGCTAATGCAGGGAACACGGGTTCGAGTCCTGGTCTGGGAGGATCCCACATGCCGCGGAGCGACTGGGCCCGTGGGCCACAGCTACTGAGCCTGTGCGTCTGGAGCCTGTGCCCCGCGGCAGGAGAGGCCGCGACGGCGAGGGGCCCCGCGCTCCGCGATGAAGAGTGGCTCCCGCTTACCGCAACTGGAGAGAGCCCTCGCACAGAAACGAAGACCCAACACAGCCAAAAATAAAATAAATAAATTAAAAAAAAAAAAAGAAATGCAGTGTTGGGCCCCATCTCAGATTTAGAGCCTGCATTTTCATAAGATCCTCAGGGGATTCATATTTTCATTTAAGTCTGAGAAAAACTGCTCACGACTGCCAGTTCAGTGAGGGCAGGGATTATGTGTGGCATATAGTAAGTACTCAATACTATTATATGAGTAAATGAATGGTGATACATGTGAAAGCATTTTGTAAACTGTTTTAAGCTCTATATACACAGGATTGCCAAAGAACAAAAGTTTGTTTTTTTGGCTTCACTAAAATCTTTTAGAGAAATAGTTTGGACTGACACTTTATAATGCCAGCTTATATACTGAAGCAAGTATATTTATTTTTCTTACATTTGAACGACAATTCCATGAAGAAACCCAGTTTTAGATTAAAAAAATAATAGTCCCTTAACTGAAATGGACTTTAAAGTGAGTTTATTAGCATGACAGCTAATTATAGAACTTCTTACTTCTAAAGATTGACAGAGAAAATTTATCGCATTTCTATTTCCTGTGAGATAACACCTTGATCAAGAGCTAAGATGCCAATGTCAGACTTTAAGAGAAGGATTGGTAGATGTTGTATAGTTAGTGTCAACCTCTAACAAAGAAAACTCATCTAGTTTCCCACTTAAAGTCTAGCTTGAAACGCTTTATTCATTTAATCATTCTTCAAATCATCAAACATTGATCAAATTTGTCACTATTTGACAAGTGCTGTGCCAGGGCTTTCTGATGGATTGCCAGGTACAGTATTCTTGAGGAGTTCCATATGAATACAATGATGATAACTTTTTAAGTACATAAGCTAACAAAAGACTTTTTATGATTTATGAATTCATGAATGTTAAAGTCTTAAAGTGCTATAAAAATGAAACCACATTAATTATATATTTAACAAGTTTATTGGAAAGAGTAAAATTATATTTTCCTAGTAAACCCAGGCTATATGGTTAACACATATGGAATTGTTTTTATTCAGGGTTGCTCTAAAGAATATAACAGGGATGTCCTGGTTATTTTCCATTTGCTCCTCCAGATCCATTTTCCCGTTTTTCATCCTATTTGCCTTGCTCTACACTGGAGGCTGACCTCTACAGACTATACTATCCAAGTGCTTTAGCTTCTGGCTGGGTTTGGCCTATAGGAGGTACCAAAAGAAGTTTAAAGAGTGGGAGAAAAAGAGGACAAGTGTTTATTTCCCAGTCCTTTGATGGGCCACATTTGGCAGTGGCTACGTTTCTCTGTTTATAGTCACAGCTTTTGTCAGAAATCCCCTTCCAAACTACAGCTCTTATTGGGTTCCATTAAAATCTCCCTTCCCCTGCTCCTTCAGGCTTAAGGCTTCTTATTGTTACTACTCCTTAAGTGCTTTACCATTGTTAGTTGGTTCCCTTAACCCTTCCCACTATATATTTACCTCTGTAAATTATCCCTTTATTAAGCTCTTTTTACCCTTTTGAGTGTGCCATCTTTAGTGTTATAAGAAGAGGTAATCAATCAGCCAGTATCTAAGGACTGCCTGCTGGGCTGGCACTGTTAAGACATATAATACATGATCCTGCTCCAGAGACACTTACAGTCCAGTGAAGGAGATAAAACCAACACATGTGAAGCAATTAGGAAACACTACACGTTGGTATCCGAGAGACATTTGGTTTTTTGCCACTCGGCATCAATTCAATCTTCTGATAACCGTACCCTGATTTTCCTCTTCTATCGCTCTCAGTCAATGTCTTCTAGGTGGAGTGGACTCCACTCTCAACAACATGAGTAATCATTCCTCTGGCCACATGTCCTAATCAAAGCCAATAAAATATAAGGAGATTATTGCTGGCACTTCTGGGAAAGAGGCATGCACTCTTCCACTGAGATTGCTAACAGTAAGGATTATGTGAACTGGAGCTGCCAGGAGCCACCATATGGAGCCTGAGAAAGAAGCCAACACAGAACACAGAGCCAAGAGATGAAGCAGAATAGAATTCTAATGACATTGCTTAAGCCCTTGGATCAAGCTATGCCTTAAGCTAAATATATCACTCCTTCTTTAGTTATATGAGCCAATAGCCAAAATATTCTTTTTTTTTGCATAAGTCAGTTTAAGTTGTGTTTTTTATTTTGTCACCTGCAACTAAAATAGCTCTAACAATTCATAAATTGGTACTGGGAGTGGGGATTAGTAACAGAAAGACCTTAAATTGTTGAATCAGTTGATTCAGAGGAGGCTCCATCTATACTGGGCTGGGAATTCAATAGCAAAGTAGTAGGTTAAACTGGCACCTGTTGTATACTAGGATTCAGAAATGTGCCTATCAAGTATGAAATGTAAAAGGGTCAAATACTAGAGTACAGTTACTAGAGAACATCAACTATTACATGTTGGCTTTTAGTTAGGTCCTGTGAGAAAGACTCAAGTTTAGGATTGAGCCTTATTTATCTAAGGCAGAGAGAAAAAAAATACTGCTTTGTTATAAATGACCATTTTTGCTTACAGACTGCAATCGAATATGACAGAAACTTCAATAATCCGGAGCCATTAAGGGTGGAAAAGCCCCCAAAGAATGTTGATGCCAATGGAGGCAAAAAATGGAAAAGACGGGCACTTAGAAGAAGTCTGAACACACCCAGGCCTCTCTCAAGAAATTCCTGCCTGCTTAGAAGGATAATTATCCCACTTTGCTCCTCCAGCACTACTATGCCATTCCACCCACACACCCACCCCCTCCAGCCCCCTTGCAACACCAGTGGCTATTGTTTCAAATTGTTCTCAGGGAGAAACCAAAATGGAGGCCATTAAGGGAGGAGATTACCAAGGCCTATTACCAAAACACAAAAATAGCCATATTGGAATCTAGATGCAAAGACTGCAGTTTTACATGACCTCTGGCTTTGGAGTTTTTTCCATCATGGAACTGGAGACATACAAATAGACTGCAAGCTTACTAAGAAGTAAAGGAAATTGTATTGTGAGAGAAACCTTAAATCTAGAGAACAAAACCGAGGCTAATTACCCCTGTAACAGGTAATGGAGAAGCCTGAGTAGCTTAATACAACGAATGTTTATTTTTCACTTTTGTAGAGTCCAATATCAGTATTCCTGATCAGCAGGTGGTCTTCTACACGGTCATTTAGTTACTCAGACTCTTTCCATCTCATGGCTCTCTTATGTATTCTCCAGGGTCTTAGAGTCCTTTCAGTGCAGCCATAGGAGGAAAAAGAGACCAGAGAAGGCTTACCTGGTTCTTAACCACATTGTTAAGTGATTCACATCACTTCCACTCATAGTTCAATGAAATAGTCATATGACTTTACCAAGATTAACAGGGATGCTGGGAAATATAGTCCCTGACTATATAGCTACTTCCTAGCAACAACTCTACATAACAGAAGAGGATCCCAGCTGTTTGCTGGTGAAAGCTAGTTATCTCTGCCATAGCAAGTGATTTTTCAACACCCACTGTATCAAGAAGCAGAATACTAAAGAGGTATGGTCCCTAGAAGGATTATCCTCCCCATTGTCCATTACAGATATGGCATGGAAGAACAATGGATGAGAGATTCTCCAAGAGCAGAACATATGGCAGCCAGATGGGTTGATCAAAGAACTTTTTCTTCTCTCGTGGTAGGAAGCCTTTGCTATTCCTGTCCAGCAAGATACCATATATCCAATGAATTGGAGACCACTGTGTGTTTGCCATAGTCATTTTTCCAAATATAAGTTTTTTCTTTTTCTATTATAAATTAAGTACTTTGTAGCTAATTTTATCATGTGGCCTTAGGTTGCTAGACCATGAAGAACTATATTGCTACAAGCTGGGGAAACATGCTTTATCCTGCTATCTTGGACTTGAAGTTATCAGCAGTAACTAGATGATCTTTGGATCATCTCTCTTTGGGGAGGAAGTGAGTACATTTGTGGTGGGAAAAAATATTGTTGCATTGAGCAGGCATAAACACTTTTAAAGGCATATGTAGAAGAGGAATGTTTGGGGACATCAACAGAAGAACAGGGATGTGTTGTATGTCCCCTGTTTCCATTACCCAGGACATATCCACCTTTCCTCTGATAACCATAGTCCCATTTTCTAAAGTGGAATCATCTTTTTGTGCCATTCATGTGTTATTAAAAGACTCAACTTCTGGGATGGGCTTCTGATTCAGACCAGGCCAATCTGAGCATCTTCGCTGGGCAACAGTGATTGGTTTAGGAATGGACACAATTTTTGCGGGTAGTGAGGACAGTGTGAGCTTAGAGCTGCTGGTTGCTGATTTGTGGAGCCTGAGAATGAAGCCAACAGCAGAGGCAACAGCCAACATATCAGGGAGAATCCCAATCTTGATAACGTAATTTGAAGTTTTCATTCAATCTTGAACTTTTCAGTTATGTGAGCCAATAAATTCTCTTCCCTATTTAAGCCAATTTGAGTTGGATTTTATGTCACTTGCAACCTCAGATCCTTACTGAATCAATACTAAGTTGTGTGAGGGTAGATCCATAAATAAATATACATAGGAAGAAGTGAACATGAATATTCTTGAGGGGCAGATCCAACTAAAATTGAAGGGGTAGATTGAGGAGTAGTTTATAGGGTAAGAGGGAACTAGATGGGGGCAGAAAAAAATCAGTCAGAAGAGTAAATTTAATGCACTAGAAAAATATAGCCATGAAATTATTGAAGCATGAAGAGATGTGCTAAAAGTAAAGATTTAGAATGATTATTCTCACAGGTGATTGGAACAGAGCCAGAAGGAAGTCAGAAATACCATCTACAACTGTTCTTCCTGCTCTTCGCACAGCATTCACACTGGCCTCCTTGCTTCCTACTAATTCAAACTCACCATTCTCCTGCCTCCAAACCTTTGCACTTCTTCTTGTCTCTGCTTGGAAAGTTCTTCCCCCAAACTTTTGCTTGGCTTTCTTCCTCATTTCATTCAGACCACTATTTAAACATAACTTCTCAAAGAGGCCCTTCTAGATCAACTTAGCTAAAATATAAACACACTACTTCCATCTGCATCCTTGTGTGTCCTTCTACTCTGCTTTGTCTCCACAGCACTTATCGCTACATGACATTATATTGTATATCTATTTGTTTATGTAAATGTATAGTCTGTCTCCCCCACTGGAGGAATTGCAATGAGTGCAGGTACTTGTTTTATTCACTGATGTATCCTTGGTAAGTACAACAGAGCCTGGCACACAGAAAGTCCCCAGTGAAAGCTTGCTTGATGATGAATGAATGAGTGAAATGCAGTAAATGAGACGGGGGAAAAAAATCACAAGAGGGGTGAGCTAGTCTCTTAAATTCCTAGAACATTCCTATCATTTCAGCCAAAAACTCTGCTTAAAGCTCCCACTTTTGCTCCACCTCCGCAAGGGAAAGGGAATTAGGGAAGTTTACTACTGCTAAAGCAAGGACTTAAGATATTCTTCGTTCCCGGACGACTCTGGTAAGAATGCTATTTTCTCCTGAGTTACCCCGTTAAGAAGACACATCTCCAAATCCCAGACTGCACAGAGTTCTTTCACCATCTCAGCTCCAAGTAGAGCTCTGAGAGAAAAACGAAGTGGTGGTGTCTAAAAGTCTCAAAGGTTCCAAAATAGTTTTCTTCCCGGGGATCGGCAACCAGGTGAATTTCAGAATAACAACGTGGAGAGGGCAGGAGTCACATGCCAGGCGGAAAAGGGAACCGGGGGCAATCTTCACGGATCCTTCGCTACCACCCAACCTTCTAGCGCGGCCTGCACAGAAACCAGCACGCCGACACTTCAAGGCATAGTGGTGCTTTCACCAAGTTTCCCTCCCCGGCGTCTTCTCCCCACCCGCCCCTCCCACTGCAGGCTCAGCCTCCGATTTCCGCTGATCCCGACTGGAGGGAGCCCGGAATCCAATTACGTTTCCCAAGGGAGCGCAATCCACCCGTCTGGTCGCGAGGATGGGGCGGGGGGTCGAGGAGCCGCGGAGGACGCCCCTCCCCCGCCGCCCGGGCCTCTGGGCCCCCGCAGCCCCGGGCGGGGTAAGCACAGCCTTGGAGGGGCACACGGCACCGCCGCCGGGACTATTTGTCCTTCCGCGCGGGCGCTGCGGTCCGGAGCCGAAGTCGTCCCGGCTGAGTGGCAGGAGATTAGCCAAGGGTTTCCCCCGCCGCGCGCCCCCGGCCAATCGGCGCCGCGCGGGCGGTGCTCGGGGGCCGCGCACACGCGCATTCCAGAATCCACGCCTCACCCGAACATCCTTACCCCCGCGCACGCTCTCCTTCCCGCCCCGCCCTCCCGGCTCCACGCGCGCGTCTCCTCGGGCCCTTTTGCCAGGTCTGGGCCTGGACCGTGGCTTCTGGGCTCCTCGGTGCTGCTCGCCAAAGTGAAAGTGAAATGAGGAAGGACGGCCGAGTGGTCTGCAGGAGAAGAGTAATTAGTGTGAACCATCTGTGTCAAGGTTCACATTAAGCCTCACCACCCTCAGGCTCTATTAAAAGACTGGAGTGAAACTACGGAGACTGTCGTTGAGGAGGAAGAAAGAGGACAGCCCTCCTGATTCTTTAGAGATTGGGTGGAGAACTCTTCCCATATCATTGAGTGTTCTCTAGTCAGAGGACCTTAAACTGCTGGATTTCTCACTTGGTTTTCAGCTGTGGTCAGAACACTTGATATAGCCTTTCTCTCTCTCGGGGGAAAGAAAACAACATCCTCTCCTGCACACATTGTGAGACTCATGAGGCCACAACTGACATACATGCTGGAAGGAGAAAGTGCTCTATGGTGCCTTGTTTTCTCTTTTGAATTACGTCCTCCTGAGACTGTGGCTGACCCTAGGCCCATGGCGTTCCTGCATGTGATTGACGTGCGTGATTAGCAGGCTAGTGAGAGAACCAGGGAAATTGCTGTCAAAACAATTACATGCAGGGACATCAGAACAATGGCTTGAGAGCCCCCAGGGACTTAGAGACCATCCTAGCTCTGCCACGCATGCCCCCTGGGACCGTGGCCAAGTCACATCATCTCTTTGTGTCTTCGGTTTCTTCCTGGTAAGTTAAATAAAACTATTTTACCACTCCCAATCTCAAAGTATATTATAAAAATAAACTTAGATAACCGAGGTGAAAACATTGAAGGTTTTGTTTTGTGGGGGAAGGTGGTGGTGGTAGTTGAAAGACACTCTCTGAACAGAAGAGTCTGTGAAAGGAAACCGTTGGACCTTCAGCCCACAGCCTGCTCATTAAATTAAACTTAATACACATGTATTGACACTAACTGTAGATGCAGAGTTCTAAGCTTGGTGCTGTGTGATCTTCATAAGAGTTCTGTATGTTTACTGAAAAAAATCCTCGTATTAAGTGGTCCCTTGCAGTTCAAACCTGTATTGTTCAAGGGTCAATGCTAACTCCTGCATTCAGACTTTATCCCATGCCTGTGCCAGTTCCCATCAATAAGTCTTGACCATTTTAATTCTGTTTCTGCTCAAGGGCCACAAAGCCTTGCTAGATATTGGTACAGAATGGTGCTGTGCTTGGAGCTCCCCACTTGAGCCGAAGCTGTGGCTTGGGGTTCACACACCTGGGTATGTCTGAGGAACTGATGGGGCAAGGCACCAGAAGCCTGTTTACTGGAGTGAATGAGGAGCTTCCTGAGACAGAACATGTCCTCAGGAAAAGAGTCAAACACACTGAGCTTGAGCCGGAAACAAAGACTAAGTCTTGAGAAGGGAGAGGTCCCTTTACATCCTGTCCTGTGGCTCCTGGCCCTTGTCTGAGTCCAGTAGGAGTGGGGAAGGGATAAGAAGATGGAGGCTATGGGTAAAAGCTGAAATACCTGTTTCAAACTTTTCAAGTCCCACATTTCACATTCGTAACACATGCTCTCACCTTTATTAGAAAAGTCAAGCTATCAACATAAGTGCAAGCAACAGAAAACCAGACTGGAGGCAGCTTTTGAAAAATAAGGAATTTATTATCCCATCAAATAAGAAGTTTGGAGGAAGGTGGTTCCTTTACTGGTTAATCGAGTAACTCAAGTATGTCACTGAGGCCCCAGCTAGATTTCTTCTTTCTACTCTGGCATCCTCAGACAATGGTAATTTCTCCTGCTATCTCCCTTCAAGGCAGCATCATAGCTTCAGCATTTCTTGGCATCAAATGCAGTCAAGGGAATCCAACAAAGAGGGATGTTGTCTCCCACTTCTTTCTTTCTGTCTCTGTCTCTTTCATAATAAAGGAAGGTTAACCTTTCCTAGAGGCCTCTAGTAGAACTGAGTCCCATTGGGCAGACTTGTGTCAAACACACATCCTAAACTAATTACTTGTTGAAAGAACGATGCCAAACATAATCTACCCTGCATGCTAGGAAGAGAAATTACCTTCCTTGAGCATGCAGGAGGGCATAATCCAAACAACATCAGATGTTGCGGCTTAGGTCTCAAAAGTTTCCTTCATTTTTCTCTACTTCAAAATGTTTTTGTATCTACTCTCCTTCATTACTTCTAAATTTTTAAATCTTCCTTCATATTCTGTCTTTACTAGTTCAATGGAGAGGTAATCTGGCTTCATTTCAAGACTTGGCCTTCCGTCTATCTACCTATCTAAGACCTTGCTCTTATCCTAGCCACTCACAGTGGTCCCTAAGCCACAAGCCATCACTTGCAGGCTGTTCTACCTAGCACTCCATTAGTGAGAATTAGAGGAGATCTGAAGCCCCTTTTGTTGTCTCAGGAGAACCCAGGTTGGAAGATGCAAGAACTCGTCTAAATCCTATCAGGTGAGGGTGGAGAGGTGAAGAACAAGGGCAAGCTTTTTCTTTCCCAGCAGGGTTCTTTACCCAGAACTCTTATGTCTGGCTCAGCAATCTGTGAGTGCCACGTGGTATCCTCAGCTACTTGGTTTCAGACTGCTTGCATTTCACCTTCTCCCTCCCCATTAGTACTGATCTCCTGGAGATTGGGTCCCACTCTACTATTCCAAGTCACAACCTGCAGGAACTCTGATAATGGCTTGAACCTGAAACTTGTTCCATTTCTTTCCTGTACTCATATTCATTCATTTATTTCATTTAACGGATATTCAGTGTTGACTCTCTTCCAAGTGTTGTGTTATGTGCTGGGAAGATGCTGGTGAATAAGTCAGAGCTCCTTGCCTTCAATGAGTTTACATTCTGGTGGGGAAACTTGGCATGAAATTCCAGGTTATCTCACAGGGACCAGAATGGAAGTAAAACTTTGAAAGCAAGGCCAAGTCATTAACTCTGCAGCATAACCCATGTTTTAATCCTTCACAGACAGCTACCATTATTAGTCTAAATTATTTTGATCTTTACACAGCTCAAAACATATCACATCTTTTCACAGATGCCATTGTTTCAGACAATTACAGTTTCCAACAATATAAACACCACATAGGGCAAGGCACTTATGGTACAGTAGGCTTTATTAATAACATGCCTTGTCAGCTGAACAGGCTAGGCTATAGATGGATGATTACAGCAAAAATGGAGGCTGTATCTGATTCAAGTTTATGTATCATCAGAGTTGTTACCCTATCTCTGCTCACAGTCAGGGACCTGCCAGATCTTATTCAGCAGAATGGTTTGGAGATGCAATGTCAGAGATAAAAATATTTACTGTTGCTTACCTTCCTTTGGCTATGCTTGCCTGAGGATGTATAGTAAAAATCAAATTTTAATTTTTTAAAATGTTTTCAAAATTCACTCAGGTTTGTTATTCCTACTTCATTTATAGTGGAAAATACGTTCTCCAAAAAAGTGCTACACTATATTGAAAATAAACCTGCTTATATATTTTCTACTAATAGCACTTCTGCTTCAGAGGGTGCCATGGACCCTCAGTGTCTAATTTATCTTGACAGTGTCTGAAGTGGAAGTAAACTGATTCAGACTGCAGGTCCTGAAATATGAGTTAGGGAAGGTGGATATAGCACAAGTGAAATGAGAGCATTTAAATGAAATATGAACTCCAGTCAATCTGAATGAATTCCCATAGCACCTCAGTCCAGGAAAAAAACTGTAAGGGTTTTAATCCTCACTCAAGCCATGACAAAGTGCATGACCCTAAGTGAGGCAGTTAATTAATTTCTGTGTCTTGGTGTCCCCATTTTTATGACAGGGTTAATCAGACCTGTAGTGCACCTGCACTTGAGATCAGAAGAAAAGAGAATTACACGCTTTCTGAAATGTAGCTGATAATTATCAATCAGTTATCAACAGGAATTTATTGAGCCCTCCGTCTACCCATTATTATACGTCCAGGGCCTAGCAAGTACCCTACACATAAACGCTAAAGAAATCTTTGTTGCATGAATGAATGAGAAAATAAATCAATGAGCCATGAACTACTGCATGCCAGGTCCTTTGCTATGGAAGACTCGAGATTCATCCCTGCCTTTAAGAAACTAACCTAGTGAAACAAGACATACACAGATAAAAATATACTTAACAATTAAGGTATGAAATGCCAAATGAATGTTATAATCCATTATCTTCAAACTAGAATTTCCAGATTCTTAGCTTCATTATGAATTCTTCCTTAAAATTGACCTACTTGAGAATATGCCTAGAAATATTGCATAGAAATGTTAGAGGATGTTTAATAAAAGACTTTAAAATATAGAAATCTATTTCATTAGGATAATATTCTGTAAGGAAGTGGAATTGAAATATAAGTTCAAGGGGGGAAAAGAAAGACATAACACTGTTAAAGAAGGACTTGTTTATATTACTTCTTTTTGTATTTTTATTGAGGTATAACATCCATACAGTAACATACACAGACCACCACCTAAATCAAGATATAGGTGATGCCCTCCCATCATGACCTTTCTCAGTTAATCTCCTTCTTCCTTGACTCCAGAGTTAACCGTTATTCTGACTTCATACACTATAGAGTGCTGTAGCCTGTTCTTGGAAGTTGTGTAAATGTAATTATATGGTATGTTCTCCTTTGTTCCAGGCTTCTTTTGTTCAACATTATCTCTGTATGATGCATCCATTGTTGCATACATCAGAGTTCATTCTTTTTAATTATTGCAAAATAGCTATTCTCAAAGTGGGGTCTGAGAACTCCTGGAGGGGGGTACCTGAGAGTTTTCTGGGGGGTCCATGAGTCAAAATTATTTTCATAATCATTTAGGGTTTTATTTATTTGCCTTTTTCAGTGCGTTGACATTTTTGTTGATGGTACAAAAGCAATGATGGTTAAAACTCCTGGCACCTTGGCATGACTATTTTTTCCTTAGATTCATACTCTTTATGTCTTTCTGAAATATCTTTGCTTAACCCAAGGACATAAATATTTTCTATGATACTCTTTTCTATAAGTTTTATGGTTTTAGGTTTTACAAGTAGGACTATGATCCATTTTGAGTTAATTTTGGCATATGGTGTGACTTTAGGATTGATAGTCCCCCTGCTTTTTTAAAAAAAATATGGATACCCAATATCCAGTTGTAACAGTACTACTTATTGGAAAGACTACTCTTTCTCCGTTTCTCCATTGAAATAACTTGGCAGTTTTGTCAAAACACTCCCTCCCGCCCCACATACACACACATACACACGTGTGTGTGCGCACTCTGTTTCTTACTTTGTATTCAGTTTCATTGATCTATATGTGTATCCTTTCACCAATACCACAATTGGGGGAGAATTGTTATGTTAACAATACTGAATCCTCTGATCCATGAAGGTTGTATATCTCTCTTTTATTTAGATATTTTTTACTTTCTTTTAACTATGTTTTGCAGTTTCCAATATAAAGATCTTTTGTTAGACTTATTCATAATTTTTTTGGTGCTATTGTAAATGGAATGGCTTTTTAAATTTCATTTTCCAAGTTTGCTGTAGTATATAAGGATATATCTTTAATGTTTACTTTTGTCAGATTCTTGTATATGAACGCTGTATCCTATGACCTTGCTAAATTTACTTATGGGTTCTAGTAACTGTTTTCTAGACTCCCTGTGATTTTTAACATTAATAATCATATAATTTGCAAATAGAGACAGTTTACTTCCTTTTTTTTAATATAGATTTAATTTATTTATTTATTTATTTTTGGCTGTGTTGGGTCTTTGTTTCTGTGCGAGGGCTTTCTCTAGTTGTGGCAAGCGGAGGCTACTCTTCATCGCGGTGTGCGGGCCTCTCACTATCGCGACCTCTCTTGTTGCGGAGCACAGGCTCCAGACGTGCAGGCTCAGTAGTTGTGGCTCACGGGCCCAGTTGCTCCACGGCATGTGGGATCTTCCCAGACTAGGGCTCGAACCCGTGTCTCCTGCATTAGCAGGCAGATTCTCAACCACTGCGCCACCAGGGAAGCCCAATTTACTTCTTTTTTATCTTAATGTCATTTATTTCTTTTTCTTTCCTTCTTACAGTGACTAGGACCTCTAGTACAATGTTGAATAGAAGTAGTTATAATGGTATATTTGCCTTGTTCCCATTGTAGAGGAAACAATTCTATCTTTCACCATTAATTATGCTATAGATGCCACATATTCATTTGAAGAAGTTCCATATTATGTTTGGTTTGCTGGAAGTTTTTATCAGGAATAAATGTTGGATTTTTTCAAATGCTTTTTCTGTATCTATTAAAATGATCATATAGGTTTTCTCCTTTTCTCTGTTACTATAGTGAATTAACAATTGATTTTAAAATCTTAAACTAATCTTGTGTTACTGGGATAAATCCTACTTAGTTTTGAAGCTTTATTCTTTTTTTATACTATCGACTTGGTCTGTTAGTGTTTTGTTAAGGATTTTGCCTCTGTATCCATGAAAGATATTAATCTGTAGTTTTTTTTTACCATCTTTGTCAGGTTTTGGTATTATGCTTATGTTGGTGTATTAGTTTGCTAAGATTGCCATAACAGAATACCACAGACTGGGTGTCTTAAACAACAGAAATTTCTTTTCTCACAGTTCTGGAGGCTAGAAGTCCAAGATCAAGTTGTGGGCAGGTTTGGTTTCTCATTAGCCTCTCTCCTTGGCTTGCAGATGGCTGCCTTCATGCTGTGTCCTCAGATGGCCTTTTCTCTGTGCAAGCACATGCCCCTGGTGCCACTCCTTCTTCTTTTAGGGGCAACAGTCATATTAAATGAGAGCCCTACCCTAACAGTATCACTTTAACTTAATCACCTCTGTAAGGATCTTATTTCCAAATATGGTTATATTCTGAGGTAATGAGGGTTGGGACTTCAACATATTAATTTTCTGGGAGACACAATTTAGCCCATAACACTTGGCCTCATAAGATGAGGTGAATAGTGTTCTCTCCTCTCTTTTCTGAAAAACATTTGTATAACTGGTGTTTTCACCATCGAAACTGTCTGGCCCTGGAGTTTTCTTTTGGGGAAGGTTTTTCATAATAAATTCAATGTGGTTATTAGATGTAAGCCTATTAGATTTTCTGCTTTTCCTTGTATATATTTTGATACAATGTGTATTTTAAGAAATTTGTCTTTTTCATCTATGTTGTTGAATTTGTTGGCATAATGTTGTTCATAGTGTTCTCTTATTATTTTTCTAACGTCTTAGGATCCATGCTGACAGCCTCTTTGTTTTAAAATCTTGTTTTAAACAGGCCTATTTTAAAGAACTGAAGAAGAAAAAAATCAAAATTCATTTGGTTATTATGGATGCTTGGCTTTTCTGTATATAATTTAAAGTTAGTTTGTCATTTTCTATAAAAAGGCTGGGATTTTGATTGAGAGTGCATTGAATCCATACACTTGTTTGGGGAAAATTTCCACCTTAACAATATTAAATCTTTAGATCCATGAACATGGTATATCTCTTTGTTTATTTACATCTTCTTAAGTTTCTCTCATGGATATATTGCAGTTTTCAGGATAGAAATCTTGCACAAATTTTGTTGGATTTATTTTTAAGTACTTTATATTTTTTGAAAATTATATTGTTATTTACATTTCAACTTTCAGTTGTTAATTGCACATATTTTTATATATTAGCATGGTATCCTGTGAACCTGCTAAACCCACTTATTAATTCTAGCAGGTTTTTTGTAGATATTTCTGAAATTTTTAAATGTATATAATTACGTCATCTGTGAATAAAGACAGTTTTTTTTTTCCTGTCCAGTTCATATGCTTTTTTTTTCTTTTTCTTCTCCTACTACACTGACTAGATTCTTGAGTACAGTATTGAGTAGAAGCAAGGAAAGCAGATATCCTTGCCTTGTTTTCAGTCTTTGGAGGGAAAACATGTAGTCTTTTATCATTAATTATGATATTAGGAATAACTAGTAAATTTACTAGTCTTTTATCAGGTTGATGAAGTTCCCTTTTGTTCCTGTGTTGCTGAGATTAGTGCATGTCTTCTTAATTTTCTTTGTGCTTAAATGGGAAGTACACATAAATTACTTCTGTGTATATATGTATGATGATTGTCTCAGGAGAAAGCACTTGTGCAATTGAGTTGTGAACTGAAATGGTTGCTTTTCCATAGAACACCATTTTTACTTAAAAGAACCAAGAACAAACTATGATTACTCAGACTTAGATATTTGGCAGGTATTTTGTCAAAAAAAATGTTGTGAGCCTGCTCCTGCAAGGCAAACAACTGACTATATTTGTGGACATTGTAAAAATTTGCATTTCCAGACAAAAATTAGAAATTTGGAATGTTTATATTCACTTAACATCCTCCCAGGACTTCATGACATTTCTGTTGAGATTGGTGGTGATATTAACAAATGTGATTTTTCTGCTATACAATGAAGTGTGTCAATATTTGGAATATTTTGGTGAACCAATATTTTAAGAAACTACCACTTATCAAGCTTTTTTAAAAAAATTAATTAAATAAATAAATAATTAATTTTATTTTTGGCTGCGTTGGGTCTTTGTTGCTGCGTGCGGGCTTTCTCTAGTTGCAGTGAGCGGGGGCTACTCTTGGTTGCGGTGCGCGGGCTTCTCATTGCAGTGGCTTCTCTTGTTGCGGAGCGTGGGCTCTAGGTGCGCCGGCTTCAGTAGTTGTGGCACGCAGGCTCAGTAATTGTGGCTCGTGGGCTCTAGAGCGCAGGCTCAGTAGTTGTGACGCACGGCTTAGTTGCTCCGCGGCATGTGTCTTCCTGGACCAGGCTCGAACCTGTGTCCCCTGTATTGGCAGGTGGATTCTTAACCCCTGCGCCACCAGGGAAGCCCACACTTATCAAGTTTTGATGTAGTATTAAAGAAGACTGTTTGCAATTTTCTGAAAAGGCTATTGGAATAATCCTTCTCTTTTCCACTATATGTCTTTGTGAGGCCAAATTTTCTTCATATACTTCAACCAAATAACATATTATGACTGATTGAAAACAGAAGCAGATATTAGAATACAATGTCCTCTCTTAAGCCAAACTTAAAGAGATTTGCAAAATTTAAAGTAATGCCACTTCTTCTTACTAATATTTTTGTTTAGAAAATATAGTTGTCATAAAAATATGTACATTAACATGTAATGGATTATTGTTACTTTTTAATTGTGGTAAAATCTACACAACATAAAATTTACCATTTTAACCATTTTTAGGTGTATAGTTAAGTGGCCTTAAGTACATTCACATTGTTGTGCAACCATTACCACCATTCTTTTCCAGAACTTTTTTAATCTTCCCAAACAGAAACTTTTTAACATTAAACAAAAGCTCTCCATTTGCCTCTTCCTCCAGCCCATGGCAATGGCCATTTGATATTCTATCTCTATGAATCTGACTACTCTAGGTACCTCCTATACATGGAATAATATTTTTCCGTTTGTGTCTGGTTTGTTTCACTAGCATAATGTTTTCAAGATTTATCCATGTTGTTACTTTTATTTTAAAATTAAATTAATACAAAATTTAAAAAATCTTTTGGTCTTAATTTTTAATATGACAGATATTGATAGAAACACCTAAATAGACTAAAACAATTTAGTGTCCTCAATTAAGTTTTAAGAGTATAATGGGGTCCTGAGACCAAAACGTTTGAGAACCATTGCTGTATAATATCCCTGTGTATGTATGCTTGTACGTACCATAATTTATTTACCCGTCTACTGCTGAGGAACAGTTAGTTGATTTCTCTTCAGCTTTTAATTATTATTGATAAAGTTGTTATGAATATTCTTGTACATATCCTGTGGAGGACCTCTACACCAGTTTCTCTCTAAGAGAGAAGTCTAGTATGTCTAGGAGTGGTATGCCTGAATCTTTGTGCCTTTTTATTTATTTATTTTTAATAAATTTATTTTATTTATTTATTTTTGGCTGTGTTGGGTCTTCGTTGCTGTGCACGGGCTTTCTCTAGTTGTGGTGAGTGGGGGCTACTCTTTGTTGTGGTGCGTGGGCTTCTCACTGCAGTGGCTTCTCTTGTTGCAGAGCATGGGCTCTAGGCACACAGGCTTCAGTAGTTGTGGCACGCGGGCTCAGTAGTTGTGGCTCGCGGGCTCTAGAGCGCAGGCTCAGTAGTTGTGGCACATAGGCTTAGTTGCTCCGTGGCATGTGGGATCTTCCTGGACCAGGGATCGAACCTGTGTCTCATGCATTGGCAGGCGGATTCTTAACCACTGCACCACCATGGAAGTCCCTTTGTGCCTTTTTAAAATGGATGGTGGTAGATATGAAATCTCTATTGTATTTAGGTCCCATTGGATACATTTCAAAGAATATTGTGTAATAGATTTATTTTAAATGCTAGTATTTACAATGTGTAGGATGTTTATCCTTTGCATTTGTTTAAACTTACGACAACAAATTTTAGATATCAATTTAAACATGTGTGAGGGCAGATATCATTTAAATACATTATTTTAGGAGGTAAATGAGCAAAGTGTTTTGAAGATTACTAGACAGTAGACCCTTTAGGAGTTCAGAAGAAGTACAAGATGATTGAAGGTTGGGGAGGTTTCTTTCTCTGTCCCTCCTTTCCTCCCCCTTTGCTCTCTTCCTCCTTACTTTTCCTGTTATCTGACAAATATTTACTCAACAACTATTATATGCCAGGCACTCTGCTAGGCATTGGGGATATGGCTGTGGACAAGACAGACAAGAATTTGACTCACAGTCTAGTGAGGGAAACAATCCACATGAAAACAAGCTACTGAAATGACTAAAATTTGTGTTAAATATCAGGAAGGAAACAAATGGGTCTTATGATAGGGGATAGTGGTGGCATTGGCTGTTATGTCAGGTGGTTCTGGTGGCCTCATGTTGGAAGAGCTAACTGTGCCTAAGAGCCAAGGGAAGATCATTCCAGCAGAGCCTCATACATACTAAGAACATTAACAAGGCTTTGAAGAAGAAGAAGCTTGGAATGTTCCCAAAACTAAAAGCAGGCCACTGCGATGCAATTACTGTCATACTTTGAGTCTTTATACAAAGAAGTTACATAGTTAACCCTTGAAGATGTCTGTAAACAAATATATAGTTAATATAAACTGTATAATAAAGTAATAATAAAATTTAGAAAACATACTGTTGGTCATCTTTGAGAAGTGATAGAAGTGAACAGGCCTCTACTTTCCCCTGAGGACAGAGACAAGGAAGGAAGGTTCAGGAAAAAACAAAAAGTTACTTTATCTGCATCAGTATCAGCACTGCTGTCATCCAGGCAAGAGTCAGCCCATTGAGAAAAAGATTGTATTTTGTTAAGTTTTGTATCTCCAGTACCCAGCATTGTGCTTGATCTGAAGTATATGCTTAATTCATGTATGTTTTAAGGGAGGGAGAAACTGGAGCTAACATTTTTATTTAGTTCCAACTCCTGTACTGGAGCCAGTTAAACAAAATTAAAAGACAAATAGAATCCAGGGGAAAAAATGCAGCATCTGCAACAAACTATAGGTTGATGTGCTTAATAGACTTTATAAATTGGCATATTGGTTAAGAGCATATTCTGGAGTGCGAAAGATATACTGCAATGAAGGCAAATTAAGGATAGGGTGAGTGTTTAGTTGGCCAAGGGAAGTCAGAACTTAGAGAAAGAAAGAGAGACAGACAGACAGAGAATGAATGAATGAGAATGGGAATATGATGGATCTGTGATGTCTGTGAAGGTCATTCCTAATTTGGTGCCCCTAGAGCTGGCCTTCAGATGTTCCTTTACCATGTTTGTTCTCTTTTTCTGATCTCATACTGAGGGTGAAAATATAAATGGAAGAGACATATCCCTTCCAAACTGTCCAGCCTCAGACAATGACAGAGGCCTGAGTAATCTGTGAATTGATAACTCCCTGAAGTGCATACTATCTCTTAAAAAACTTAGTCGTAACTTGTGCTGACACACAAGTATATTGTGTGTATTTATTATAATAATTGTATTCATTACATAATATACATTCATTACATAATATACTCCTCTTAATTTTGAGGAAATGAACTAATTTTTGCACTATGTGATTTTTCCAGTTTCAACCAAGCTAATTTCTGACAAGTTAATTTGTTCAACAAGATTGGGTACCTTGTAGGTGCCTCTGGTACAGGGGTAGCAGGTACAGTAGGGGTGAATAAAACAAGTGAAGTCTATGACTTTATAGAGCTTTATACTACATGGGAGTGAGGTAGGACAGATAATAAAAAGATAAGAAAATAAATAGCATAATAGAATGAGACATAATGATAGCTTTGGGGAAGAAAAATAGAGCAAGGAAAGGAGCTCAATTAATGCGTGATCAGTGTTGGGAGAAGCAAGGTGGGGCAAAGAGTGATGGGAGAGCTTGAGTCCAGCCAAGAACTCACTGCCATGAGGAACCTGACCCTACCCATCCTCACAGTTCCCAGGCTGATTTTCACTTAATCAGTGTGAATTTGTCAGGGCAAGACCTGGAAATCAAATGGTAATAATAGCTGGTATAAATGCCTGGAAATAAAAATGTCTCAAATGTCATCAGTTTCTACCTGTGCTTTCCAATTTGCTGACAAACCAACAGCTGAAGTTAAAAAATACAGTACCAAATGGTTTATTGTAATAATGAGATGGTTGGTTTGAAGGAATACTTGTCTAATAAATAAGATTTGAAAAAAGCAACCCTCAGAGGACTAGAGCTAGTACTAGTGTTAAACTGGTTTTGTTTATACTGGTGTTCTTGAAAAGTTTCTTACCAACCATCTCAACCAATGAAAAACTAATACCAAAGCCAATGGTTAATTCTGTCTCCTAAGCTTACTCTTAGTTCATCCCAAAGCACTATCTCCTCCCCATTCATCCCCTCCTCTTTCCTTCCCCGTTCTCCATTTTCTATCTAGATTTTATGTAATCTCATCCAGAGCCATCATCATCTATATGCTGATGACTGTAATTTTATTCAACATTATTTTCTCTTCTGAGCTCTATGCTAGTATATCTAATTGTTTACTTGATTTCTCCACTTGTATGTCTAATAAGTATTTCAAATTAAGCATGGTTAAAATAGAAAACTTGGTTTCCATCTGCTTTCTCCAATTCCCAAATATGGACTTCCCTAAATCTTTTCCATCTCAATAAATTATATCTGTCATTTATCCACTTTCTTGGTATAAATATCTTGATTTCTCACTTTAATTCATACCCCACATTCAGTCCATTAGGAAGTTTTATTGTCTCTAACTCCAAATTATATTGGCAACCAGCCATTTCTCACCATCTCTACTTCAATAGCCCTAGTTAAAAGATGTCATTATATCTTGCCTAGTCTACTGGGAGAACATCCTAAGTGGTCTCCCTTCCCAGTGCATGTGACCCAAGGCTGCTGGGCTTAGAGGGAGTTGAGGCATTGTTGAGAGGATGAGGCTCAGAGTGCATGGTGTGTGCATTGGAAGGAGAACGGTGAGGTGGTCACTAGACCTGAGCTGGGGTCTGCAAGGTTGCTGAGGGACTGTGGGCAGTTGGCCTGAAGTCTCTCCCCACACATTTGCACCACTAATAGATGGTGCAGTAGGAACTAGAAAAAGCAGTATGCAACAATCAGGAACCAGGAAGAGAAGCCCTCTTCCTCCTGCAATGTCCCTCCTGTGCTCTCTATAGATAAAGTTTAACATGTGCTCATTGTAAGGGAGAAATGTTGCAGAGCAGGTGCTGAAGGGTGAATTTAGAGCTGAGAAGGAATAAATTGATAACTGATAATAATAACAAATTATTATCAATAAATTGATAACTCTTTCAAAATAATAAATAAATCTTAGTTATCTTCACAAGTCACCGCAGTATAAGACTTATTATTACCTTCTTTCTGGGATTATTCATAGATTATTTGTGGAACTGGAAATTAAATCTAGAATGTTCAATTTCCATGTCTTTGTTCCCATTCTTATGTGGAGTTTCTTCTTTGAACATCATTGATACAATTAATAAGAAAAAATCCAACAATATATGCCAGAAATGGAAAAAAAGATGCCTAGGCACCATGTATCTGGGTCCCTGAGGCCACATATAGCAAATGCTTGGGTGGAGGGCTGGAAATGGGCAGCAGTGCTTGATGGTTAGATAATTAATGAAATGCTTTTTTCAAACTGATATTCTCCAAAGAGTAAGAGTCTATATACTTTCCTGTGTGAATCCCTCTTTAAGAGCAGAACTAGTCTGTGAGCCCAGATTAGTTCATCACAATAGACACCTAGCAAAAAACAAGTCTCTAAGGGTTATGCTAGGGGAAGGTAAGGTTTGAGGGAAGATTTAGGATGGGGGTGTTTATTTGTGTCCCTCCAAAATTCACATACTGAAGTCCTAACTCCTAGTGTGTCTGTATTTAGAGATGGGGCATCTAAGGAGGTAATTAAGGTTAAATGAGGTCATAAGGGTGGGGTTCTGATCTGATAGGATTAGTGTCCATATAGAAGAGATACCAGAGAACTGCTGTCCACCCTCCACCCCCATCCCCATGCACTCACCAAAGAAAGGCCATATGAGCACCCTGCAACCCAAGGGGAGAGCTCTCACCAGATACGAACCCTACTGGCATCTTGATTTTAGATTTCTAGTCTCCAGAACTGTGAGAAAATAAATTTCTGTTGTTTAAGCTCCCCAGTCCATGGTATTTTGTGATGACAGCCCTATCAAACTCCTACAGGAGGTAAGAGTAAAAGGCACTATCTGGAAAGGGCAAGCTGGGGGCGGGGGGTAGAGTGCCACAGACAGGCAAGGAGCAGCATGAGTTTTCCAGACACTTGTGTATTTTGGGGGTAGGGGAAGAGACATGGTAAAAGAGGAGAGTGGAAGAATAGCAAAAAGAAATTCTTTCACTATGCTACCATTTTGCTTAAAACTGGCCTTTTTAACCAATGAAGGGAAGTGGGCTCAGGGTATCCCCAAAACATATTAACACCCTCACGTTTTTCTACTTGGCTTTAGAATTATTTTTTTTTACTTTCATCTGAATATAAGTCTATAGCAGTTTTCTTTTTTAAATAATTAATTAATTAAATTTTTATTGTCATAGTTTAAATATTATATGTTTCAGGTGTACAACATAGTGACTCACAATTTTTAAGGGTTATACTCCATTTATAGTTATTATAAAATATTTGCTATATTCCCTGTGCTATACAATATATCCTTACAGCTTATTTATTTTATACATAGTAGTTTATACCTCTTAATCCCCAGCCCTATCTTGACCCTCCCCCTTTCCTTTCCCCACTGGTAACCACTAGCTTGTTCTCTGTATCTGTGAGTCTGTTTCTTTTTTGTTATATTCACTAGTTAGTATTATTTTTTAGATTTATAGCAGTTTTAAAAGTAAGTATTATAAAGGCTTAACTCAGGAGAAGTCAAGAAACTAGTTGTCATTCCATGTAGAGTGCAAGCTCTAAGACCTACTTCCAACCATTAAGCTTCTCCTATATAGAAATGGAACCTCAACTGCCCACTTGGCTCTCCTTAGTAAAGAGGAAGGTGGAAGATAATTTGCACTTGAAAGAACTTCTCTACAGAAAAACTCAACACAGGATGTAGAGATATCCATGAGGTCGTGAATTAGGGATAAACTCTCAATAGTATTCTGATATCAAACCAGCAGATGCTCAGTGAAGCACTGAATGATCAAATGTGGTATAAAGTAAATAGTGTTAGAAATAAGCTTTGTTTCAGACTCTTTCTTTTCTACATTTGGTTTTCCCAGAGACATCTTCACTATACCTCTTCATGAAACTGTGGCCAGTTCAGTAATGCATCCTTAAATTTATTTTCCCTCCTTTTCTGCCTCCTTTGCTTATTTCCTCACTCTTGATGTCCTCAGATTACAAACCTCTCAATGAACTGCTAGTCCTCAAACTTGCTCAGACTCTGTTTCCTAGACAATCCAAGCGAAGAAAGTAGTCAAAACAGTATCAAAATGAGTGCTTAAGATATTTTGTAAATAAATTGAGTCAAAATTTGCTGCAGATACAGAAATGTGAATAATTATCCTTTGATAAAACTAAGAATTCTTGGCAATAAAAAGCCCTAAAATTGAGATTTAAAAAAAAGAAACAAACTTCAGCATTTATGACACTGACATTTTTGGAGAATACTTCCTTTTGTATAGAGTATTCATTATTTGGGATTTATCTGATATTTCCTCATGATTAGATTCAAATTACACATATCTGGCCAGAATATTACATAATGATATTTTGTCCTTCATAGGGTATTGTATCTAGAGATACATGGTGTCCATAATATCACTGTGTTAGTGGTATTAATTTTGATCATCTGGTCAAGGTTATACTTTTTTAAAGTATGCTCTTAAATATCTCTATTTTTTCCATTTGTAACCTTGTCATAACTTGACAGCACTACAACACTAGCAGGCTTTATTATTGCCTCATGCTCCACCCCATCACAACTACCACTAAAATGTAAGAACCACAGAGGCGAGGATTATTGCCTCTTTTATTCACTGATACAAATATTCCAAGCACATGGTACAGTGTCTAGCACATACTTACTGAATGAATGAGTAAAAAGATAATTCTGATTAGTAAAAATGTCTAATAACACAATTTGTTATAAAAAAATTCTTTATGACAAAACATTATTACAGCCATGCTAATTCAGCAGTCCATGGTTATAGGATACAAGAACAGGCTGGAAAATATATGATTAAGGATAATTTAAGCCCTCGCTCCCCATTTTAGCCAATATATTAAACCAAAACGATCAGTTGCAAAACTGATTTAGAATGCATTGAAAATTCCCCTTATCACCTCTGGAAGTAATACTAATAAAAATGATATGGCTAAAACATGAGTAGAAGGAGGAGGTATGAAAAGGAGAGAACGAATGTTACATGAACACATCTAGATATTACTCACCAGAGCTGAACTTGATCGTAGGAAGACAGACCTCACTTTGCATAGTTCTGACACGCACGATTTCCTGTTACCATGGTTTAGTTAAATAACCCAGTCCTCCAACATCACAGTTCACATTTCAGTTACCATGGTTCAGTTCAGTCCAGTAGTTGCATAAAGTACAAACTTTGTTGCTAGCTCTTCAGTCCACAAATCACTATGTAAATAACAGATGCACACCATGATCAGTGACCAATCACGCCACTTACTTCAGTCTGTCAGTGACTGGTCACTCTGCATCTGTTATTCAGTTCACAGATAGAGCAAAAGTGTGTAGTTGTGTTACCATCTTGTCTCCAAGTGATAAATCCACATGACATTTTACAAAAAAGGACAATCAGAAGGGAGAATTGACCAACAGAGATGCAAGTAAAGCAAATAACCCAAAGTGACATTGCTGGAAGTGAATTTTGTATCAGACATAAATGGAATTATAGAATAAATAGCTGACAGTGGGAATGTTGACACTGTCACCATTTGAGGGACTCTACATATGCTGCCAGAGGAACTTAGTGAAGGCACATTTATCAACATAAAGAAGGAAAGTAGTTGTGACAAAAAGGATGAAGATGTCCCAGAAGTAATACAGGCCAAACAACCTCCACGTTAAGGGAACTTTGGAGATATTTCACAATATGAATGTGCAAAGGATAAAATGTTGGAAGTTGATCCAAACTTAGGAAGGAGTATGACAATTCACTAGGGCATACAAAAGATCTTCACTCCCTATACAGTAAGTCATCAGCAAGAAGAAGGCAAGCAGTGTTGAAAATACTCAATACATTTTTAACACATAAAACACTTTAATTCTCAATGTTTCTAGTGCCTTAAATTCCAATATTCTAAGTAAATAATAGCTTTACTATTTTTTTCTGTTCTCTGTACATGTATAACTGACAGAGTTTTAAAATTTCACAAAAATTTTAAAGCTCATGAAGCAATCATAATTTTTCCATTATTTAAATCACTTTGCATAATTTCATCTTGCATGCTCTTTTTTTTGGTTCTGCATTGCCATGCAAAATAAAGATTGCCTTGGTAAAGTGCAAGTTAAATGCTCAGAAATGAAAAATAGAAAGTTCTTACCATAGTCATGATCTGAAGAAAATTAAGAACCACTGACTGAAAATGATAAGCTGTAGACGTTAGCCTCCCACTTGGATCAATACCAAATCTATATCTCTAGCTTGGGTTTCCAAGTGTTTCTGGGTGTTCCACCAGCACCTCACATATAACACATCCAAAGCTGAACTTCCTCTTAACCCTGCCACCTACCAAAAAAGCCCCAAGTAACTTGTTTTTCTGTAATGAAGTATCAGTCAGGATTAGTTTCGATGGCTAGTGACAGAACCTGAAATAATTGTAGCTTAAATAAGATAAAGATTTATTTTTCTATCAAAATAAAACTTCAGAATTAGGCAACCCGGGACTAACATGGTGACTCACCAATTATCAGGAATCCATATTTTTCTTCTACAATCTTTATCACAGTGTCTATCTTCAGGTTACCTCATGGTCACAAACTGGCTGCTGGTGCTCCAAACAGGCAGAAAGAAGGAAGGTAAAGAAAAAGTGCTTGCCACCCTGCTGAGTCAGTGTACTTTAGAGAATATTCATGGATGCTCCCTGCAAAAATATCTGCTTATGTTTTGTATCATTATGTCTTATTAGACAAAATTTGTAGAGTGGCTATTAGATAAGCAGTTAGTGGTTTTTGTCAGGCATCATTAATGATTCAATCATTCACCTAGGCATCAAGCCAGAAACCGAGAGATTATCTGAAATTCTTCTATCTCTCTCACTGCCCGTATCCATGGTTAGTTTATTATGCTACCTAAATTTCTTTCAAATTTGAAACTCCACTTTTTTCTTTAACGCTCCATTGCCTAAAATAGTGCATGACACAAACTGCTGTGTTTATAAATGTTTGTGGAATGCTAATTCAGTGACTGCTTTTCATACAACTGGGGGAAGTTATCTCAGTGAACTTTAAATTGGATCTCCAAATAATATTCAAAGAATATTCCATTATATTATAAAGTGTAATTCCTGGAGTTCTTTAAGTCACAAAGTAGTTTCCTATTCTCTAACACTAGTAGGATTTGAATTAGTTATTCAACTATAAAAGTATGGAATGTGGGCAAACATACTCCCTTCTCTAGTATTTAATTTTTCTTAATTGTATTATTTTGTTAATAGCGGCTGTCTCTTGTACTCTCTCCTCCAATAGACCTCTATGAGCTGTTCCTCAGCATGCCCACAACACATGCATATACTCATACACACATACACACACACACACACACACACACACACACACACACACACAGAGTGATGGCCTCAAAAGTCTTGTTCCTTAGCAAGCCAAATGTCAAACATCTCAGTGGCAGGTATGAAAAACAATAAGCCTGTCCCTGCTGAGCCACCTGCTGAATATTCCATATGCCAGGTGCTAATTTTAGGAGAAAGAAAGGAAAATTTAAAAATGTATTCTCTTTTCATTGCTCCACGAGAGCCTTCTTTCCTTTTCTCCTCAAGCAGCTGCAGCAAAAGCTTACATGAATGCAAAATGAAAGCAGTACTGGAAACAAGACATAATTTAAAAGAAGTCACTAGATGACTTAAACAAATAAACCTATTGGGTTAACCTTATTGTTCTGGAGAGAATAAGCAGTGTGACTGGCCTTGGATTGATGGAATTCACTGGAATAGAGCAGGGCTGACAAATTGGGATAAAATATTTGGCAATTGTTCTTTATCTTGGGACAAATGACCAACGTACTTTAAATTCATTTCCTGCAGCTGGTGAGCGGGTGGCCAGGTCTGCATCCTACCCCTTGTAGCCAACGGGCATTTCTTGACATTGACAGGTTGGCCCCATTTGATTAGATTTTCAACAAAACAATGTACATTGCAGATTATTTTCAAAATATTTTTGTTTCTCCAGTTCCTGACATTCTGGTATAATTGAAGACCTCGGCAAGCTCTGAACATGCTTGGAAAATGGGTTGTTTTGACAAGCTAGAGAATAGACTATTTGCCAGCAAACTGCAGGCCAGAGCTTTAATAGTGGTCATATTGCAAGTGTTATTTTATCTTCACCTATAAAATTTTCCTTTGTAGCTCTGAATATTTCAATTGCTCAAATAATTTATCTTAACACAGCAGCACTGGGAGGGGACAGTGGGTGCAAACACACAGAGATAATTGTTGCAATTTCTTATTATATTCGAAGTCATAATTTCATTAAGTTAGGTTTTCAGATTAAAATTTCCCACAAAGTTGAAGTCATGTCAAGACAAATATGATTCTGTATACTAATAAATTGGATGTGCAGAAATTCAAATATTCAGAAGTTATGAAACAAGGGATCAATTAGATATACAAAGGCTAATGACTTACATTAGAAATATCTTAGGCCTTGAGACATTGGTTCAAGATGGCAGAGTAGAAGGACGTGCGCTCACTCCCTCTTGCGAGAGCACCGGAATCACAACTAACTGATGAACAATCATCGACAGGAAGGCACTGGAACCCACCAAAAAAGATACCCCACATCCAAAGACAAAGGAGAAACGACAATGAGAAGGTAGGAGGGATGCAATCACAATAAAATCAAATCCCATAACTGCTGGGTGGGTGACTCACAAACTGGAGAACACTTATACTACAGAAGTCCACCCACTGGAGTGAAGGTTCTGAGCCCCACGTCAGGCTTCCCAACCTGGAGCTCCGGCAACGGGAGGAGGAATTCCTGGAGAACCAGATTTTGAAGGCTAGCAGAATTTGACTGCAGGATTTCAACAGGACTTGGGGGAAACAGACTCCACTCTTGGAGGGCACACACAAAATAGTGTGCACATTGGGACCCAGGGGAAGGAGCAGTGACCCCGTAGGAGACTGAACCAGACCTACCTGCTAGTGTTGGAGGGTCTCCTGCAGAGGCGGGGTGTGGCTGTGTCTCACCGTGAGGACAAGGACACTGGGGGCAGAAGATCTGGGAAGTACTCCTTGGTGTGAGCCATCCCAGAGTCTGCTATTAGCCCCACCAAAGAGCTGGGTAGGCTCCAGTGTTGGGTCGCCTCAGGCCAAACAACCAACAGGGAGGGGGCCCAGCCTCACCCATTAGCAGACAAGCAGATTAAAGTTTTACTGAGCTCTGCCTATTAGAGCAACAGCCAGCTCTACCCACCACCAGTGCCTCCCATCAGGAAACTTGCACAAGCCTCTTAGATAGCCTCATCCACCAGAGGGCAGACAGCAGAAGCAAGAAGAACTACAATCCTGCAGCCTGTGGAACAAAAACCACATTCACAGAAAGATAGACAAGATGAAAAGGCAGAGGGCTATGTACCAGATGAAGAAACAAGATAAAATCCCAGAAAAACAACTAAATGAAGTGGAGATAGGCAACCTTCCAGGCTAAGAATTCAGAATAATGATAGTGAAGATGATCCAGCACCTCGGAAAAAGAATGGAGGCAAAGATCAAGAAGATGCAAGAAATGTTTAACAAAGACCTAGAAGAATTAAAGAACAAAAAAGAGATGAACAATACAATAACTGAAATGAAAACTACACTAGAAGGAATCAATAGCAGAATAAGTGAGGCAGAAGAACGGATAAGTGACCTGGAAGACAGATTGGTGGAATTCACTGCCGGGAAACAGAATAAAGAGAAAAGAATGAAAAGAAATGAAGACAGCCTAAGAGACCTCTGGGACAACATTAAACACAACAATATTCGCATTACAGGGGTCCCAGAAGGAGAAGAGAGAGAGAAAGGACCTGAGAAAATATTTGAAGAGATTATAGTCGAAAACTTCCCTAACATGGGAAAGGAAATAGCCACCCAAGTCCAGGAAGCACAGAGAGTCCCAGGCAGGATAAACCCAAGGAGAAACACGCTGAGACACATAGTAATCAAATTGACAAAAATTAAAGTCAAAGAAATATTATTGAAAGCAAAAAGGGAAAAATGACAAATAACATACAAGGGAACTCCCATAAGGTAAACAGATGATTTCTCAGCAGAAACTCTACAAGCCAGAAGGGAGTGGCATGATATATTTAAAGTGATGAAAGGGAAGAACCTACAACCAAGATTACTCTACCTGGCAAAGATCTCATTCAGATTTGATGGAGAAATCAAAAGCTTTACAAACAAGCAAAAGGTAAGAGAATTCAGCACCACCAAACCAGCTCTACAACAAATGCTAAAGGAACTTCTCTAAGTGGGAAATACAAGAGAAGAAAAGGACCTGCAGAAACAAACCTATAACAATTAAGAAAATGGTAATAGGAACATATATATCGATAATTACCTTAAACGTGAATGGATTAAATGCTCCAACCAAAAGACACAGGCTTGCTGAATGGATACAAAAACAAGACCCATATGTATGCTGTCTACAAGAGACCCACTTCAGACCTAGGGACACATACAGACTGAAAGTGAGGGAATGGAAAAAGATATTCCATGCAAATGGAAATCAAAAGACAGCTGGAGTAGCAATACTCATATCAGACAAAATAGACTTTAAAATAAAGAATGTTACAAGAGACAAGGAAGGACACTACATAATGATCAAGGGATCAATCCAAGAAGAAGATATAACAATTATAAATATATATGCACCCAATATAGGAGCACCTCAATACATAAGACAACTGCTAACAGCTATAAAAGAGGAAATTGACAGTAAAACCATAATAGTGGGGGACTTTAACACCTCACTTACACCAACGGACAGATCATCCAAACAGAAAATTAATAAGGAAACACAAGCTTTAAATGACACAATAGACCAGATAGATTTAATTGATATGTATAGGACATTCCATACAAAAACAGCAGATTACCCTTTGTTCTCAAGTGCACACTGAACATTCTCGAGGATAGATCACATCTTGGGTCCCAAATCAAGCCTCAGTAAATTTAGGAAAATTGAAATCATATCAAGCATCTTTTCTGACCACAATGCTATGAGATTAGAAATCAATAACAGGGAAAAAAATGGAAAAAACACAAACACATGAAGGCTAAACAATACGTTACTAAATAACCAAGAGATCACTGAAGAAATCAAAGAGGAAATAAAAAAATACCTAGAGACAAATGACAATCAAAACACAATGATCCAAAACCTATGGGATGCAGCAAAAGCAGTTCTAAGGGGGAAGTTTATGGCAATACAAGCCTACCTCAAGAAACAAAAATCTCAAATAAACAATCTATCCTTACACCTAAAGGAACTAGAGAAAGAAGAACAAAGAAAACCCAAAGTTAGCAGAAGGAAAGAAATCATAAAGATCAGAGCAGAAATAAATGAAATAGAAACAAAGAAGACAATAGCAAAGGTCAATAAAACTAAAAGCTGGTTCTTTGAGAAAATAAACAAAATTGATAAACCATTAGCCAGACTCATCAAGAAAAAGAGGGAGAGGACTCAAATCAATAAAATTAGAAATAAAAAAGGAGAAGTTACAACAGACACCACAGAAATACAAAGCATCCTAAGAAACTACTACAGATTACTCTATGCCAATAAAATGGACAACCTGGAAGAAATGGACAAATTCTTAGAAATGTATAACTTTCCAGACTGAACCAGGAAGAAATAGAAAATATGAACAGACCAATCACAAGTAATGAAATTGAAACTGATTAAAAATCTTCCAACAAACAAAAGTACAGGACCAGATGGTTTCACAGGTGAATTCTATCAAACATTTAGAGAAGAGCTAACACCCATCCTTCTCAAACTCTTCCAAAAAATTGCAAAGGAAGGAACACTCCCAAACTCATTCTATGAGGCCACCATCACCCTGATACCAAAACCAGACAAAGATACTACAAAAAAAGAAAATTACAAACCAATATCACTGATGAATATAGATGCAAAAATCCTCAACAAAATACTAGCAAACAGAATCCAACAACACATTAAAAGGATAATACACCATGATGAAGTTGGATTTATCCCAGGGATGCAAGGACTCTTCAATATACGCAAATCAATCAATGTGATACACCATTTTAACAAATTGAAGAATAAAAACCATATGATCATCTCAATAGATGCAGAAAAAGCTTTTGACAAAATTCAACACCGATTTATGATAAAAACTCTCCAGAAAGGGGACATAGAGGGAAGCTACCTCAACATAATAAAGGCCATATACGACAAACCCACAGCAAACATCATTCTCAATGGTGAAAAACTGATAGCATTTCCTCTAAGATCAGGAACGAGACAAGGATGTCCACTCTCACCACTATTATTCAACATAGTTTTGGAGGTCCTAGCCATGGCAAGCAGAGAAGAAAAAGAAATAAAAAGAATACAAATTGGAAAAGAAGAAGTAAAACTGTCACTGTTTGCAGATGACATGATACTATACCTAGGGAATCCTAAAGATGCCACCAGAAAACTACTAGAGCTAATCAATGAATTTGGTAAAGTTGCAGGATATAAAATTAATGCACAGAAATTGCTTGCATTCCTATACACTAATGGTGAAAAATCTGAAAGAGAAATTAAGGAAACACTCCCATGTACCATTGCAACAAAAAAATATAAAATACCTAGGAATAAACCTACCTAGGGAGACAAAAGACCTGTATGCAGAAAATTATAAGACATTGATGAAAGAAATTAAAGATGATACCAACAGATGGAGAGATATACCATGTTCTTGGATTGGAAGAATCAATATTGTGAAAATGACTCTACTACCCAAAGCAATCTACAGATTCAATGCAATCCCTATCAAATTACCAATGGCATTTTTTACAGAACTACAACAAAAAATCTTAAAATTTGTATGGAGACACAGAAGACTCCAAATAGCCAAAGCAGTCTTAAGGGGAAATAATGGAGCTGGAGGAATCAGACTCCCTGACTTCAGACTATACTACAAAGCTACAGTCATCAAGACAATATGATACTGGCACAAAAACAGAAATATAGATCAATGGAACAAGATAGAAAGCCTAGAGGTAAACCCACGCACCTATGGTCGAGCATTTAATCTATGACAAAGGAGGCAAGGATATACAGTGGAGAAAAGACAGTCTCTTCAACAAGTGGTGCTGGGAAAACTGGACAGCTACATGTAAAAGAATGAAATTAGAACACTCCCTAACACCATACACAAAAATAAACTTGAAATGGATTAGAGACCTTAATGTAAGACTGGACACTATAAAACTCTTAGAGGAAAACATAGGAAGAACACTCTTTGACATAAATCACAGCAAGATCTTTTTTGATCTACCTCCTAGAGTAATGGAAATAAAAACAAAAATAAACAAATGGACCTAATGACACTTAAAAGCTTTTGCAAAGGAAAGGAAACTACAAACAAGACGAAAACACAACCCTCACAATGGGAGAAAATATTTGTAAGTGAATGAACAAATGAAGGATTAATCTCCAAAATATATAAACAGCTCATGCTGCTCAATATTAAAAAAACAAATAACCCAATCCAAAAATGGGCAGAACACCTAAATAGACATTTCTCCAAAGAAGACATACAGATGGCCAAGAAGCACATGAAAACTGCTCAACATCAGTAATTATTAGAGAAATGCAAACCAAAACTACAATGAGGTATCATCTCACACCAATTAGAATGGGCATCATCAGAAAATCTACAAACAACAAATGCTGGAGAGGGTGTGGAGAGAAGGGAACCCTCTTGCACTCTTGGTGGGAATGTAAATTGATACAGCCACTATGGAGAACAGTATGGAGGTTCCTTAGAAAACTAAAAATAGAACCACCATATGACCCAGCAATCCCACTACTGGGCTTATACCCTGAGAAAAGCGTAATTGAAAAAGACACATGCACCCCAATGTTCATTGCCACACTGTTTACAATAGCCAAGTCATGGAAGCAACCTAAATGCCCATTGACAGACAAATGGATAAAGAAGATGTGGTACATATATACAGTGGAATATTAGCCATAAAAAGGGACGAAATTGGGTCATTTGTAGATATGTGGATGCATCTAAAGACTGTCATACAGAGTGAAGTAAGTCAGAAAGAGAACAATAAATATCGTATATTAACGCATATATGTGGAACCTAGAAAAATGGTACAGATAAACCAGTTTGCAGGGCAGAAATTGAGACACAGATGTAGAGAACAAATGTATGGACACCAAGGGGGGAAAGAAACGTATGGACACCAAAGGGGGAAAGTGGCTGGGGGTGGTAGTGTTGTGATGAATTGGGAGATTGGGATTGACATATATACACTAATATGTATAAAATGGATAACTAATAAGAACCTGCTGTATAAAAAACTAAAATGAAATTCAAAAATTCAAAAAGAAAAAAAAGAAATATTTTAGGCCTCTTTTGCTGTGTATTACTAACTGTGCCCCCCCTCAACTCTCATTTCCTTTAGTTTAGAGGCTCTTGTGACTGCTTCTCTATATGTGACTTCTCCTTTTTTTTTTTTTTATAAATATTACAATCAACTTAGATTGTTTTTTTTTTTTAAATTTTATTTACTTATTTATTTAGATTTGGCTGTGTTGGGTCTTCGTTTCTGTGCGAGGGCTTTCTCTAGTTGTGGCGAGCGGGGGCCACTCTTCATTGCGGTGCGCGGGCCTCTCACTATCGTAGCCTCTCTTGTTGCGGAGAACAGGCTCCAGACGCGCAGGCTCAGTAATTGTGGCTCACGGGCCCAGTTGCTCCGCGGCATGTGGGATCTTCCCAGACCAGGGCTCGAACCCGTGTCCCCTGCACTAGCAGGCAGACTCTCAACCTCTGTGCCACGAGGGAAGCCCCTGCTCCTTTTTTTTTTTGAAAAGTCTGTGCTTCTCTGTTGTTTCCCCATCTCCTCCTAACATTTCTATTTATTTATTCTAAAAGCCAGACATTTTCACAAAATGCTAGTTAATTAATTAAAAATTATTTTTTATTCCTTTAGTATTTGTGCTAACTATAAACGTACCCTAGGGATTTTAATTTCAATTTGGGGGCTTCTTTTGGAGAACAATTTTTATTTTGTCAGAATTATATTTGGATCTTATTTTTTTCTTTATTTTTCAAACTGATTTTATGATTGAAGACAGAAGGTCTTCTTCTTTTTTTAAATTAATTAATTAATTTATTTTGGTTGCACCAGGTCTTGGTTGTGGCAAGTGGGCTCCCTAGTTGCAGTTCACCAGGTCCTTAGCTGCAGCATGTAGGCTCCTTAGTGGCAGCTCCATGGCTTCTTAGTTGTGGCATGAGAACTCTTAGTTGCAGCATGCAACTGTATGTGGGATCTAGTTCCCTGACCAGGGATCGAACCCTGACCCCCTGCACTGGGAGCACGGAGTCCTATCCACTGTGCCACCAGGGAAGTCCCCAGAAGGTCTTCTTCAAGGACTGCTTTTCCCCATAAAAATATTTATTTTAGCAAGAGCAAATACAGATTTAAATGAGAGGAACCTCTAGTTGACCTTCAACTGATAGTCACAATTTTGCAAAGCAAAGGAGCCAATCAGCTCTCACTCTTCCACCTCACATCTTCCCCATTTACTGCTGTGTGCTGTTGGGCTAGTTATTTAATATCTCTGGGCCTCAATTCCTTTATCTGTGAAAAGTGGAAAGTACTTTATGTGGAAAGTAATAGTACCTACTCCTACAGTAGTTGTGAGGATTAAAAGAGTTAATGTGTTCAAAATGCTATGAACCATACCTAGCACATAATAAATGTTCAAAAATTTTAGGTATTGTTATTTTATCACTATTACCTCTATATAGATACTTTTTTCTATTCTTTCTACTTTTCTTTCTCTTTCCCCTATCCCCTTGTGAGGGAACAAGTTATTTCCAACCATGCTAGGAGATTAAGAAGTGTGATCTGGAGCTGTAGTTACAGTCTAGTTCTTTTTATAAAACAAGATGTTTAAATCCCAAAGAAAAGGAAGTCCACCAAGACTGCCATATTGCACAACTCTAGGAGGCGCCATCCACCTTGTAGTCAGAGTAACTGCTATCCCTGAAATTATGCAGTTGATGATCCATGCAGCCATACATGGTAGCTCTGTAGCCCACCATTCAGTCACTTTAACTTTTTTTTCTTTTCCTCAGTTTTTGTATTGTTTTCTTTTTCATATATATGTAAGTATGTATACTCACTAGATGACATAAACACATTAAAGCTTTACACATTTGTTCCCCATACGTCTTTTTTTTTCCTTTCCTAAGGTTTGATATTCAAATGGGAGTTGTATGTGTTTGTGTGCATAGAAGCTTATATTCACACCTATGAGAAGTATTAACAGTCATAAAAATATAAGTAAGAATATAAAAAATAAATTATATTTATTAGGATTGAAAATGTTCATAATTTATAAATAGGATTGCTTTTTCTTACTTTTATGAGATGATTACAGCTGGATCAAAGCAAAGGACTTGAATAGAAGCAAAACAATAAATTAATTGACCACTAAGTGATAGGGGCCCATAGTAGATTTCCTACCACTAAATCGCAAACATAGGCAAGCGGGGATAAGCCTGACTCACCAAATCTTTCAGTGATGTCAACATCCGCTTTCTGTTATGTCTGTAGATGCTGCCAGTGGTTTGAATCAATATAACATTTATTATTATTATAAATAAAATGCTTCATTTAGTTATTTCTTTGGAAGATATGAGGAAAAATTGTTCTCTGATGAACTACTTCAAGAAGTATCCTTTGAATTTTGAATACTGTGACAGTTTTATTTCAATACAATTTATGACCAGTAATAGAACTACATACAGGTGGTATTGGATTTCTGTGCATTCCTTACCGCCATTTAAACATCACAGATGTTTCCTTTATTCATAATGAGTTAATCCCACTGCCATTCATGCACAAGGAAGGAAAGAGAAGCACTCAAAGGTCTACGTAGCTAGAAGGAGTAGAAGAAGCAAAAAGCCTAACTAACCTACAAATTTGATAATTCACCCTTGAATAATTGAAAGTTTGATGTGTTTGCATTAAAAAGTGTGAATCAGGAACACTGAAGTTCAACATATTCTGTGCTAAAATTGAAACAGTACTCAGATGGACTGAACCATGTTTTATGATGTGCTTTTTCTCAGGCTTTGGTATAGAATTTCCCTACTTATGGAGGACTAGCAACTGAAAATAAATTAAAACTGTAACCTTACCTCTATAGATGAATATTCTGCATGCAACGATCTCTTCCTTCTCAAAATTACCGTTCAGTTCACTTCAACAATCATCTATTGAGCATTATACTATGCTATCTCTGAGAATTTAAAGACAAATAAAACATGGTCCCTGTTCTTAATTAGTTTCCTCTCAATTCAAAGAATTGAAAGAAGTCAGGGGATTGAGATATGGGTGGAGGAAGCCTGGAGTATAGTGTGGAAGGGTGTAGGGGGGATATTTGGGTCTTATTCTTTATAGTACACCTTTTAATAATCATTGACAAATTGTTCTTCTGACCAGATTGCCTCCCTATTTTTTTGCCAGCTCTTAGTATTGCCAATCTTTCTTGGTTTTATTTATAATAAGATATTAATCTAATAAATATGTATGGTGAATTCTTTCATACAAGTAACTTTTTAGGTGCTGTCAGTGACGCAAAGTGATTGTCCTCCAGCAGCTCGCAATATATTGATTGAGAAGAGGGTCACACAAACAACTAACTTCAAAACAAGTCAAATGATGGTTAATGTAATCATAGAATTATGGATAGCTTGCGACTGGAAGACTGTGAAGTCAGGGTTCAGCATAGAGAATCAGGTTCTTGATCAATATTATACCACTGGTAAGCAGCAGAGCTGGGATTTAAGATCAAGTTTTTCTGTCTCCAAGACCAGAGTTCTTCTTACTTTAAAACTGCAACACATGAAATCGTAAATATCAGGACCTATCACAGGAATACGCAATGTTAAAATTGTTTTCAGTATTTCATGTGAAACTTCTACTAATTATTACAATTTTAATCAATTGGATGTCCTTCAGAGCCTTTTTCATACTTTGATTTGCAAATAAGCAGGGGAAAGTTCATTGATTCTTTATAATACAGTGGAAAAAAACAAGAATACTGAAGTATATTTTTACTTAGGTTCTCTGAGCTTCAATTTTCTCATCTATAATAACCTTGCAGTGTAGTGGTAGAGATTAAATGAAATAGTTAATGTAAGGTCCATGGCATAGCATTTGTCACTGCGTGGCCACTCCAGAAAGGTGAGTCATCTTCCCTTGGGTTAAGAGAAAATATACCTTTAAGTCAATCTGAGAGGATATATTAGAGTTGGCAAGGACTGAGGGAATATCTTGTTTAGTTCCCCTGTTGCCCAGAGTTGAGCGTGGAAACCCAGTACACTGATATGTTTCTCTCAAGGTTGTATAGACAGATGTAAACAGAATAAGTTTTATCATGTTTCAGTTACCTTTCTGTGCCTACAGATGGGATACCCCACTTCTAAGAGCACACTGGAGAACTGGCCTGGATTTAGGGGACTATTGTCAACCTTTTATAGGATCAATGATAAAATTGTGGGAAACTAATTTGTTTATTTAATCATTAATGATGTTGAACAACTTTTAAAATTTATTTTTCCCCAGCTTTATTGACATATAATTGACATATATGATTGGTATAATTGTGTAAGTTTAAGATGTACAATGTAGTGATTTTATATATGTATATGTGGCAAAGTGATTACCACAATAAAGTTAGTTAACATATCTATCACCTCACATAGTTATAATTTGTTTTGTGGTGAGAACTTAAAAAAATCTCCTCTTTTAGTAACTTTCAAATATACAACACAGTATTGTTAACTGTAGTCACCACACTGTACATTACACGCCAGAACTTATTTCTCTTGTAACTGGAAGTTTGTATCCTTTGACCACCTTCACCCATTTACTCTACTCTTGCCCCCACCCCCGGCCCCAACCCTGGCAACCACTAATCCATTTTCTGTTTATGTGCCCTTTGATATTCTCTCCATTCAAGATAATATTCTTTTCTCCCATGTCCTGTCCTCATTTGTTGAAAGCAGTGTCTTTTCTCCAGTAAATTACCTTTGCCCTTTGTAAAAAATCAGTTGTCCTTATATGTATGTATGATTCTATTTCTGGACTCTGTTATGTTCCAATAATTTCTTTGTCATCTTTACACCAATACCACACTATATTTATTACTGTAGTGCTATAATAAATGTTGAAGTCATGTAGTATTAGCTCTCCAAATTTGTTCTTTTTCAAAATTGTTTTGGCTATTGTAGGTCTTTTGCACTTCATATGAATTTTATAATTAACCTTTCAAGTTCTACCAAAAAAAAAGCCTACTAGTATTTCATTGACTCTGTATAGCTCAAATTTGGGAGAATTTTCATCTTCATAATATTCTAAAGGCTTCTAAAACATGAAAAAAGTATAAATCTTCATTTATTCATATTTTCTTTAATTAGTCTCAGCAGTGTTTTGAAGTTTCCAGTGACAAATCTCTCATATCTTTTGTCAGATTTATCCCTAGATATTTCATATTTTTGATGTTATAAATGTTATTATTTTATTATTTTTTCCAATTGTTCATTACTAGTGTATAGATATACAATTGATTTTTATATATTAATCTTGTATCCTGAAGGTTTGCTAATCACAAACTCACTTATTAGTTTTAGCATCTTTTTTCTTTAGGGTTTTCTACATAGATAATCATGTCATGCAAATTATGAGTTTTAATTCTTCCTTTCCAATTTGGGTGGCATTACTGTCTTTTTCTTGCCTTATTGCATTGGCTAGAACCCCCAATAAAATGTTTAATAGAGATGGTGAGAGCAGTCATCCTTGTCTTCTTCCCAATCTTAGGGGAAAGCATTCTGTTTTTACCTTTCAGTATGATGCTAACTGTAGATTTTTTTGTAGATGCCCTTTATAGGTCCGTGAAGTTTTCTTTTATTCCTAGTTTGCTGAGAGTTTTTATTAGGACTGGATGTTGGATTTTTTTCAAAGGCATTATCTGTGTCTGTTGAAATGATTGTATGGTTTTCTTTTAAGATTGTGTTAATATGGTGAAGTATATCAATTGATTTTCAAATGTAAAACAACATTGCATTCCTGGGATAAACCCAATTTGGTCATGATGTTTTATCCTTTGTATATATTTTTGGAGTCAATTTGCTAAATTTTGTGTAGAATTTTGCATTTCTGTTCATGAGGGATATTGATTTGTAGTTTTCATTTTTCATAATGTCTTTGTCTGGTGGGACTCAGAATAAGTTGAAAAGTTTTCCTCTTCTTCAATTTTTTGGGAAGAGTTTGTATAGAATTAGTATTATTTCTTCCTTAAATGCTTCATAGAATTCACCAGTAAAGCCATTTGGATCTGAAAGGGAAGATTTATGGGAAGGATTTAACCAAAAATTCAATTTCTTTAATAGGTAATCATATATTTAGGTTGTCTACCCCTTCTTGAGTGAGCCTTGGTAGTTTGTATCTTTCATGAGTTTGTCCATTTCATTTAAATTGTCAAATTTGTTGGCTTAAAGTTATTCATAATGTTCCCTTATTATCAATTTGGTATCTGTGGTATACTGATGTTATCTTCTTATTCCTGATATTGATGATTTGTGCTTTTTTTCCCTGATCAGGTTAGAGATTTATCAATTTTGTTAATTTTTCAAAGCACGAGCCTGTAGTTTCACTGATTTTGTCTATGGTTTCTCTGGTTTTTATTTCTTTGATTTCTGCTCTTATCCTTTCTATTGCTTATTTTGGGTTTAACTTGCCCATTTTTTCTAGTTTCTTGAGGTAAAAGCTGAAATCATTGATTTGAGATCTTCTTTTCTAATAACTTTAGTGCTATAAATTTCTCCCAAGTGCTGCATTAGTAAATATTACAGAGTTTTATATACTTGTTTTCACTTTTATTCAGCACAAAATAATTTGTATTTTTTCTTGGGATTACTGCTTTAATCCATGTGTTACTTGTATGTGTTTTATTTGGTGTCCAAATATTTGGAGATTTTCCAGAGATCTTCCATTATTGATTTCTAATTTAATTTCTCTGTGATCTAAGAACATACTATATATGACTTGAATATTGTTGTATTTATTGAAACTTGCTTTATGGCACAGAATATGGTCTACCTTGGTAAAATATTCTATATGCCCTTGAAAAGAATGTCTATTCTTCTGTTGTTGGATAGTTTTCTATATATGTCAATTAGGTCAACTTAGTTGATAGTGTTTGTAAAATCTACCATATTGTTACTGATTTTCTGCCCACTTGTGCTATTGAAAAAGCATTATTGAAGTCATCTAGTAGAATTGTGGATTTTCTATTTCTCCTTGTAATTCTATTAATTTTTGCTTCGTGTATTTTAAAGCTCTCTTATTAGATGAATAAATGTCTTTAGATTGTTATATTCTCTTGCTTAATTTACCCCTTTACCATTAAAAAAATTGACCTTTTAAAATCTCTGGTAACATTCTTTGCTCTGAAATCTACTTTGCTGATAATTAATGTTAATATTAATCTTTCTTTTAATTAATATTAACATGATATATTTTTCTATACTTTTATTTTTAACCTATTGATGTTGTGTCTTTAAAGTATATTTCTTATAGACAGCATGTAATTATCTTGCCTTTTTTACCCAATCTGACAATTTCTGTCTTTTGATTGGGTGTGTTTAGACCATTTATATTTAGTATTATCTTAGGCTAGAACTCTGTGTGTGTGTGTGTGTGTGTTTTTAATACTTAGGGTTTAAGGACTTCCCTAGTGGCGCAGTGGTTAAGAATCTGCCTGACAATGCAGGGGACACGGGTTCGAGCCCTGGTCCGGGAGATCACATGCTGTGGAGCAACTAAGCCTGTGCGCCACAACTACTGAGCCTGCGTTCTAGAGCTTGTGAGCCACAACTACTGAGCCTGTGAGCCACAACTACTGAAGCCCACGTGCCTAGAGCCCATGCTCCGCAACAAGAGAAGCCACTTCAATGAGAAGTCCGCGCACTGCAACGAAGAGTAGCCCCCACTCCCTGCAACTAGATAAAGCCCATGCGCAGCAACAAAGACCCAACGCAGACAAAAATAAATTAATTAATTAATTTGAAAAAATTTAAAAAAATACTTAGGGTTTATAGCATACATTTTAAATTCTTTCAATCACTTTTAAGGGATATTATGCCACCTCGTGTAGTATAAGAGCCTGTGTATATTAATGTTGTTGCCATACTTTTACATATATTACAAATCCCACAATACATTGTTATTATTTTTGTTTAAATAATTATCTTTTAAAGGGATTTATATTTTAAATTCTTACATATTTATCCAAGGAGTTATGATTTCCATTGCTCTGCATTTCTTTGTGTAGACCTGTATTTCCATTTGGTATTATTTTTCTTCTGCCTTAAGGACCTCCTTTAACATTCCTTGTAGTGCAGGTCTACTCATGAAGAATGTTTTTGGGTTTTGTACATCTGAAAAAGTCTGTATAAGTATAGCCTTTGGTTTTGAAAAATATTTTTGTTAGGTATAGAATTCTAGGTTGACAGTTTTTTCTTTTACTACTTTAACAATGTTGCATCACTGTCTTTTCTATTGCATTGTGTCTGGGAAAAAACCCTGCTATATTTCTTGTGTATATTCCTTTGTACATAATGTGTCCTTTTTCCACTCTGACTACTTTTTATATTTTCTCTTTTTCACTGTTTTTGAGCAATTTGATTATGATGTGCCTTGGTATAGTTTTTTTCATGTTTCTTATATTGGGGTTGGTTAGGTTTCTTGAATATGTGGGTTTATAATTTTCATCAAGTTTGAAAATTTTTAGACTTTTATTTCTTCAAATATTTTCCTGTCTCCCTCTCTTTCCTCTCTTTTGAGGACTCCAGTTACACATATATTAGGCTCTTGAAGTTATTCTGTGGATGGTTTATGCTCTGCTCATTTTATTTATTTATTTTTTCTGCTCATTTTAAAAACTATCTTTTTATGTTTAGTTTTGGGTAGTTTCTAATGCTATATGCTCAAGCCCATTATTTTTTCTTCTACCACACCAAATCTGCTGTTAATACCATCCAATATATTTTTCATTTCATCCATTCTAGTTTTTTTCTCTAAAAGTTTAGTAGATCTTTTTCATGTCCTCCGTGTCTTTACTGAAAATTGAACATGTGGCATACAGTTTTAATGTATCTGTCCAGTAATTCTTTCATCTTTGTCAATTCTGGGTTGGTTTTTATTGACTGGATTTTTTCATCATTATGGACCATTTTCTCCCCCTGCTATTTTGCATGTCTGACAAGTTTTGATTGGAGTCTGGACATTGTGAATTTTACTTTATTGGATTCTGGGTATTTTTGTATTCCTATGAATATTCTTGAGTTTTGTCCTTGGACACAGTTAAGTTACTGTGAGATAGGTTGATCCTTTCTAGTCTTGGTTTTAAGATTCGTTAGGCAGGATTGAAGTAAGGCTTAATTTGTATCTAACTATTCCCTACTTTAGAGGCATGATCCTTCTCTGTACTCTACCCAATGCCAGTGATTCATTAAGTTTTCCAGTATGGCTGGTAGGATGCTCTTTTGTGTCTGTATTTCTTTAGTCAACATTATGTCTGTAAGGTTTTATCCATATTGTTTCATGTATCAGTAATTTGTTGTTTATTTATTGATGTTTAGCATTCCAGTGCATGAATAAACTATACCTTATTTACCAACTTTATAACTGCTGGACATTTAGGTTTTCTGGTTATTGTGAACAAAATTTCTATGAACATTCCTATACAGAATGGTTTGATAGGTGCTGTCACAGACGTATGTACTAGATGCTGTGTCATCACAAATGGATATTTCTGGAAAAGGCGAATCTTGAGCCGAGTTTTTAGGGGAGAAAGAAATGATTAGATGAGAAACCAAAAGAAAAGTTTCTAGACAGAAGGAAGAGTAATAAGGGACTAGAAAGAGAATCAGCAAGAATTTATAGAGAAATGGGCATAGAGGAGACCAAAGTAATAGGTAGACATTGTCATGATAAATTAAAAGATCCAAACACCACTCTGAAGAATTTCAAATACGTAGTCACATAATCAATTTTTTTTAAAGAAAAATATCTTTCATCACATTGTGGAGAATGGATTGGATGAGGGTCAGATTGGAGATTGGGGAACGCGGTGGTGGGTTATTGCAGTAATTCAGTTCATAAGTGGTGAGGCCTGAACTAAGGCCATGACTGTGGGAACAGTGAAAAGGGAAAAGAATGGAGAATTCTTTTTAAAAAAAAAATTTATTTATTTTGGCTGCACCAGGTCTTAGTTGTGGTGTGCAAGATCTTTAGTTGCAGCATGCGGGCTTCTTAGTTGCGGCATGCATGCAGGATCTAGTTCCCCGACCAGGGATCGAACCCAGGCCTCCTGCATTGGACCACCAGGGAAGTCCCAACATTTGAGAATTCTTGAAGAGATAGACTACTGGGGAGAGAGAGGAAAGAATCAGAGCGTTTGAGCAGTTTTCATTGAAATCTGGTAAATTAAATTGGCTCTGCAAAAAGTGAAGACATTTAAAAAAAGAGTGTTGAGAAGGGGCTTGCCATACCAGATAGCAAAATATTATGTTGTAAGCTACAGCAATTAAGTCACCATATTAAGTACTCTACCAAAAAAGACATTTTTGATTTTGAAATTCATGTATGGTAAAGATATCATCAATAGTGTTAAGGAAAAAATAACAACCTGGGGAGAAAATGTTTCAAAATATTTAGTAGAAAAAAGGTAACTATCTCTAATATATCAGTAATTCCTTCAGATAAATAAGAAAAAGACAAAATAAAAAACTAATATGAAAATAGGTAAAGAATATAAAGGGCAATTTATAGACAAAATACAAATGGCCAATAATTGTAAGAAACTGTTAAACCACTGCCTAAGTGATTATGGCTAAAACTGAAATAATGAGATAAAATTTTAACAACTCAGCATAGCAAAGGTAAAAATATTTAAGATATCAAATGCTGGCTTGAGAATAGGAAAACGTTCACATGTTGAAGAGACTGTAAATTGGGGCAATCTTTTGGAAAGCAATTTGGCACATATTTTTTGACCTTGAATCTGTTATAAGGCCTTATCCCTCAGAAATATTTGCACTGCAAAACAAAGATATACTTCCAAGGATACGCATTTCACTGGTGCTTAAAATAGTGAAAAACTGGGATAATCTAGGGGGTTGATAAATTATGTTACATCCATACAATGGAATACTATTCACATTTTTAAAAAATGAAGCAGATCTATATATACAAAGAATAGAAAGATATTTATAATTTATTGGAGGAAAAGGTCAAGTTTCAGAAAATAATGCCAGCTATGATGCCATTTTTACAAATAAATATGTATTAAATGCAGTATATACCAGGAACTGGGCCATTAACCAGGGATTCAGCAAAGAACAAGATAAGGTCCCTGCAGTTGTGGAATTAAAAAGTTGTTAAACATGATTACCACTGGTGAATGAGATAGTGGCAGTTGGGGGTGGGATAGGAAGGATGTTTACTTTTTACATGTTTGGACTGTTAAATTTTTTCCAAAAAGCAACTTTTGCTTTTGTAATTTAAAAACTAAGTTTTAAAAGAAGTTATACAATTTTAAATTATATTTTCAAATATTTAAAATAGTGATAAACTAATTAATGTTTTTAAGAGTGTGAAGAAGTGGGTGCTCTCATACTCTCCTGGTGAGAGCATGTATTTGCTTAAACATTTTGGAGGATAATTTGGTAATATGTATTGTTTAATGTTACAAGTTTGCTTTGATACAATAATTCTATTTCTAAGAATTTATCTTAAGGACAAATTAAGAAATATAAATAAGCTACAAGTATGTTCATTGCAGCTTTCTGCATAACAGTGTAAAATTAGCAGCAACATAAATAGCCTTCAACATGGAATTTCTTAATTAAATCATGGTACATACATAAAATTTAAAATGGCTGTTGGCATCATATTGGATGCCACCCTAACAGTCATTTTCTTCTTCTCCTTTGCTAATGGAATTAGCCTTTTTTCCCCCCAGATATTGAGTGGTAATAGATTAGGCAAGGAGGGCATAATCAGGGAGTGAATTGTGATGATGATGGTTATCTAGCTCCAAAACACTTTCATCACCCCATAAGAAAACCCTGTATACATTGAGCAGTCATTTCCCATTCTACCCTCCCTCCAGCCCCTGGCAACTATAATTCACTTTCTGTCTCTATAGATTTATCTATTATAGATTTTTTCATAAAAATGGAATCATTACTATATGTGACTTTTTGTGTCTGGCTTCTTTCACTTAGCATAATGTTTTTGAAGTTTAACCATATTGCAGCATGTATCAGTACTTCATTCCTTTTATGTCCAAGTAATATTCTATTATATACATATATAATTATATGTATAACATATATGATATATATATATATATCACATTTTGTTCATCCATTCATCTGTTGATGGACATTTGGACTGTTTCCACTTTTTGGCTGTTGTGAATAATGCTGCAGTGAATGTTGGCATCAGCATACAAGTCTCTGTTTGAGTCTCTATTTTCAATTCTTTTGGGTGTATACCTAGGAGTAGAATGGCTGGGTCATATGGCAATTATTTGTTTAACATTTTTGGGAACTGCCAAACTTTTTCCACAGTGTGTGCACCATTTTACATTCCCACTAGCAATGCATAGGGGTTCCAGTTTCTCCACATCCTCACCAACAGTTATTTTCTGTTTTTGTTTTTGTTTTATTGTTACAGTTATCCTAGTGGGTATGAAGTGGTACTTCGTGGTTTTGATTTGCATTTCTTTAGTGACTAATGATGCAGAGCAGTTTTTGTTTACCATTAGTATAGTCTTCTTATGAGAAATGTCTATTCAAGTCCTTTGCCCATTTTTAAATTGGATTATCTGTCTTTGTGTTGTCAAGTTGTAAGAGTTTTTATATATTTGGGACAGTAGACCCTTATCAGATATAATTTGCAAATATTTTTTTCCATTTTGATGTTGTCTTTTTACTTAATAATGTCCTTCGATGTACAAAAGTTCTTAATTTTGATGAAGTCAAATTTATCTATTTTTTCTTCTGTTGCTTTTACTTTTAGTGGCTAATCTAAGAATACATCATCCAAGTACATGAAGTTTTACTCCTATTTTTTCTTCTAATACTTTTGTAGCTTTAGTTCTTGCATTTAGGTCTTTGATCCATTTTGAGTTAATTTTTCTGTGTGCTGTGAGGTAGGAGTCCAACTTCATTTTTTTCATGTGGATATCCATTCATTGAAAAGAATGTTCTTTCCCCCATTGAATAGTCTTGGTATCCTTGTTGAAAATAACTTGGTCACAGATATGTGGGTCTATTTCTGGACACTCAATTTCATTGCATTGGTCTAAGGTCTAAGGTACTCATGCCAGTAGCACCCTGTTTTGATTACTGTAGCTTTGTAGTAAGTTTCTAAGCAGGAAGTGGGAGGCCTCCAACTTGGTCCTTCTTTTTTAAGATTATCTTGGCTATTTGGGGCCCCTTGCTGTTCCATATGAATTTGAGGATTGACTTTTCTATTTTTACAGAAAAGGCCACTGGAATTTTGATAGGAATTTCTATGAATCTGTAGATAATTTTAGGTAGTATTGCCATCTAACAATATTGTTTTCCAATCCATGAACACAGGATATCTTTCCATTCCTTTACCTCTTGAATTTCTTTCAGCAATTTTTTATACTTCTCAGTGTACAAATCTTTTACCTCCTTGGTTAAATTTATCCTGAGCCAATTTTGCTGTTTGGATGCTATTGTAAATGGAATTGTTTTCTTAATTTCCTTTTCAGAATGTTTACTGCTGGTATTAGCAACCCAACTGATTTTTTTTTTAATAATTATTTTTTTAAGGATCTAGACCTTTTATTTTTTTAATGTTTGTTTATTTAATTATTTAATTATTTATTATTTATCTTGGCTGCGCCGGGTCTTAGCTGCAGCACATGAGATCTTCGTTGCGGCATGTGGGATCTTTAGTTACAGCATGCAGACTTAGTTGTGGCATGCGAACTCTTAGTTGTGGCATGCATGCAGAATCTAGTTCCCCAGCCAGGTATTGAACCTGGATGCCCTGCATTGGGAGCGCAGAGTCTTACCCACTGGGCCACCAGGGAAGTCCCTACAACCCAACTAATTTTTGAGTGTTTACCTGCAGCTTTGCTGAATTAGTTTATTATCTCTATTAGTTTTTTAATGTTTTTTTTTGAGGGGGGTATTTTCTACATAGGGGATCATATTATTTGTGAGTAGAAATAGTTTTACTTCTTTCCAATTTGTATGTCTTTTATTTATTTATTTTTTGCTTACCTGATTGCTCTGGCTGTAAGTTCCAGTATAGTATTGCATAGCATTGGTGAAAGTGAGCATCCTTGTTTTGTTCCTGATCTTAGAGGGAAAAGTTTTAGTCTCTCACCATTGTGTACAATGTTAACTGTTTTCCAGTGATGGTTTAAGTCTAGATTTCTGGTTTTGTTTTGTTTTGTTTTCTTACTGTTTGCACTATATTGGGCTTCTTGAATCCAAAAATTCATATCTTTAATCATTTTGGAAATATTATTAGCTCTCTTTTATTTTCCCATTCATCTTTCAGTATTGTAAGTATATATTTGTTAGACCTCCCTCTGTGCTGTTTTTTCATCTTTATTACATGTATTCTATCTCTTTGGCTTTCTCTGTTGTATTCTGTGTAATTCCTTCAGATCTTTTAATTTACTAATTATTTCTTCAGTTCTGTCTAATCTGCTGTTTAATCCACATATTGTGATATTTTTTATTTTTAAAAATTCATTAATTATATTTTGCATTCCAGAGAGCACACTGACGGGTTGCTAACAGCCAGAGTCCATGGCACCAGGGGGGCTCTGGGGCCATGGAATGGGCAGACTCAATACAGGAATATTTTATTGAGGTCACTGCATGCCAGGCTTTTCTGAGTGATGGGGCCCTAGGAAAATCAGATTGTTTTTGCCTTGTAGGGCCCACAGCTTGGAGGCGACAGCCACCTAAACATCTATAAGTATGATGTAGGGTGGAGCAAGGTGACTGCCTCTGGTTCTTTTATAACTCAGCTTATTTTTTTATAGACTCATTCTTTGGCTATATTTTCTCCTATTTCATTAAATATATTAAATGTGTTTATTTTATATTCTGCATCAATCATTTTTATAACTCATGCTTTTGTGAGTCTTGTCCTGAAATTTTTTTTTCTTTAAGTCTTTATTGAATTTGTTACAATATTGCTTCTGTTTTATGTTTTGGTTTTTTGGCCGCAAGGCATGTGCGATCTTAGCTCCTGACCAGGGATTGAACCCGTACCCGCTGCATTGTAAGGCCAAGTCTTAACCACTGGACTGCCAGTGAAGTCCCCTAAAATTTTTTATGATGATACTTGTTCACAATAACTTACTCTTCGTGTCTCATCGTGTTGTAGTATGGGTTTATTTTCCTTGAAATTTTATTAGTAGTTTAATTCATTTCTTGAGGTTTAAGTGGAAGTTGAATTTCTTGAGATAGATTTGATTTACATTTTGCTAAATGTCTGGGGCACCACCAACCTAGGACTAATTTGAATGAAAATTTCTGCTTGTGTTTTGGGGACAATTCAGATTCTATAAATTCTGTCACCAAACCCATTTGAGGGTGGGTTTGTAGTCTCGAATTATCAAGAATGACTTATTTTTTGCCTCCATTTATGGCCAAGACTGAGACAGAAAATTTTCTTTAACATCTTTCTCTGTGGGGTGAATTGTTTTCTAGTTTACTCACCAAGTATACTGCCTTTTGGGGATTCCTTGCTTTATGCAAAGTCCAATATAATATCCTACCTTCCCTGGGCCTACATTGTCTCTTGTCTGCCATGCTCATCATCTTTTAAAGCTAAAGCTCTAGGCTACCAAAGGTTGACGTGGCTGGATCTCTCATCTCTCTCCAGCCTCATGATCCCTTCCCCACTGCTCTTTATTTTGGCTTCTGAGGATCTCTCTTGCATTCTTGATAAATCAGCCATGCACCTACAAAAATTTTTTTTAATTTAACCAGCATTTTAAAGATGTTTTGCACTGGGCATTTAAAAATTTTTTTTGATATCTAGTCTGCCAAGAACTATAATTATTTTTTAACATCTTTATTGGAATATAATTGCTTTACAATGTTGTGTTCGTTTCTGCTGTATAACAAAGTGAATCAGCTATACATATACATATATCCCCATATCCCCTCCCTCTTGCATCTCCCTCCCACCCTCCCTATCCCACCCCTCTAGGTGGTCACAAAGCACAGAGCTGATCTCCCCCTGCGATGCAGCTGCTTCCCACTAGCTATCTTTTTTTACGTTTGGTAGTGTATATATGTCAATGCTACTCTCTCACTTCGTCCCAGCTTACCCTTCCCCCTCCCTGTGTCCGCAAGTCCATTCTCTACGTCTGTGTCTTTATTCCTGTCCTGCCCCTAGGTTCATCAGAACCTTTTTTTTTTTTTTTAGATTCCATATATATGTATTAGCATATGGTATTTGTTTTTCTCTTTCTGACCTACTTCACTCTGTATGACAGGCTCTAGGCCCATCCACTACAGATAACTCAATTTCGTTTCTTTTTATGGCTCAGTAAAATTCCATTGTATATATGTGCCACATCTTCTTTAGCCATTCATCTGTCAATGGACACTTAGGTTGCTTCCATGTCCTGGCTATTGTAAATAGCGCTGCAATGAACATTGTGTTACATGACTCATTTTGAATTATGGCTTTCTCAAGGTATATGTCCAGGAGTAGGATTGCTGGGTCATATGGTAGTTCTATTTTTAGTTTTTTAAGGAACCTCCATACTGTTCTCCACAGTGGCTGTGTCAGTTTACATTCCCACCAACAGTGCAAGAGGGTTCCCTTTTCTCCACACCCTCTCCAGCATTTATTGTTTGTAGACTTTTTGATGATGGCTCTTCTGACCAGTGTGAGGTGATACCTCATTGTAGTTTTGATTTGCATTTCTCTAATGATTAGTGATGTTGATCATCCTTTCATGTGTTTGTTGGCAATCTGTATATCTTCTTTGGAGAAATGTCTATTTAGATCTTCTGTCCATTTTTGGATTGAGTTGTAAGAACAATAATTTTATATTGTTTCTGAGTAAGGATAATCTGTACTGTATTTAGCTTATCTTTCCCCTGCTCTTAAATGATTTTGTTGTTTAGTTTTTCTTTATTAAGTATAATAGTGAAGGGAACATCTTTGTTCTTTGTTTATTTGTTGCTTTATCAATATTTAGATTATTTCCTTGGGGTAGTTTTTGAGTAGAATTTCCAGATCAAAAAAAAAAAAATGACCATTGATTTGAAAGAAGTTTAGGAAATAGAATCAATAAGTCTTGCATGTAGGAGGTGAGGCAGAGAAAGGAATCTAGTATGAGACTTAAGTTTTTGGCTTATGCAACTGGGTAGATGATGATGTCATTAACTGAGATTGGCAATACAGGTTAAAGTGGTTGTGTGCGTGGGGAATGATAACAATGCATGTAGGTAGAGAAATTTTTATTAGGCAGTTGGAAATACAGGGCAGAGGCTCAGGAGAGTGTTTGGGGCTATAGATACAAATTTGGGATTCACAAAATTAGGGTTCTGGGATTCCTGGGATCCATCAAATATATTTTCAGGGATCTATGTGTTCACTAAATTGCTTTCTATATTCATACTTTCATTTCAACAAATCTGGATGACCACCTTATGAGTTACCAGCTTACTTCAGTGTCTGCATTTGTATTTATGTTTATAATCTTGCTGGTGCCAAGTATCACAGAGCCAGGCTTACTATGTAAATTATGCAATCAGGTCAGGTGGAAATTAATTGTTGTCATCATGTGCTTGTCCATATGAATGAATGTTTCATAGTAGTTTGAATAGAGAAAAGTGGTGGGAGAACTGAATCATCACATGATACACAGTTCTATTTAAATGAAAAAGAACCCTGTGTTTTAGCAACCAGCCCCATATTCACATTTTGAGTTGGCAGTAAGTTTCAAGAAAACAACACAACCATCCACATATTAATGTTTATTTCATTTTTTGAGGTTTTTTTAGCTTTTTAGTTTAATTTGAATTCATTTTATAAATTTCTTGTTTGCATACTTGTGTAAGAACTATAAGCATAAGGAATTTATATTTAGTTTTATATTTAAGTAAATAAATATTATAATAAAATAATTCCAGTCAACATTGAAAAAATTAAGAGAAATTTTTCCTTTAAAAGACTTCTGTACATTATACAAATTTGTGCATGAGAGCTGAGCCATGGATTTAAGTGGGACTTCTCCAGAGGAAGTACAGAATGAGAAAGAAAGTGTGCTGAGAACAGAACCCTGAGAAGCAACAGTAGTTAAGGAATGAGTGAAGGGAAAGAGAAAAACTTAGAAACCCAATGTTAAGAGGAGAATAAGGAAGCCCAAAGAGAAGAGAGTTCTTAAAAGGAGGGAATTGAAATGTCCTTAAAAGGCACTGATGGTCTTTGCCCAAATATTTTCAGTTGAATGATAGTATCAGAAGTCATATTTTTGAAAGTAAAGGAGTGAATAGGAGGCAAGAATATAGGAAGAGTGAGAGGAGACCTTTCTTAAAATAAGCTTGGTTATGATAAAAGAAAAGAATGTTTCTGGAATGGGACATAAAGTCACTGTAAATGCAAGTCCCTGAGCATGTTTATGTACTAAAAAGAAGGGGCTAATGGAGATAGGGTTCTCATATACATAAGAAAAAATAATTAACAGAAAAAGGTCTCAAAGGAGATGGGACTCAATATGATACAGATAGCAAATGGCAGGTTTACCCTAGAAACAGTAATGATAGTGTTACTTTGAGATGAGATATGAAGAAGTTTAAAAGTGGGATTGGAGTCATGCTTGGTGGCTTTTAATTTTCTATGAAGTAAGGGCCAGAGTGATGGGGTGGGGGTGGTAGTATAAGGTTTATGAAGACACTGGTGAAGATTTGTAATAGCTGTTATGAGAAATGGCCAGGTACCTTATCAGCAATACTGAAAACTTTTCTGAGATCTGGATTCTAGTTTTGGCTTCATCCCTTACTGGCTCTGTGAATTGGACAAGTAATTTAACCTGTCTGAATATTTGTAGAATGAGAAATTGGACTAGATAAATTTTAAAGAGTTTTCTAGTCCCCACATGATTTAATTTAGAAGTCGAGCACTAAATCCTTTATAATAAATAATATGACACACAAAATATTTTTTTCCCCTTTTAACAGTTACTTTGGGAGCAAAAAAACATAGGCTGTTTTAGACTACATGTAATTTGAAAGTCCACATGAAAAATTAAAAGGACAGTTAGGAAAGGAAGGGAAGAAGAATGAAAGACTTATTTTTTTCTCCTTTTCAAACACTCCAGTAATCCACCGCAGCCAAACAACACTCACGGAAAGATGTAGGAACTAGGATAAGAAAAAAAGGTGAAAGAAATTGTTGTCAGTATCTTTTTAGCCTCTAGCTCTTAGGAATTTGTAAATGAATTCCAGCTAAGGTTAAGTTATTGTGAAATTCCAGTGAGGAACTGAGGAAAATGAGGCAGCCTGGAGGAATTTCTTTTAACAGAATCTACTCTGAAGACGTAGCTGCTGTGCATCTTTAAGGAAGGAGTGGCTCCAAATAAACAGGGGCTTCACAATGATTGAAAATGTAAATTTAGAGCGTTCCCCCTCTGTGTTCTCAAGAATTTTGTTCACAATTAAACTTAAAAAATTAAATTTAATTTACAATTTGAAAAATGAATCAAACAAAGTAACTTCCTGAGGATTATATCTGGCCTTGTAAAGAGAGTTAAGACCACATTCGTCAACCATGGGATACCTAATTCTTTATTTTTCCCATGAGAAAGTTCTTTACATAAAAAAGACCAAAGCAATCTGAGTTGTGCCTGAAATGCCAGAAAATCCAGGACTACATGATTCACTGAGCAGCTTAGCCAGGAATACTCAGGAGCTGCTTTTATGGAGCTGTGTGCACCTAACCTATTCATTGCGTCCAGCTCTTGCCTAACAGCACCTCAGAGGAGGAGACCTCCAGCAAAAGAAAAGGTTCCAGTCCTGCCAACTCTTACACTGTTTATCTTTTTACACTTCTGCTTCTCTCACCAGAATGTGAATTCCTGGAGGGCAGAGAAATTGTCTAATTCATCTTTTTATCCCTAGAGCCTATAACAGTCACTTGTACATAGCAGTTTTCTACTGTATGCTTATCAGATATATGGATGATGTAAATCTATGATTCAGTGTTCTAAATAATTAAAGGCAAAGTATATATAATAATTTTCAAACATTCTTAAGGTATGGGCAATAGTAGTTCTTTTCAGTTGTTTTAACACAAAAACAAATGGTATCTGGCATCTTTGAAAATTAAGGAGAATATGTAAACGTATAAACATATATATAGATATATAGATATATATATTCCTGAGTACATGTATGAGCATATGTTGTTTTGATTATTTCCACACATCTCTTGCCAAGCAAACTTTTCTAAAACACCATCTTTATTTTGTTATTCCCCTTATTAAGACCCATGATGGCTTGTAGTTGCATAATGTATTGGTTTGGAGCCTTAGGACAATCTAATGAAAAGCAGAGTTTTCAATTAAGTCCAAGATTTCTTCAGCATTGTGTAACAGAAATTATATAGAATTATGTTATGTGGACATAATTATTAATCAGTACTTATTTGACTGCAAGGGACAGAAATTCAACTCAAATTAGTTTAAGAGAAAAAAAAGGAATGAAGGAAGGAAGACAATATTTCTTTGAGTAAATGGGAAGTCCAGGAGATTGCATCTAGCTATAGGCATGGCTGTTTCCAGAGGCTCAAACAATGTTGTCAGGACTCTGTCTATCTCTCAGTTTCACTTATTTCTTTTTGGCTTCATTCTTCAGTAGGATTTCTCCTTTATGAGGGCAACATGGCCTCTGGCTGCCTTGGGTTCACATTCTTCAAGTTTAGCAATCTCCAAAGTAGGGGAAATCTTCTCAATCAACTCCAGAGGAGAAGTTATGGGGAGGACTCTGCTTGGACTGAACTGAGTCATGTACCCATTTCTCAATCAATTACTGTGGTGAAAGAATGGACTACTTTGACTGGCTAAATCTGGATCACATGTCTTAACCTTGTGGCCAAGGGAAGGTGGAGTCCCATGATGGTCGTTTTCCTTCAAGATCACTTGGAACGGAGTAGGGCAGTTCTCCACAGGAAAATGTGTGGCTATTACCAGATGGAAAATGTATGGACAAAAGTAGCTGAACAGTCTACTACACCAGGGCTGAGATGTAGCTTGTATGTTCAGGTCAGATGAACCAGCTGGCATCCATCCAGATAGCTCAGGGGTCTATTCTAAATGGCTGGTGTACATGCTGTACCATTGTTAACTATTTTGAATATCATCCCTGCCTGACAGCATTCCACCACTTACGAGTTAAAAATAACATATGTAAGGCAATATGAGCACTGTTGAACACATAAAGTGATTTATCTTTATGGAACAAAAATTACTTTGCACTTAAAATTTTTTTTGGCAGGGTAATTTTCAGAGCTTGATCAGCTTTGGAGCAGGGAAAGAGAATTGGTGAAACCAAGTGAATGCTCTTTGTTTTTTCTTAAGAAAAATATAAATAACCTGTATATATAGTACTTAATGAAGTATTTATATCATATTATCACTCTCCCCAATATCTAAAAGTGGTTTGACTTTCTGATAGTAAGATTGAATACTTCTGTCAGTAGTGAGGTTAGGGAAATGTGCACCGAAGCAAAGCTAAGTCCCAAGTCCCTAAGATGCCCTTCAAAAGCAGTCATCCATTTAATTTGATCTATTAAACAAACTTAGCAGTTGGGATGCCCACACAGTGAGGAAGGATGCTTAGAGATGGAATTCTGTGTTTAATTGGAATCTTCTGTCCTTTATTAGACAACCATAAGCTTCCAATTATACACACCATCTTCATTTCAAATATGGATTTATAAAACCTTATGAATTTTCATTCTTAGCAACAGATTAGGAATAAAAACAAGCTCCTGCCATGAACAGATATGAGGGGTTTTCTTTTCTCTTTCTTCCCTTTTTTGCCATATCCCAAAAGGTCATTGATAATTGACCAAATGGCCACTGTGTATCCAGAGCTGTCTTAGCTCCTTGGAGCTATTAAAAGGAGTTTTGAAAAATAATCCCTGTCCGTGAAGAATTTAGGTAACACGTCTCAGGAGAAAAAATTAACATGCCCAGAGCAACCAGGTCACACTTAAATGGCCACTTTGCTGTTTCCACTAATGATGTAATGACTTTCATTTCAGTCTGTTGAAATTTTACCCATTCTTCAAGGTCTGTCTCTAGAACTTTCCTTCATTTAGCTTTACTTGATTGCTTCAATGTTAGGTGGGGCTCACATTTCATTGAACCACCCACCCTAACTCTTGACACTTAAAATGTCTTCAGCGCTTCGTCATCTACAGCAGTGGTCCCCAACCTTTTTGGCACCAGGGACCGGTTTCATGGAAGACAATTTTTCCACGGACAGGGGGATGGTTCAGGCAGTAATGTGGGTGATGGGGAGCAGCAGATGAAGCTTCGCTCGCTTGCCTGCCACTCACCTCCTGCTGTGCGGCCAGGTTCCTAACAGGCCTCGGACCAGTACTGGTCCTCGGCCCGGGGGTTGGGGACCCCTGATCTACAGGATGCAGTCCAGCCTCCAGAGCCTGGTGAAGAGCCCCTGACTACCTCTCTTGCCTTATCTCCCCTTTCTCTTCTGTTTGTATGCTGCTTTGAAAGCAAACCAAATCCTGATACCAAACCTAAACCTGGTTTAGTAAACAAAACCAAACCAAAGTTACCAACTACTGTGAATTTCCATATCCTATCTTCTCTGCCTAGAATAGCCCTTTCCCCCCTTTTCCCCAGATTTACATCAGACAAACTCCCTCTCATCCATTAACCTAACCTCAGATATTAGTCTCTTAATGAGATCTCTTCCTTTTCCATCCTCTAGGTTGTGCTGTCTTTTGTACCTATTATCTTTTGTACCTATTGTTAAGATTCTGGGCAGTAGTCATTTGCTGTAATGTCTGCATTCCCCTTCTAGACCCTTAGCACTTTGAGGGCAGCCAGTGCCTTACTTATTTTGGAATCCTGAGTGCCTAGTAAGAGTGCCTGGCATTCAGCATGTTGTCCATAAAATTGTACTGAAATGAATTGGATTGCACTGAACTAAGAGGGAGTGTAGAGAAGACTTGGGGTAGCTGAAGATCTTAGGGTTTATAAAACCTGGGTTTTACGTCAGTGTTGAAAAGGAGGAAAAAGCCTTAGAGAAGGGGGAAATGATAGGAGTAATACCCCAGAGGTGAGAATGAGCCTGGCAAAAGATGGGGACTGTAAATGGTCATATCTTGCTGGAATGGAGGCTGTAGAGTGGGGAGTGTTGGGAAATAAGGTCAGAAAGGCCAGGCGGGGCCATGTTATGGAAGACTTTGAATGTCAATCAGAGGAGGTGAAACATGATGCAATAAATGCTGCAATTCAAGAAAAGAAAAATTTAGAAATATCCCAAGTATCTGTGTACAAAATGAGCTTATCACTTCTGCATGTCTCTGTTTTGGTACTCATCATATTGTTACTATTGGTATGTCACTGTCTAAACCGGCCTTGAGTCATCTGAACATAATAGAGTGGTGGTTTGAAGCAGAGTATGATGCGTTGGGAGTCAGAAGCCCTGGGGTTGAATTTCTGCTCTGGCACTAATTTGTTACCTGATATGGTGAAATCACTTTACTGCTCTAATCCCCACTGTTCTTATCTGTAAAATGAAGGCAGAAGGCAGGTGACATGATTCATGAGGTCCCTTTGATCTCTAGGAGTCTATATGTAGCAAGATAAGTAATTATTAGCTAATTTATTAATCTATCTCTGCCTCTTGGTTTTTGTTTATTTACCTGTCTTCTGGGTATCAGAGTTGCTTCATTAGACTGGTCTCTGACAGTCTCACAATCTGCTCTGCTGAGACCAGTCTCTGAGGTCTTGACCATCTTGTCACACCTAGAAAGCCCTTCCTAACCCCCCACCCCTCCTTAAAAACCCAGCTCCAGTCCAATATCTTTCTTAAAGCTGTTCCTAACTTCTCCAGGTCTCTGATATTTACAACACCCTTGCTTTTGGTGTTTAAAGATATTTTGTCATGAGTTATTCTTTATTTGTTTTATATTGACTTTTCTGTGTCCAATTAGTTTGTAAACTTATTAAAATAAAGAACTATTACATGCAACATTTGTTAATCTCCCCTACCCAGCTCCACCTCAGGACAAAGCTAGGCACAAAATAGTCATTTAATAATGTTCTTGAATATTGAACTGAGTGATGTACAGGAATATTACTAAAAATAGAAAAACCAGACCATCAAAAAGACATCTATAGGGCTTGGAATTGAAGTAATGTAGCATATCAATGATTTTGTAGATGGTATTTTGTACCCAGCAAAAGACTGTTTTAAGACAGGGTGAACTGTGAAGTTTCTTGTCTGTAGGCTTGTCTTGAATTAAAGAGTGGGTGATACTAGGGCCTAGAGATATTCCAGCCAACTCAAGGAAAAGAGAAAACAGAGAACTGTTTACTGAGTGACTTTGCTGTTGGACATGTCCCAACTGTAGCTTGAGAACATCAGGCAGAGTTACCACCCTGCTGCCACAGCCTCTGCCAACTTGGATAAGAAGCAGTGAAGTTGACCTGTCTTTTGGCTCTGAAACAAGATGAGGGAGCATACCAGCAGGCATGGGAAGGAAGAAGTTGTGAAATGAAAGACATGAAAAAGAGATGACTGACTGTGATCCTCTTTCCTCTTTTCCCCTATTACCCTGAGTCTCTCTCCTGCTTCCTTGACACCTGTAAAGTGGTATAAACCAGATCCTTGCACTTTACACCAACTGGGGTGTGGGGCCCTAGGGGTCTAGCTTGGGGCAACGGAAGGCAGTGTAAATCAGTTGTTTTAGGTTGTTTTGTTTCCTAAAGTGGTCCTATACGAAAAGGTTTGAAAATCACTACTTAGGTGATTAGCCTTTCAACAACCCAATGCTTTTAAAGCTCAATGCAGAATATAAGAGGAAAGATCACTGTTTGAAGTAGTTGAATTCTAGATCTGGCAGTGTCAGGGCTCTCTTGATTGTAAATTAGCTCATGGAAATAAAACATCTGAGGTTAGGAACTCCAAATCCTGATTTTGCTCTCATATTGCCTCAGGCTGTCTCTGGTAGGAAAGTCTAGAACTGTGGATTCACTGTACATCAGCCCCACGCCCCACTTTTTCGAATGCCCCAAAGCTGTTAGTGTTTATAACAGACGAAGTCAGCATTGTGTTGATTTGTCTTACTGTGTGTGGAAAATGTAGGAATAACTCCCATGTATCATCAACTATTTAGCCGGCGCTCAGTTCCTTAGCAGGGGAAATGGTAAGATTTATTAGGGAAAGTATCTGTCATCCCATATAAATAGATGCACAGTTAAAGCAGATGCAGAAGGCAGGGTGTATATTTCTGTGTGACTGATCATAAGGAACTTATTATCAAGAACTCTTTGGAAAAATCAGTCATTTGGGAAGATGGCAAACATAAGGATACACTTACATTTTTATGCAAAATAGTCCTCAAAACAGTAATTTTGACTTTAAGTGCATTATTGGGGTAGGAATCATTGTAATTAAAATTTTTTTTGCCTTAATTTTTTACTTTTGAGAATATATATGCAAGTGATAAAAGCAGCCCAATAGTAGAAAAAGGTACATAAAGTAGGTCTCTTTCCCACTGCGAACCCCAGTCCCCAGTCTCCTCCCCGCATAGGCCATCACTGTTGTCAATTTATTTGTATTATTCAGACACATTCAAGCTGATCTTCCCCTTTAGCTTTTATACACATGGCAATCCACTCTCCATATTCTTCTGCAGCTTACTTTTTTCCTTAACAATATACCCTGGAAATCATTTCTTATCAGACTGCATATATGGGCCAGGCTCATTGTTTCTAACAGATTTAACTGATGTTGACATCTTGCCGTAATGATTTTAGGGGTTTTTGTTTTGTTTCAACATTACAGATATACTTTAACCATACCCTCACTGCCCAGGTCCCCATTGTTCCCTGCCCAAAGGTAATCACTACACTGAAATTAGCATGTATCCCTTCTGCATGATTTTTATATATTTAGTGCATATATATTTAGTATTTCATTGTGTGACTCTGGCACCATTTATTTATCCGCAATTCTGTTTTTGAACGTTTAGTTTGTTTCCATTTTTTTACTGTTAAAAGCAATGCTACAGGTTAACATTCTATTTCACGTCTCCTTGGGCACATGTATGCAAATTTTTTAGGATATTCCCACAAGTCAAATTGCTAGGTCATAGGGTATGTGCTTACCAACTTCATTTGATATTGCAACATTGCTCTCCAACACAGTTTTTAACAATACAGCATTCACACCAGCCATGTTTAAAGGTACTCCCCTCTTTTTTTCCATATTCTTACCAACACTTGGGCTTCTCAGACTTCTAAAATATTGCCAGTCTAAGTGTGAAATAGTACCTTATCATGGTTTCAATTTGTATTTGTTACTGAGAGTATCTTGTCTTATGTTTTTTTGGCTATTTAGCTCCCTAATTTAATTTAATAATAGTAGTCAATTTAATAATTGACTATTGAAACCTTTGACAATTTTTCTACCACAGTACTTGTTTTTCCTTATTGATTGATAGGGATCTTTTTATATTCTGGATACTAATACCCAGTAATATGAATTATAAATAACTTCTTCCAGTCTGTGGCTTGCATTTTTTACTGTTTATGCTATCTTTTGTCTAATGGAATTTTTATATTTTAATGTATTCAAATTGTCATTGTTATCGTTTGTGCTTTTGGTGTTCTGTTTAAGAAAGACGAAGAAATGTAATGAAGACATTCTCCTATACTTTCTTTTTAACTTTCATGATTTCCCCCATACATTTAAGTTTTTAATCTGTGTGGGATATATTTTTGTTCTGACATGAAGTGGAGATTTATATTTTTTCCCCTGTATATGTACTGGCTATGGCCAGTTGTCTTAGCACCATTTATCTAATGGTCACGGCTCCCTGCTGACATGTACAGCTATCTCTGTCCCATACCAAGTTTCCATATATGTGTAGGTCAGTATCAACTTATTTTGTTCCTTTGACCTATTTTTATATCCTTGTTCCAATACCACAATGCTTAAATAGTTATAGCCTTCTAATTAGCCTCGTAGGGCAAGACTCCAGTCCTTAGTTTTCTTTTTCAAAACTGTCTTTGTTAGTTTTGTCTCTTTAATCTTCCACATGAACTTTAGGGTAGGATTATTAAATTCCTTGAAAAGTCTTGTTGGGATTCTGATTGGAGAGGCAGTGATTCATAGATCCATTATAAACTCACGGGGGGAACTATTGGAGCTACACAGTTATATCTTTCAATCCCTATATGTCTCATAATTTATCCAGTGCACTTTTTATGTAATGTTTTGTAATGTTTCCCAAATAGGTCTTGCATGTATTTTATTAGATTTTTGCCTAGGTATCTACTATAAATTAGCGATTATATATATATATATATATATATATATATATATATATATATATATATATGTAATTTTTTTTCTCTTACACCCTGAACATGGATCCAGAATGCTGAATTCTCTTATTTCTTTGAATTATTTGCCCACAAATTCTCTTGCAGTTTTCTATGTAAATAATCCTATAGTCTGCAAATAAGGACAATTAGTTTATGCCATTGGGGTGTAAATAGAAGTCATATACACAAATTCCAGTCATATCCCTAAAGGGGAAACATAACCACTTTCCCCTTCTCTCCTTCCTGCCACCTGGAATGCAGATGTGATGACTAGATTTGGAGCAATCGTGTTGGACTTGAAGCGATCTTAAGGAATAAAGATCACACAAAACATAACAAAATGATAGTAAGAACTTGGCTCTGGGCTACCCAACCAGTCTTTTACATGTAAGGGAAATAAAAAAAATTTTAGATAGTTCAGAGTTTTCTGCCACTCAAACCCAGTCCAGTCTTACAACACTATCAGGATAATGAGTGATAAATTCCCAGTTTGCCAGTAGTTTTTCTTTTTTTCATAAATTGTGTTTTTATAAATTGTTGATCTGTATTAAAGAGATGAATTATATTGATAGATTTTTAATGTTCAACCATCCTTGGGATTCTGTCATGATATGTTCTTAGAGTTTGCAGAGGTCCAAACATTTTATTTCTTACTTTTCCCAAGGTTTTAATATGAAAAAAATTTAAACATACAGAAAAGTTGATCTATACAGTGAATACCCATATATCCACTACCCAGATTCTACAATTAACATTTTACTTTATATTTGCTTTGTGTCTTATCTATTATGATATGTTTTAAAGGCTTTGCGTAATTCATTTAGCTAATATTTTCAAGTATTTGTATATGTGTGTTCAATGGTGAGGATAGCCAGTATTTTCTTTTCTTATGCTGTCTTTGTCCACTTTGGGTATCAAGAATATACTTATCTCATAAAATGAAGTAAGGAGCTCTTCTATTTTTGTCTTCATTGAAAAAGTCTGACCAATACAGGAAATAATCTTTGAAGATTTGGTAAGACTCACCTCTTTGGGTAAGTACTTGGTTGGCATGGTGCTTTTTTAATGGGTATATATATGTATTTAAAAAAAAATTTTTGGCTGCGTTGGGTCTTTGTTGCTGCGTGCAGGCTTTCTCTAGTTGCGGCGAGCAGGGGCTACTCTTCGTTGCGGTGCACGGGCTTCTCATTGCGGTGGCTTCTCTTGTTGCAGAGCACGGGCTTCAGTAGCTGTGGCTCGTGGGCTGTAGAGCGCAGGCTCAGCAGTTGTGGTGCACGGGCTTAGTTGCTCCGCAGCATGTGGGACCTTCCGGGACCAGGGATCGAACCCGTGTTCCCTGCTTTGGCAGGCGGATTCTTAACCACCTGTGCCACCAGGGAAGCCCAATAATGGGTATAATTTTTTTAAATTACAGATTCAATTCATTTAATGGTTATACGTAAATATATAGATAGACCTTTCTTTTTCAAGTCAGTTTTAGTGATTTATTTATTTCTAGAGAACTGACTGTTTCATTAAATTGTCAAATTTTTTAGTCTAATGATATTCATTGTATTCTCTAGTGCTTTTAAAAATCTTGACTCTATTTATAGTTATGTCATTTTCCTACTTTTTTCTCTTTTTCTCTCAATCAATTTTACTAGGTTTGTCTATTTTATTAGTCTTCTGAAAGAACAAGGATCTATTGATTCCTCATTGATTTTTCCCCTTTCCATCTATTTCTCTTTTTTCGTTATTATTTCTTTCCTTCTACTTTCTCCGTTCTGATTGACCTTCCTCTATATGTTTCCTTCTCTTGTATTATATGCATTTGAAGCTCTAAATTTTCTTCTAAATAGCATTTAAACTGCATACCACACATTTTAGTACTAGTGTTTTCATTGTCTGAGCAGTACTAAACATTTGGTGATTTCTATTAGTTTTTCTCCCTTTATAATTATTCAGAAATTTCTAAAATGAATAGGGCAGTATAACTATTCTATTGATTTCTAATTTTATTGCATTATTGTTAGAGAACACGTTTTATGTGATTTTGAGTCACTGATATTTGTTTGAAATTTTCTTTTTGACAAAGTTTTTTTCCAAAGGCAATTCAGTGGATAGTCTTTTCTTTTTTTATGTATTTTTGTTGAAATATAGTTGATTTACAATGTTGTATTAGTTTCAGGTGTACAGTAAAGTGATTCAGTTACACACATATACGAATATATATATATATAAAATATATATATTCTTTTTTAGATTCTTTTCCATTATAGGTTATTACAAGATATTTAGTATAGTTCCCTGTGTTGTACAGTAGGTCCTGTTGGTTATCTATTATATATATATATTAGTGTGTATATTTTAATTCCAAACTCCTAATTTATCCCTCCCCCGTCCTTTCCCCTTTGATAATGACATAGTCAGTTTTTAAAAAATATTTCATGTGTGCTAGAATGAATATGTTTCTTGTAATTTGGAGTATGGGATTACTTACATTATTTATGTCTTCTACAAATATGATTATAGATTTATACATGCATACATATATATATATTTGAGATTCAAAATTACTATTTCTTTGGTGTGAATTATTCTACTTATCCTTGTATTATGTTTGCCTTAAAGTTTAAAAAATTTGATATCAATATTGTTATACTAGTTTAATTTTTATTAATATTTTTCTAGTACATGTTATCCATCTGTTTACATAATGACCTCTCTGTCATCATGTTTTAGGTGTGTCTCTTATATTCAGTAACAGGTTGAATTTTTAAAAATCCTTCTGAGAATCTCTGTCTTTTAGTAGGCAAGTTCAAAATATTAATATTTATATGTACTCTTGTTATTGACCTATTTGGACTTATTTCTACCATTCAAGTTGTGTTTTCTATTTACCATTATCTAACTTTGATTCTTTTGTTTCTTCTCTAGTTTATATTAGGTTGATCTAGTTTTAAAAATTTATTCTCCCCTTTCCTCTCTCCTGAAAGTTTGCTATCTGTCTAAGGTTAGATTTAAAATTAAAAAGTCCCCTGTGAGAAATTAAAACCGCAGACTTTCATACTACTTTCCCAAGCTAGGGTTTGGACTTCTCTACTTCTCTTTTCATGGCAGGGGTAGCTCTTCAAGGGTCTTAATCCAAGGATATCTCTTGGGTCCCCAGAATCTGTCTCAGGGAGCTCAGGGTGATCCTTTATGCAGCTTCTGAACTTGAACCTTGAAGAAGGTGACCAAGAGCCTGGGCTGGGCACAGGGCCAGGCCTTCTCTGCCCAAAGCTGGGGGTAGGTATGAGAGACAAGAGCGCCTGAAGAAAACCCTGAACAAGAACTCTTTGGACCATCAAATGAATCAGAGGGTCAACTCAGACTGAACCCACTGTGGCTTTGTTATCTCTATTCTGTAGCCTCTTTTTTCCTTTTGAGCATAGCTATTTATTAAAAAATTATTTTCATTGCATATTAAGCAGCGTTTCCATGTGTAGTTACCAATCTGCAACACTCTAAAAAGCTGTGGGAGTTCATTTACTTACCTTACAGAATGTTTACAGGTTTAAAGTCTCATCTGCCACCTCAGATCTTGCTGTTTTTACTTTGTTTTCCTCAGTTCCTGTTTAGCCAACCTACAAGTAGATTCTTTTTCTCTGTCTTGCTCCTTGGCATTGATGATTCATTTTGAAGTTCTGAGTGGCTATTGTTCTGGCCTTCCCTCATATCACCTGTCTCTCAGACTGAGGAGATAAGCCTTCCCCCATGCACAAGCTCCTGGATACCATGCTTTGTTTATGTCCACAGTCCAGGTAGGACAACTAGACATACTTCACTGTGCTGAAGTTCCTGAGTGCACTGCCTTTCCCCTGTCCTCCAGCAGTTTCTGAAATGATGGCCCTGCAGATCTCGGCCTTCCTGGCTGGGCACGCTCCTGGCTTTGATGGAAACATACCCAACTGGAAGCAGCTGGCATGCCCAGGCCTTCCAGCAATGGGCTTTCCAATGCAACATGTGGAGGCCCTTATTCCCTGTCCCTTCCTTTTGGCTAGGTGGCTCCCTCCAGCCACAGGCACTCCCTGGGCAGTTGTCTGAGTTAACAGCTGAGCTTGGCCAGCACAGGCGCAGCTGTGGGTCCTGGCATTGCCACTCATGAGGAAATTCCCCAGAGAGCCCACAGACCTGCCTTGATTTCTCTTTCAGGTGTGACTATATTGGAACAAAGCCTGCTTCCTAGGTGTGAGCCTATGCAGTTACCCTGGACCCCACACTCGGAAAGGTCAGTACTTGGATTAATACTCTGCTGTTGCTATCTTGAAATTTTAAGTAAACTTGGAATAAAATGTCAAAATTTTGATTTTGCACTAGGCTCTGCAAACTATGCATCCTCTCCTTGGTAGAAACAGAGAACATTACTGACCCTTGGAGAAGTGGGTGGGGCTTATTGACTAACCCAGCTTCTTAGGAGTCCAGGGCAACAACCATTAGGAGTAATGGTTTAAAAATATTTTTTTAGATGTAGTGCTATATCCTGCAAAACTTATTCTTATGGGAAGCTTCCCTCTGAATAAAGCATTTTAGGGCTTCAGGAAAGTGAGAGGGTACAGTTCTAGAATAGCTGTCTGATAGAACTTTTTGTAGTGATGTTAATGTTCTGTATCTTTGCTGTCCAGTCTAGTGGCCAGTAGCCACATGTGGCTACTGAGAACTTGAAATGTGGCTAATATGACTGGGGACCTGAATTTCTAAATTTTAATTAATTTTAATTATTTTAAATTTAAAGTTAAATAGCCATATGGAACTACTGGCTACCATATTGGACAGTGTAGATCTAGAACCACAAAGTAACTTCTGACCTTTGGTGCTTTGATTATATTTTGCATTGATTCTATATCAAGAATTAAAGTTAGGCTTTGTCCAGAAAGGATTTTCTAAATTCAGATTTAAGGCATATCTAGAACTAGATGGGGAAACTGAAATCAGTGTTTTTTCATAAGTATGGAGAAGATATCCTTTCCACCTATGAAAGCTAGCCATGATGCTCATTGCTATAGCCTACAAGGGAGTTATTACATGTACAAATGAATTGCCTAGAGACTGCCCCTTCCAGTTCTAAGAGACTATGGAAGAAATATGGAAGACAAAGAAGAGGCAAGGTTAGGGGCCAGAGTCTTGGCAAGGAGTGATGGTGAGGAGGTGTCGTGGGAGGTGAGTTGATAGATGAGCTTGAGCCAGTCCTCCTGGGCCTGCATGACCTGGGTGTACGAGTGACCCAGCAAGTCCCATGTGTTCTGATGAGAAACAGAGGTCTTGAGAGCACAGAGGTATGTCAGAGGGCTCTAGTTAAAACAAAGACACAGCTGCGTAGGACATTTGAGAAGGCCAGAACTACAGATTTCAGAGCTAGATAGTACTTCATCTAAAAAACCACACCAGGAAAACTGTACTTCAGTGGTCACCAGTCTAGAGAATAGAAAATCCAGCCACTCACTATCCACCAATGAAGATCCAGATAATACCACCTCTGCTGCCGTTGGTCATCTAAACTCTTATAGACCCCAAGATATACAGACACTATCTTGAAGGAGAACGAAGAGATGGAGAGAAAATTAGAAAGTCAACATTTTCCCTAAAGAAACTAAAGAGAGTTAACATAAAGGGGTTGTCTGAAATATTGAACTGAACTAAGTTTAACTGAATGGGATAAATGTAGGGTTACTTTTCCTAGTTTTCTATGGATGAGCAGATGAGTTATGGAGAAATAAAGAGGCTGCATTTTCTTTGCACATCTAAGTGCACAGTGAATGAATTTGTGACCCCACTACAAATATATTTGGCTTCCTGCTAAGCCAGTTTGAACAGCAGTCCTATTCATAAGCTTTAGCAGAGGTGGAATATGTGATAGGGGTTGGGGTGAGGTTGCTAACCTGTTGTATTGAGCCTGGGAGCCAGCATCATGACAGAATTGGTCACTTAACTCATAGATCCTCTTTCTTCAAAGGCACTAGCCACCTCACATGGGAAGGTCATTTGCGGCTTATCTGGAAGGCAGTTTTTCTCTTATCACCTGCCTGGACATGGAGGAGGTTGTAGATACTCTAGCCTACTGGTCCAAGAGCTTTGAGATCAATGGGAGAGGGCCAATCTGGCAAATTATAGTGTCATTTTGCCTGTGCAGTGCCCTACTCATCTTCTTGTGCTGAATGAATCACATCTGGGATGAAGGAGGCCAGATCTACTTGGACAAAATCCTAATGAACTTATCTGGGTCTAACATCCCATCAATCCCTTGTCCATACAGTCCTCTGTGGGCTACACCACCACCTGCAGGCCAACTCTGAAAAGTACATGCCCAGAAAAATGGAAGAATTCTTGGACTGTATTCTGTAAAGCCAAGATATCTGCATTATGCTTCAAGTGTTTATGGTCCTAGAGTTAGAGTCCCCATGGCCCAGCAAATATATTTAGCAATTCTTGGAATTTACTACAAAATTCATTACACCTTTCTTCTTCTTGGCTGTTGTAATAACTGACATTCTCCAAAGGAGAGGAGGGTTTTTTGTTTGTTTGTTTGTTTTGTTTTATTTTTGGTGCTCAGAGGCAGATACCACCTTCCAATAAGCCTTGTTTAATTTTTCCAACTTTCCCCTAACCTACCTGACCTAGCCCAACCCACATGAATATCTCCAACCATACAGATGGGAGACATTAGACCGCAGGAGGACTCAAATTCAGCTCTATGCCTCCACATCTTGGGTTTTCCTTCTTTGGAAAACTGGCTTTTGGGAAAATTCAATTGCTTATCCTCCTTGGGAACAAAACTCATTTGTCAAAGAGGCTAGAGGAGCTAAGATAGATTCAGAAACTCATTTTGCACCAAGGTCACCTTTTTCAAACACTTTGGGTTTACCATTTCACACCCTGTCCTGGAAGCCATAGAACCATGAGGGACTCATCACCAGTCCTGGAAGTCATCTGGATGGGAATTCTAAGGACATCCAGTCCTAGCTAATAGATAATCAGGCACAGACAGGGCCCACACAGTTGGATTTTTATTGTCTCTAAGTGTAAGAGGAATAAAATGGTTTAAATTTATATCCTGAGCTACTGGACTGTCTTGGTCCATTCTGGCTGCTTTAACAAAATACCACAGACTGGTTTTTTTTTTTTTTTTTTAAATCTATGTAGGTTTTTAAAATTTATTATTTATTTATTTATTTTTGGCTGTGTTGGGTGTTGGGTCTTCGTTTCTGCGCGAGGGCTTGCTCTAGTTGCGGCAAGTGGGGGCCACTCTTCATCGCGGTGCGCGGGCCTCTCACTATCGTGGCCTCTCTTGTTGCGGAGCACAGGCTCCAGACGCGCAGGCTCGGTAATTGTGACTCACGGGCCCAGCTGCTCCGCGGCATGTGGGATCTTCCCAGACCAGGGCTCGAACCCGTGTCCCCTGCATTAGCAGGCAAATTCTCAACCACTGCGCCACCAGGGAAGCCCCAGACTGGTATCTTATACAACAGAAATTTCTTGCTCACGGTTCTAGACCCTGGAAGTATGAGATCATGGTGCCAGCACGGTCACCTTCTGGTGAGGGCCTCTTTCTGGTTCATAGCCAGTGCCTTCTCACTGTATCCTCATGTGGTAGAAGAGGTTAGGGATCTCTCTGGACCTCTTTTATAAAGGCACTAAGCCCATTCATGAGTGTTCTGTCCTCAAGACCTAAATACCTCCTAACAGGCCACATCTGCTAATACCATCACCTTTGGGGTTTAGAATTTGACACATAAGATCAAGTTCTACTTTAAAATGTTCAACTTGAAATGCTTACTAGACAACTAATGGAAATGTCAGGTAGGTAACAGGATGTTTAAGTCTGGAGCTCAGGGGAAATGCCAGGGCTGAAGAATATGTAGATCTGGGAGTTATTGACAAGGAAATAGAAATGAAAGCCATGGACTGGATAAAGTCTCCTCTAAAATGAGTGAATGTATTTAAGAACAGAAGTGGCTTAAACAAATTTAAAAATTGGGAATAAGAGGAAGAAGCCAGTCAGGGATGTAGGAGGAAGACCGAGATGGTATGTTGACTGAGAAACCAAGTGGTTGACTGAGTCAAATGCTGCTGAGAGGTCAAGTGAGAGGAGGACTGGGAATTGTTCAGAGGATTTGGAGAGATGGAGCTCATTGGTGATCCTGAGAAGAATATCATCTGCACTAGAGTTGTAGCAAAGAAAACATGACTGGAGAAGACTGAAAAGAGACTATGAAGTGAGGAAGTGGACACATTGAGTACTGACAACTCATTTTAGAAAAGGTGATGCAAGGGGACCTGAGAAGCATGTGTGGGAGTTAGAGGAGGGCATAGATTTTAGGGAGGACAGATTTATTTTAAGATAGGAGATATTATAGCATGTTTATATGCTGATGGGAATGTTCTAATAGAAAGGGGAAATGTGGAAATGCTGGAGAGAGTGGATGATGGAAAGCCTTTGAATAGGTAAGAGGGGATCCAGGGCTTAAGTTGTGAAGTCTAGGAGAACCTACACTACAGGACAGCTCTTCTGTCATAAGAGGAGAAAAGGCAAAAATTAGTAAATGTGCTGGTGGGAAACTGTCACAGCTGTCTTCTGGTTGCTCCTACTTTGTTAGTAAAAGTAGAGATGACGTCTGTTTCCACCAGTTCCCACTAGCCCAGCTTACTCAGACCCTGCTCTCAACGCAGATCCCCATCAATTTACCATGACAACTGAGTTGGAAGAATCCACTTATCACTCACAGACACAGAAAACAAACTTATGGTTACCTAAGGGGAAAGGGGGGAGGGGGGAGGGATAAATTAGGAAACTGGGATAAACATATACACACTACTATATATAAAATAGATAACCAACAAGGACCTACTTTTTAGCATAGGAAACTATACCCCATCTTATGTAATAACCTATAAGAGAAAAGAATCTGAAAAGAACATTTTATACATATATATATATACACACATATATATACATATATACATATATATATAAACTGAATCACTGTGCTGTACACCTGATACTTGCGTGATATTGTAAATCAACTGTACTTCAATAAAAAATTAAAAAAAAAGAAGAGCCCACTTATCTTACGAAAGATTCTGGATTCCCATCAGTGTCACAGCCAGCTCTGGTACTTTGTCCATTAGAAAGGATACCAGTTAGAGAAGCAAATACATGAAATTACTCCATTTGAACTCAGAATCCACCTGAGCATGTTAAGGCTTTTCAGCTACCCAAACTGGACAGTGCAACCTAGTGGAGTGTGAGGTGGAGGAGGAATAAGTCATGGTTAAAACATTCACCATTGACAGGCTGAGGTTTCTGACACCCTATAAAAAATCAAGAAAACAACCTTAAATGTTTTAAGCGCCTAACTTGCTTGTTTTCAGTGGTTTTCCCAGTTTGTCCTCATATTTGGATACTTTGGAATTAAGTGTTTTTTAATTCCGCCTCTCCCTCAGTTGCTTCCTCTTGAATCTCCACCTCTTTATCTCCAGTGAGCCTCAGCCATGTCCCAGGCTCCCAGCTACCGTATCTCCTCCCTGCCTGGTCCCTGCTTCTTAGGGAGGAAGGTCCTTACACAAATGTGAGAACATGTAAAATAGATTTTAAAAGGATTAACTAATGTCACCATGAGCTGTCACTGATTAATCAAAGCAGCAGCAGCAATAGCAGAGCTTTCTGAGCAAGATTTTGCCATTTAATCTTTTTCATCCATCTTTAGCTCTGAAGGAGAAAAAAAAAAAAAAAGCCGTCTAAAGGAACAACACATCCTCCCCTGTGAAAATGAGTGAAAGTACAGATGAATTAGGATTTAGAGAAGATGAGGCTAAGGAAGGTTGCTTCCCCATGGAAGACCACACACACACACACACACACACACACACACACACACACACGCACACATGCTTTGGTCACTACTACACATAGCAACTTAGCAACTACATTTATTGCAGCTTACAGATGAATGAATAGCAAATTTAAATGTCTTTTTTGCCAGTAAGAATTTTGTAGCAAAATAAATTGAAAGCCAGATATCTAGTTCGTCATGTGCAATGACACAGAATGATTTGGGAACTTCTTGTTTGGAAGCACCTTCAGAGTTTTTTACAAGTAGGGTGACCAAACGTCTCAGTTTGTCCAGGACTGATTCTTAAGATTCTGAGTATACTCTCTGAGGCTGGGTTAGAGTCCCAGGATTCTTTGGTTGAGAGGTATCTGTTTGAGCAAGCATCTTCCTGGGTGGAAGTCTTCTTGCATCTTGTTGACTAGGGATGTAGTCCCTGACCCTTGAGTGGGAAATTCCTGGCTCTTTTGGAGGCCTCTAGCCTAAAAACTGGGTTAAAGTCCCAGGTTTCTTTGTTTACACGTTACCATTAGTTAAGAATACAGGAACTTCTCAGTAGACTGAAACCCCCTTCTCATACCCCTGCTGACTGTGAGCTCCACCACTATGGCACTAACTGTGTCCATTTCCTTTCTTGTTGGAATGATTTTACTAAGAATAATTTGGAACTTCAATGACCTCCCCAAACTGGTTCCTGTAAGACCTCTCCCTTACAATTGCTTCTGTTCCTCCTTCCTCCTTTTACTACCTTCAATCTTCCCTTCAGCTACCTTGAATCCTTTGATATGACTGCCTTCTCTACCTCCTCCATCTCTCCGTCCATGCCTGCAAGACTGCCTTACCACTTCAGCCCCTCATTTTCTTACAGTCACTTGAACTTTAGGTCTCCTGTCCCCCACTGGGGACTCTCAAGAGACTCAGGGACCCTCCAAAAGAAACTACATATCAGGGTAAAAGAATATCTCATAAGTCTCCTCCACAAATATTGGTAAAAAGCATTAGCCCTCATATTGAGCAGGTAAGCTTAACTTGTTCCATCTGTAAGAAATACAATTTGGGTAAAAATATAAAGTGGAGCAAAGACAAGAGCCAACTATTTTATATAAACCACTGAGTTTTATATTACTATGTTTACCTGCCTCATGGCTAAAATTTTAGAAGGAAAGCTCTAAGGTCTATATATGCATCTGTCTGTATGTTTATATATGCATGTTTGTATATGTATGTTTTATATATATATATATATATGTGATATTTTTCTACTTCAAGATGGTATTACCAAAGTAATTTATAAAATCACATAAAAGAGCTCTATTCTGATTGGCTTAGAGATAAGTAAGTGATTATATAAATTAAATATTTCTAAAATTCCCAGAAATATAGAAAGTAACCCAAATGCTTTTCAAGTTTATGCAATTTGGAAAAATCTTAGATAAATAAGACTAGTTTAGTATCATTGGTTTAATAAGAACAGCTATGTCTTCTGAGTTATCAGCATTAAGTATAACAACAGCATATATTTTGCATTTAACTCTTTTTAGGTATCTTTGCTTTTGTGATTTTTTTGATACTTGTCTAACGTGCATGTACTGTGAAAATAGTTAACAGGGAAATAGCTTGAGATGATGTCCTGCTTTGTTTAATGTTATAATGTATGTACCTAAAAATAGTTTCCAAAATCTTTGTGGTAACTTGCAACCTTAGAGTTGTAGTAAGTTAAGTAATAGATATTCATTGACTATCTATATCACCTTCTAAGTGAGGAGAAACTACTAAACCTTAAATTACTAAGCACAAGTTTATCTACTTTTGGCTTCTTATTTTTGTATGGTACAGAGATGCTAAATATATTTAAGTCTGTTAATAAACATCTTTTTGACACATTGAAAAATTGTACTATCAGGAAACATATACCTATAAAAATTGAGATGGTATATTCATAAAATTTGCTAGTCTGCTGCAGAATGCTGGTATAAGACAATTCACAATTGTTTACTTTGTATTTTTCTCTATTTAAAAAAGGCTACTAATTGTTAAAAATTATAATCAATGTATGTAAATTAAACTACTAGAAACAATAAGGGTCAAGGGAAACAACTTTGTATGAAAAGTATGCAAGGAAAGTAGATTGTATTTTTGATAAGGAAAAGTATTCAAGGTATGTAGGATAGGTTTTTGTTACTGGAACAAGATAGTAATTATGCCCTAAAGTGAAAGAGGAAAATATAGGACAAAAACTGAATGGATATTAAAAAGTTGTAGAAGATTTGCAGGAAAGGAATTTTGGAAAAGGAATCTTATCTCATGTGGTCAAAGTTGGTTAAGACTGGATAGATTTATTTATAGGGTTTTTTTAAAAAAAAAAACAAAATGAACTTTAGTATCAAAAGTACACTGATGCATAGCTGGAATTTGGTTTTCTCCCTGTTGAAATAACAAAGTTTTTTTTTGTTTTTTTTGTTTTGATTTTCGTCTGCTATTAAGAAGAGATTGTAAAAGGTTTTTCTTTATCTTTTAAGTAATCCCCCTAGGAAACAAAGATATGGTGTCTTATCAGAATAATTAACTATGCTTTATGTTAACCTTTATCGTGTCCTTAATTATTTAAGAGAACCAAATCTTCTCACTTTTAAAAGAGCTAACTCTTTTTAAAAAAAAAATAGTCCTGTTATCTCCTCTATTTACTTTTGAATTCTTTTATCATCATTTTGGTTAAATAGGTAGCTAAGTAACCATAACCTGGGATTGTATTTAGCCAAATATTCAAACCTTTGGACATTTTGGACAATTTTGCCTTCTCAGAATCAAATCCTAAGTGAAAGTTTGATTTTGAACTGACCCTGAGATTTCTCAGATGGCTTTTGGAAAATCTCAAAGGATTTTTTCTTTCATCTTGTAAAAAGAGAGATGCCAAAAAGCAATTCGTTTTATTTGATTTGTTCTGTTGCATGAAAAGCATTGTCAAATAAGAGATGCTTTAACCTTCTCTAGGTTATATTTGCATGGATAAAATGTTGTTAATGTAAGTATTTAAGATATTGCATGAAATTTGTCAATACCCTCACTGTCTATGATATGTTCTGGTATAATGTTATCAGTCATAATTCCAGTTATTATGTTTTATGCCATAGAAATACCAAATTCCCTTGTCAATTGCATCATTTTTATAGTGAACTGCCATCAGAGCTTTAACCACTGCCATTTTAAGTTTTTTGTCAGAAACAGATAGTTTTTGTTTTACTCTGATTCTTCTCTGAAAGCATTGGCAATCGGCTATAGGCCAGAGTGCTTCATCTTCAGCAAAAAGGGATTGTCTCTGAGACCCGTGGAAAGGACTGGCTATGACAGTTCTCTGGGATACAGGCTTCTGATGGCATTGTTTAAATAACTTTGAGACCATACCATTCAACTGAGAAAGGATTTCCAGAACTCAAGTAAAGAATCTGATGGTTGCATAAAACTGCTAACCCAAGACCAAGCAGAATGAGAATTGATTGCATGAGATTGAATGAACTGATGGAGGATGATTATAGCCTTTGTTTGGAATATTGCTGCTGGATTTAAGGAACCTCTTTCCCTTTTCTCTTAAGTTATCACTCACAACAATTTAGAAGATAATACTTTTATAAACAGGAGTGAAACATTTATCTTTTTCCTTGCCTGATCCCTCCAGAATTCAGAAACTCTTATTGAGAATTCTCATTTTAATGGCAATATAATTATTTGCATAAGTTCAGTAAGAGTCTGTCCTCCTTGAACAGAATTTACTTGGAAAGATTGGTTATATAGCAAAGGCTTTTACTGGAATGTCATATTTGGGAATATTGTACATAGAATCATATACAAACAGATAATTTTAAGGAACTCAGGCTGACTTTATGGAGCCAATGCTTACAAAGCCCTTTTGAGAAAACTGGGCTGGTAGCTAGTTTATAGCGTTCCAAGCCTTACAGATGAATAAGGAAGGCTGCTTCCTGGCAAACCCAGGAAGCTTAGGATATTTTGGGGACCTAGAGAAAAGAGAAATTTACCCAAATCTATAGGTTCTACAGGTAATGCCTGGTGGCAAGTTCTTGGCTTGGCTTCCTACCCTTGAAAGGCTTTTAAAAATCTAATTTGAGATTACTTTTGAAGAGTTCCAGCAAAGCAAACTTTCAAAGGTCTTTGTGGTTGATTACTGTTCTTGCTGCACTTATGTAAATAATAGGCCAAATCTAATGAGACCAGACTTAAGAATAATGAAAAAAAGGGTGGGTGTAAAGAGAAATTTTATGTCAGTGGAAAACTATAGCATACCCTTGTGGGTTATGACTCTAGTCCTGTTCATTATCTTTCAGGTTTTTTTATCTACTTGTAAATTGGACTGAATCCTGCCATCTTGCACATTTTGTCAGTCCTTACCAAATTCTAGATTCTTATAGTTTCCTCCAGTATCTGGCTACAACTCTTCAAATTAACATTTTCAACTGTTCTCCCACTTTCCCAACTTGGTGTCACTGAGAACCAGAAACCTGTTTGCCCAGTTCCTTACTGGAACTCTAGGTTGTCTTGCAAGCTGAAATTGGATGACAGGCAACCTTCATGCCTAGAGCTGCTGCTGTGTAGGCCACTCAGGAAGTTTACTGAAAGTTCCACATCTTCCATGCTCTGCTCTGGGAAATAACCATGACTGTGACACTGATTTCCATGCCATCACCAAAGATATTCAAACTGGAAACCAGGAAATTTGTCAGATTGCCACTATTGTTCTCACTATACCATCTAAAGACGCTTCAAGCCCAACATTTAGAAATCTTCTCAACTGGCTTCCCTCTGGACTCAGAAACTGGTTTTATAGTCTGTTCCAACCTTTAATCTTTGCTTTTCTTTTCATTTTCATAGAAATTCCCCTTATTAAATGCCTGATGATTTGCACTATCCAGCAAATATACTCTACTACCAAATCCCAACAGATGGTTCAGTTTGTTCTTAATGAACAAAAGGAGACTGAATGAGAAATGGACTTATATTGTTCAGAGGAAAGAAAAATGTTTCTTCTTTCCCTGAACAAGAGGAGGGGCTGACAAACTCTCAGGCCATCATTACAGCCTTGTCTTGTCTTTGCCATGTGTAGTCCAGTTTTAACAAGAATGCTGCTGAATAAGTTTAGTCAAGGTCCCCCCCACTATTACTATCTGATCCCTCTCAATACATGGCCAGGTCCCTCATCCCTCACATTTGATGTATAAGTCCTTCACCTGCCTTTTGCAGGAAACGCATTAAAAAATCATCCCTTTATTCTTGCTGTCTCCTCTTAGTAATTTTGAATCCACTGACCCCCTCACTTTGCTCATTGACTGTAAATCGCCACTTGTCCTGTTGTATTGGAAGTTGAGCCCTGTCTCTCTCTCCTGTTGCAATAGAGTCGGCTCCTAGTACAATAGTCTTGAATAAAGTCTTCTTTACTATTTTAACATGTGTCAGAATAATTTTTTTCTTTAACAGACATATCAGGCAAAAGGGGTTTCTTAAATCAGTAAATGAGCCACCAGAAACATTAGAATCAGCATCTCCTCTTTACAGGTCATTTTGTCCCATCTCCCACCCAGTTTTGGAATCCCTCAAACCTCAACTTGTAGCTCAGCATATTATCCCTTCCCCTTACTTTTGGCTGCTTAACACATTTCATGGTAATCACTAATTCATCACATGGAACTGAATAAGAACCATTTAATATGATTATCTTCTCCATTAAAGCTGTCATCATAATTAGAGCTGCAGTGAACTGTTTGCCAGGATTATAACTTCTGCCAAGAAAAACTTGGGTGTCATTTTAGAAAAATTCTTAGGTGGGGGAGGAGATCAGGACCATCTGTGTCAGGATCCAAAGTGGAATAAAGAGAAATAAAGCCCCTTTCCCCTGCTATCTACCAAACTCTGCCCAGCCCTCCAACTGGACCTTGCCAAAGACTTTAGAATGAATCAGCTTTCAAGGTAGTCTGAAGAGCACACCCTCTCAGGGAATGAGCCTTGGAAAAGTCATCTTTAAGAAGAGAAAAAAGGGGCTTCCCCAGTGGCGCAGTGGTTAAGAATCTGCCTGCCAATGCAGGCGGCCTGGGTTCGAGCCCTGGTCAGGGAAGATCCCACATGCCGCGGAGCAGTTAAGCCCGTGCACCACAACTACTGAACCTGCGCTCTAGAGCCGGTGAGCCCCAACTACTGAGCCTTCATGCCACAACTACTGAAGCCTGTGCGCCTAGAGCCCATGCTTTGCAACAAGAGAAGCCACCGCAATAAAAAGCCTGCGCACCACAACGAGGAGTAGCCCCTGCTTGCTTCAACTAGAGAAAGCCCGCGCGCAGCAACAAAGATCCAGTGCAACCAAAAATAAATAAATGCATTTATTTAAAAAAAAATGAAGAGAAAAATGGCAGCAGCAATAGGCCTTCGTGCATAACGCTTCCTAAAAGTTGTTCCACATGGTTTTGTTTGCCACCCCATGGTTTCCAGGGCAACCACCTAAGCCAGGACGGAAGAGAAGGAGACATGAGGCTAGAATGGGACCACCCACTGCAATTCTCATTTCATTCTGATGGCAAGAACCTTTATGTTGATTCAAAGTGTTTGTCAGGCCTCTTGCTGTGAATCCCTGGAATAACATTTTGCCCTGATGGAAGTCTGTCACAGGCTGCTGCTCCCACATCCCCCCATACTGAGGTGTTTTTAAGTGGAGCCAAATATCCCAGGGGAATTTTCTCTGCACTGCTAGCATTGTCACACATTTTTGGATTACACACTGTAAATTATAGATAAAATACATTATGTTAATTTCTCCTGCATATCTTCTAGTTATTTTTAGGAAAAGCGTCTTTGCAATTCAGCTTCTCAGGTAAATGTTTCAAATGAAGAGAAAAATGAAACCAAGGCATAAGGATGCTCAAGGCTGAGACTGAAGCCACATCATAGTCTGGCACTTTGCAATGAGCATGTGTCCAGCATGGATTTTAGTTGCAGACGGTGGAAGAAGTTCTTTACCAGGCGTCATTAGACTTGGGTGTGACTTCTGGCTCTGCAAGTTTTTGGATATGTGACTTTGAAGGAATTTATTTCATTTCTGTAAGTCTTCATTTCACCACCTATGAAATGAGAAATGTTCAGCGAGACCTCTCAGGTGCTTCTACTTCTCACGCTCTTTGCTAAACTGAGGGAAATGCCCTCAAATCTCATAAAGCGTATTATATTGACTGTCTTTGAAAAGAATGAATGAAGTCAACCTGTGAACATTAAAATATTCAGTAGCACCGAAACCCTTCAAACTTTATGATCTCTTACTGCACTGGGGTTGTTGATTTTTCACTTGCTGTGCTGGATATCTCCCATTTGCTTCTCAGATCAACTGTCCATTGTTCTCCACCCTGGGAGGTTGTCCTGCAAAGATTACAACACAGGGTCTTGTCCTCTGACTTCTAGGTGGGTTCAGCCACTGGGCAGGCGATTGAAAGGAGGGCAGAGTATGAGGTTTTGCCCCCTCCATTCTCCCTGCCTGTGAGAGGTTGCCGTGAACTAGCTGCATCCCTCACCAGAGGTCACAGCTCCTGGAAGGCATCCTCTCTACATCACTGTCTCCAGTTTTCCATAATGGCTCTTAGTCAGTTCGGGCTGCGATAACAAAGTGCCATAGACTGGGTGGCTTATAAACAATATAAATTTATTTCTCACATTTTAAGGGCTGGAAGTTAGATCAGGGTGCAGGTTGATTCCGTGTCTGATGAGAGCCCACTTTCTGATTATAGACTGCCAACTTTTTGCTGTATCCTCAAGTGATGAAAAAAGGGCTAGAGAGCTCTCTGGGGTCTCTTTTATTCAGGTGCCAATCCCATTCATGGGGGCTCCACCGTCATGATCTAATTACCTCCCAAAGGGCCCACCTGCTAATACCATCACGCTGGGGGTTGGAATTTCAACATATGAATTTTTGGGAGACATAAACTGTTCATAACAGGCTCCTTCTTGCTACTTCAGGCCTAGGGGTACTGCATAACCCCTCTGGTTCTCTATGCTCCGTGCATATCTTTAAAAATTGGTCTTTATTCAAGTCTCCCCAAATGATGCAGTTTGAATGAGCCATCTATTGCTTGTCTGTACCCTGACTGATACACTCAGTTTCTTGAGATACAAATGTGGCAAGATTGGAAAGGCCATGGTACTTATTACTTCTGTGTATCCATTTTCCTCGAATATATACTTTTCCCCCTTAATTGTGACTCAGAAAATATAACAATCTCTATGCAATGCTGCTTGGTAATATAGTACTTGATCTCTGTACATGCTTGTATTAGACAGGAGTCAGAAGCAAATAGAAACCAGCCTAGTCGTTTAAGTAGGAAAGGATTTGATACAGGGAATCCGATGCTCACAGTTAGAAGGGATGGAGGAGTGGGCTGTAGGCGGGGCGTCCAGGAATGACTTCCAGAATACCACCCAGAGCTGACCTGTTTAGAGAACTATCTCTGCAACAGTCTGGAAGCTGGGGAATCAAGAAGCCTGTGTGCCACCTGCCAGCTCCAAGATCATACTACTTTTGCCATAATTCAGGAATCAGAAAGTTGTAACCCCAATTGTTGGCCCCAAACCATATGTACCTGATTTGTACCATCAAAATGAAGGCCTTCCTTCCTTCTTACTTGACTCAGTTCTAAATTTGCTTTTCACACGTGTGTCTAATTTGTGGAGCCTAAATCATATTCCTAGTTGCAAATGAGTCTGGGAAATGTCATTTTTAGCTTTTCAGCCTCTGTAGTATGGGCAGGCACACTAGAAGGAGATTGGGATGAATTCTGAGCAAGTCAGTCTATCTGTCACAAGATTATGTCTGAAAGCATGTTTCAAGTGGCATACGAAAAAACATGAACTTTGGAGATTAAAAAAAAAAAAAAGAGACTAGAACTCGAATCTCTGCTCTAGGATTTACTAGCTGTGTGACCTTGGGCAGGATGCACTTATTACTGGACCTATTTTTCATCTGTATAATGAGAATAATAATGCCTACCTCACAGAATTGTTATTCGTTTATCCATATAAAAGATTTTTACTGATTGTTATATTAGCACCAGAAGTTTTAGTTGGTGGTGACAAATCTAATTGATTGGTTAAGCAGAAAAGAAATGTATTAAAGGATATTTGGTAGGTCACAGAATTGCCAGATGGGCTTGAGAGCCAGGTTCAAGGCTGAACTTCCAGGACACCACCACTAGCCTGAGGACACCGCTACTGCCTCCACAACCCCCTCCTGGAATTCAGTGCTACATTTTATACTGCCAGGAGGAACTTGACTTTACTGATGCAGATGCTGCTGCCAGCTCTGTTACCAGAAACTTAACAGTGCCACCTCCGAAGGCCAAGGGGCAGTGGCGCTCCTGTCACTGGCAAAAATGGATTCCATGTGGCATCTCTCCCTCAGATTGGTCTCTTCTCAAAGGAAATTTTACAAGGGTGACAGATGTTGCCTGGGTCACATGCTTGTGCTCAACTTCAAGGGGGACTAGGGAAGCATGATTTCTGACTTTTAACTTGGGGAGGAAGGAAACTCTCTATCCAAAGGGAGAGTGTTCACAAAGTGCTGAGACCCAGACAAATGCCCACTTACTTCCTCCAAATGGCTAAGCAAAACGGACATTTATTGGCTCTCATTCTCACTCTCCTTTTCTCTGCCCAAGCACCATTCTCCCCAAAATGGTGGCATGCTGGTTCCTGAGAGCTACAAATTTACATACTATCATCCACGCAGTTCCTGTGTAAAGGCTGGTCTCTTTCCCAATGATTCCATCAAAAATCTGTGGTTGAATTTATTGTTTTAACTTGGATTGCATGAGCTTTCCTAAATCATTCATTGAGCGAGGGAGATGGAATAAATTAACACACTAGGTTTGTGTTACATGCCAAGTGAACTGGAGAAGTATAGGTTCAGCCCTTCTAGAACTGTTTGGCTCAAGCATTGGGTGAGAAGTGTTTTATAAAGGAAAATTGGGATGCAGGGCAGGCAAAAACAATTGCTTTCCACTATAATCTTCCTGACAGTTCAATATCACTCTTTCTCTAATGCATACAGTGTCATGTGTTCCCACCCACAATAGTGCAGCTCTTCCACGTACACCTCAAAAGTCCCTTCCTCCACAGGCTCTGTGCCAGTTACTGAATCCAGCTCTAGGGTTTCTCAGCAGTGTGCATTTAATGTTTAATTTCATGTGTTGATTTGACTAGGCTGAGGTATTCCCAGATAGCTGGTGAAACATTATTTCTGGGCGTATCTGATGAGGATCTCAAGGGTGTCTCTATTTAAAAAGGACTTCTAAGAATCTTATAGGTGCTGTCCCTCAGGAGCCTAATAGGAAGACCAAAGTTAGAGAAGGGCTTATCTCGAGACTTTTGGGTATAGATTTTGTTTAATGGAGTGGATTATAAATTGATTTATGAAAAAAATCCACAAAGGTTTTAAAAGAATTATGTCAACTTGGACTGAAAGGGATAGTGATGATACAAAACTGAAAGAGCTCTTTGGATTCCCAAATTTCTGTGGGCAGAAGCAGGCTGGAAAAATTACTCAGTTGCTACTGTGGGCTATTTTCTATGGAAAATGAAGAGGTCAAGAATATGGAGAGTAGAGCCAAGAGCCATGGTGAATCATTCCTGGACAGTAGGACTGATCCTCTAATCAAGGAACTGGCAACACATATCCAGCTGGATTTTAGTATTGCTGTAGGCCAATAACTCCTGTGTGCTTCATTCCCCCCTTTTTGAATGGCAGGGTCCATTGCAGTTATTTTGCAGCCTATCCCATCACTGTGTGTTGGGAATGTGCGGAAGAGCTATTTTGTCTCTTTAGTTCACAGGTCTACGATCAAAAGGAACTATTCCTAGGGTGCTGTATTGGAGGACACATATCCAAGGAGACTTAACTTTACCTACACCTAATCTAAATGACAGTATTTTCCCTTTCCGCCAGGCACCGCATAGTGCCTGACATATAGAAAATGCTTAGAAAATATTTGGTAAATGATTGCATGAATAGAAGAATATGTTATTCATCCTACTGGAAAAATAGACATTATGATTAGGAAAAATAATTATTAACTGGCATAATGATAGATGTATAGAATTGAGAGTTCAGAAATAAGCCCATACATTCATGGACAATTGACTTTTGACAAGGGTGCCAAGACAAGTCAACAGGGGTAATAAGAACAGTGTCTTCAAGAAATGGTGCTGAGAGAACTGGATATCCATTTACAAAAGAATGAAGTTGTACCCCTATCTCATACCATATACAAACATTAACTCAAAATGAATCAAAGACCTAAATGTAAGAGTTAAAACTGTAAAACTTTTGGAAAGAAAGATAGGTATAAATCTTTGTGACCTTAGAGCAGACAAAGGTGTCTTAGATATGACACCAAAAGCACGAGCAACCAAAGAAAAAAAGAAAAATTGGACTTCATCAAAGTTAAGTATTTTTATGCTTTGTAGGACACTATCAAGAAAGTGAAAAGACAACTCCAAGAATCGGAGAAAATATTTGCCCTCCCCCACAAACCTCTTCTACTGTCGATTCTAAATTCCCCTGATGCTTAACTATTACCTCTACTTGTTTCAGTGGCTAACCTGATGGTATGAATAAAACCTGCATTCCTGAGGGATCTGAGTCACACATTTGGCTTTGATTACTAGTTCATGAAGGTGACAAAATGTAAAACATATGGGTAATATAAAAGGAGCTTTTAAGGGCTTATATTGTGAGATAAGGCAAGGGTCAGCAATCTATGGCCTATGGGCCAAACTCAGCATACCACATGTTTTTGTAAATAAAGTTTTATTGGAAACAGCCACACTCATTCATTTACGTATTTTCTATGGATATTTTCGTGCAATCACTGTAGAGTTGAGTGGTTGACAGAGAGACCCTATTGCCTGCAAAGCCTAAAATATTTACTATGTGGTCCTTTCCAGAAAAAATTTGATGACCCCTGCTCTAAGGCAATCCTTGTCAATAGGAAGTGATATGTTAGTGAAATGCTCAGAAGAATATCATTCCAAATGCTCCCTTTACCTTGCCTCTTGGCCTCTTCTTATTAATTCCATACTTTGAGAGACCTCTCAGCTTTCAAAGCATTCAAGATCTGCTGGGAAAATAATTGTGGCAGAGTCTGATAGTTCTCAAGTACACATTCTCCTCTTTTTCACTAAAGAGAACAGTTGAAGTTTATCTAGGCATATGGCTGCCAAAAATAAAGATTGCAGTTCTCAGCTTCCTTTGCAGCCAGGCATGGTCATATGACTAAGTTATTGTCAATGAGATGTCACTTCCAGAGACTATCCCTAAAGTAAAGGTTATCCCCCTTGGGTTGTATTTTCTACGTCTTGCTGGTAGGAATGTAGATGCAATGACCATGTATCCAGCAGCCACCTTGAACCATGCCTGTACAGTCATATCCTCGTGTTGATAAAGAAGAAAGCTAGAAGGAACCTAGTCCCTACCAGTTAGACATTTTATGTGAGAGAATAACATCTTGAATGTTAAAGGCCCAGTGAAACTGGGTTTTCTGTCTCATGCTACACCACCTAATTCTTACAGATACAATATCATAGACAGTAGAATTATGGCTCTCTGAGGGCAGAGAGCTTGTCTGTTTGAGTCATGGCTACATCTCCATCATTTGAAATGATGCTTGGTGCATAGCAGATACTCAATAAATATTTATTGAAAGGAACATATGAGTAAAATATTATAATGAAGGAGAATGAAGAACCAATACAAATTACTGAGAACAGCACTTCCCACATCTAGAGAATTATTTTTAAATTGTGGTTAAATATACATAACATAAAATTTACCATCTTAGCCATTGAAAAAATTATGGTAAAATACACATAACATAAAAATTTCCATCTTAACTATTTTTAAGTGTACAGTTCCTTGGTCCTAACTACATTCACATTGCACAGCAATCTATAAAACTTTTCTCACCTTAATAGCTAAAACTCTGTACCCATTAAATAATAACACCCCATTCTCCCCTCCCCTCAGCCCCTGGCAACCATTATTCAACTTTCTCTCTCTATGGATTTGACTATTCTGTGTACCTCATATAAGTGGAATCATACAATATTTGTCCTTTTTTGACTGACTTATTTCATTATTAGCATAATGACCTCAAGTTTCATCCATGTTGTATCATATGTTAGAATTGCATTCCTTTTTAGGGATGAATGATATTCCCTCGTGTGTATATAACACATTTTGTTTATCCTTTCATTGTCCATGGATGCTTGGGTGGCTTCCACTTTTCGGCTGCTGTTATGTGAGTAATGCTGCTATGAACACAAATATACAGAGAACGTTTTTAAATTTTCAGATTTCTTAGATTTTCTGACTTACTGAGTGAAAATCTTAGAAGTGGGAGAAGAGGAGTGAGGAGCCGTTTGGAAGATGTATTTTAAAATGTTTTTGGGTGATTTCAAATATAGACAGTGTAGTCCTTGGATTGACAATTGGGAGCCACTGATCCCACACAATAAGTATACTAGTCTAGAAGTACCAGAACCACCCAGAATAATGAGGTTGTAAGATGTGAGTTCAGCATGTTGTTTGAGAAGAAAAGACATTTCAGGTTGAAGAAAAAATAAATTTAGAGATATAAGCATTATGACTTTACTTTTCTAGGTGTCCTTAATTATGGAATCATAGCTCATTAATAGTCCAAATTGAGTCATGGTGATATATTTTCATTCAATCATTATTGAAAATAGCAGCAACAAAGTATTTTTCCATTAAGTATATAGTAAATTTTGTTATATTTATGAAACTCTCATTAGAGCAACAATGTTTTCAGCTTAACTTCCCCATACACACCGAATTGTTTCTCTGGTGTGAAGATGGAACACTAGGAAAGAAAAATTGATGCAGAAATAAGACCTCTTAAAACTGAAATTCATCTAAAATTGTCTTTTGACCATGATGAAGGACTGTACAATTTGTAGTATAACAAAATCACTCCAAATTCTTTTTCCAATAGCTGAGAGAAAATCTGTGTGTTGAGATTTGATCCAACATTGAAATGGAATTGCAAACATTTATCTTTCTTTGTTGCGGCCTTAAACTAGCGGAGGAACTTTGTCAGAAATCCTGCTTTTTCCCAAATCATTGCATCTACTTCTAAATCAATACATTGGTCGTATTCTGCCCCCTTTGGTTGAGTTACATTAAAAACAAATTTATCCTTCAACCTTTTACCCTACCAGGATATTAACTCAGCTATTTAACTTATTCTTTAGATAAAATAGTATGTGTTCTGATATATATGTTTTAAAATTATTTTCATTTTTGTAAATTGCTTGGATATAACCAGTAAAATTCCTCCCACCATGGCTTTATAATAAATTTTATCAACTTATTTTCATTTTGTAAGTGAACAAGTGATATTCACTGTGACTTTCTGCTTCTTTTCAAATGCAATTCTAGTTATTTGATAAAGTGTCATGTTAAATGAAACTTATTATGCTAAGAGAATGTCTTCCTCTCATTGACTTCTTTAATTCATTTGTTCATTCAACAACAACAAAAATAATAAAGCACTCACTATGTGTCAGGAACTTTAATCAGTGTGTGGAAAGAGACAGTCTCTCACATGTAGCTTATAATTAAGTGAGAGAGACAGACTTTCATGGTAGAATCTCACAAATAAATGTACAATTTCTATACTTATAAGCTACAAAACTGAATCATTATTGTGCTTTGTGAGTGAATAACAAGGATCCAGTCTGTGTGATGACTCATGGAAGGGATTTGAGCTGAGAATTAAAGGATAAGTGGGATAAGAAGCATAATATTGGGTGTGTGGGAGGCCAAGAGGGTTTCAGGAAGAGAGAATGACATGAACAGAGGTTAAAGTTTGGCCTCTGTGGCTTGAACCCAGGGAGCAAATGCAAATGTGCTTCAAGTTGTATGAAGGACTTTTGCCTTTGTTTCATGTGCAATGATACATTAGCTTGGATGGATATTAGCTAAGAATCTTTCAGCTACATGCAATGGAAAACCCAGTTCAACCTGCCTCAAGTCAAAAAAGAAAAAAAAAGAGTCATTGGCTTATGTAATAGTGAAGTTCAGAGTTCAGACCCCACCCAAGCCCAGTTTTACCCATAGGAGGCTGATGTCTTCATTCCCCAGCTCTTGCTCTCTGGGGTCCCTTGACTTTGCTGTCATCCTTGTGCTAGCTTAATCTTCAGTTTGGTTCCCATCATGGTCACATGAACCAGTCAATATCCCTGATTGGGTCTGCTTAAATCACATGCCCACCTTGAGCCAATTCCTTTGGCTAGGGGACTGAAGTACTTTGATTAGTTTACATATGGGTTAAGTGCCCTTTGTTAAAACAATCTCTGTGGTGAGGGGAGAGTATGCCAGTTAGGGCATCCATAACTTGGGAGTTGGAGGTAGAGGTAATCCCAAACTACTTAGGGGAAGGGTGGTTTTCTAAAAGAAATTTAGGGGGATATTACCTTAAGGAAGGTGGAAGTTTTCTAGACAGAAATCAGATGTCCAACAGACTTCTGAAGAGTTTTAAGAAAGATAAGAATAGAGGAAGTAACATAAACAGATCTGCATTCATACACACACACCCACACACACACAAAGATGGCCTTCAGAGTGGAAATGGATTGGAATGGATTTGAGGGGAGCAAGAGTACACACAGGGAAGACCAATTAGTAGGTTAGATTAATAGTCCATTATGATGATAGCTTGGACAGAGGAAGTGGTAGCAGAGCTGGGAATAAGTAGAGAGATTCAAGAGGCATTTAGAAGATAAAATAAATACAACTTGGTTAATTGGATATGGAAGAAGTGAAGGCAAATACATTATTAAAGTTAACCCCCGGGTTTCTGGCTTACACATGAATTGGATAAATGGTAGTGACATTGTACTGATAAGGGTTATTAAAAGAAGACCAGCTTTGGGAGATACAGTCTCAATTTCAGGTTAATCTTAGTTCTTTTTGAGACATCTAAGTGGAACTGGCCAAAAGACACTTATATTGTTTTGATTTACTCAGATATGTTTATTAAAGGCTTTGGGACAAATCATCTTTCACACTTGGCTAAATTTCCCTAAATCCCTTTGTATCAGGAAAAGAAAATAGCTTTCCACTCCATCTAACCCCTACAAAGATGTATTAATATTCCTTCATAATCTTCCCTTTATGCATTACTTAAGAGTCTTCTCTTTTCCTTCTGAAATCCCCTTCCATTGGATACACACTAACTTGTATTAAAGAATCCCGTGGTGCATAATGGCCCCTGCTGCAGGCTCCCAGACATCCAGCACACCGTGCAATGGTAGACGCAGAATCACAGCCTTCTTTTGATAATCTGTCATGCCCTAAGGACTGAGGTGTTGGTGGAATGTTTGTGGGGGAGCAATTTAAACTTTAAAATGTATTACTGTCAGAGCTTCAGACTTAGTTATATATATATATATAATTTATATTATATGTATGATTTTACTTGGTTTCAAGTGATAAAAACCCATCTCAAAATAAGGTAAAAGGGAACTTACTGGCTCTTATAAAAGAGAAATACAAGGTGAAGCTGGTTTATAGGACTCTGGAGACTCAGAAAACCCTCGCTAGATATTCTTCTCCCTCTTTTTCTTCCCACCTGTCTCTCTCTCTCTCTCTCTCTCTCTCTCTCCCTCCTTCTATCTTTCTGTCTCTGTTGCATTTCGCTGTGTGTTTCTCTCAACCGCTTCTCCTGAAGATGGAATTTCCTTCTTGTGGATTGGTGGGGATGGGTGTCAGAGTAGGCATAAACAAATTCAAACTTATATGACCACAGCTTGGCTAACTCAGGAGATGAAAAGAGTTTCTCTCTCCATAGTCCATTTATAAAATCCAGGGGTAGAAGTTTGATATGGTCTAGGTCATATACAAACCCTCCAGTATATAGAGGATTATGATTGACTAGTTGTGGAGTATATACCTTCTTGGAGGCAGGGACAGAGCCTCATGAATTGAGGAACAGGTTGCTGACTAAAAGAAGTGTATGTGGTGACAGGACATATGAGGAAGGGGAGTGTGGTGAAGGGGAGGCACTTACCAGAAGAGGGCAGAAAGGAATGATGAGTGCACACAAACAATAATTGGTCCTTCCAGTTACAAGGTATGAAAACTTGTTCGAGTGTTTGCTCCATGGGAAAAAAAAAGAGGAAGAATTTTTGTTGCTTTTCATAGCCAAGACTTAGAGAGTAGTTCTGAACCTAGGTAAATCCATATATACCTCTTAAATACTCCTCTCATTTGTTCATTAGACAAATATTAAAAATATTTTAAAAAGTGATTTTTTATATTTTCTCTCTATGCTCCACCATTTATGTGGTTCAAATAGTGTTTACGCATCTCTTTCCCTCTGTCCAACTAAAAACAGTTTGTTTTCTTCAAAGTATATACTTCCAATGTAAATTCCTGAGACAGGACATCTTTCTTAATAACTATCATGACATTTGAGCAGTTTCTTAGGTTGGGCTCCCACAGAAGCTGACTTGGAAACAAGGATTTGAGAGCTGGTAGTTAACTTTGGAGGTGGTTCCTGGCATCACTCTTAGGGGAGCAGGGAATTGAGACAAGGAAGGAAAGGAAGCTGATAAAGGATTCACTATTGAGCAGATTACTGCTATGGGTAACTGGATTTCAGTCCCAAGGGGGAACTCTGAGAGACAGTGTAGAATATTCCGCAGAGTTATCCCAGTTGAGAGGCAAAGAAGTTGGATATTTGTCCTCCAACTCCCATCTGTCATTGGCTCAGGGCTGATTCGGGGCATTAATGCCCATGTGCATACAGTCTGCCCCATTTCCCTTAGGTAGAAAGTGGCAGGTGTTTATAGAAGGATGCTGTCAGCATAACGTGCATCAGGGAGTGTGGAGGGGCTACAGGCAGGGAATCAACAGCATCTGTTACAACCCTATTCTGGTCAAATCATAGGTTGATGGACTTTGGGTCAGTGTGTAATCAGCTTTGGTTCCTATAAGGATTGTAGTTATGTAATACTGAATGGAGTTTAATAGGGTGCTTTTTCAGGAGGGCTGTGGGCATGGCAGGAACTGTCGATTAATATATCTAGTTTAAAGAGATAAAAATATCTAGTTTAAAGAGATAAAAAATATGAACATACTTACAGTGGCAGATCATTTATCTGGAAGTCTAAAATTGTAGCATCCAAACAAAGAAACTATTAAAGAAACTATTAAAAAGAGTGATGGCTTAACCAGTGACAGCAAGAGTGTAACAACTATGTCACTGGAAATGCATGTGCTGTGATAATACTTAGTTATTGTAGGTTTAGGCACACACAAACTGTTTTTGAAGCTTTGCATTGCAGTTATGCAAATACGTTTTATGTAGGCCCTAGTCCTACATAAAAAAAAAAATCAAGAAACTGCACTAATTTCCTTCCTTCTGGACTTAGCCCAAAACTCTGTGTGGGCAGTGAGGGGCAGGGGCCTGAGCAGTGGTGTGTGGTGGGCTAGCGTACACTGTTGGAGACTGAGCAGCATGAGAAGGGTATCCACGTGGCAGTGGCAGCCTGGGACAGGTGTCAGAGCGTGAATGGAATGAGGAAGGTGTTCACATGGAGGGTAGGCAGCAACAATGGGAAAGTAGTTACGTACAGGGTTACTGGAGAAGTATGTCAATATATTGAGGATAATGGTTGCCCAGACTCTCACTGTTGGAGAAGGTAAGTACAAAGGAGAAAACTAGAATGAACCCTGTGTTTTGGATTGGCAGTATCTGTGAACTCATGGATTTCAGTAGGTGGGGAGTGGGGGTAGATATATAGATACATAGATGGATAGATATAGTTGTAAATGTATGTATACATACATATGTATATACAGGCATCCCTAGCTCTGTCCACCGTGAGGGCCTGGAAACAGCAACATCCCAATAGCAATGCGGACATTAAGCATCCACATCTTGTTTTCTAAATTCCATTCTCCATTAAAAGAAACAAGGCAGAATTGAGGCGGGGAAGGTATGAGATGACCCTGGAACATCTTGTGTCAGAAAATAAGGAAGTGCTCAAAGAATGATGATGATGTTAAAAGAACAGAAAAGCCAGCTTCCAAAGGCTCCCACTGGCCAAACCTGGCATCATTTGGTTGTCCAAATAAGTGACAATATGGATTATAAAATTGAATAAAATAAGAATTCATGTTGACATAAATAAATGTAGGAAGGAGAAATTTTTTTCTTATAACTAGTAAATGTAGAAGGAATGATGGAATTTTAGAAAATCACTATTTGACAAGCATCATCATCATAATTAATTCAGCAAAGGAAATCAACGAATGCTAAAACTAGCTGGTGAAATTTGATGAAAAATGGGATAAAGAACCTCTTAACAAAATACTTATTAATTAGGAAGTAAAAAAGTATGTTACAGAGGAGAAGCTTGATAGACACCACCTTAATCAAATGTAACTAAAGGCCCATTGAGGAGAGTGTCCTAAAACAAAATGAGTCGCTTCAAAACCAAATCTTTTCACCTCCAAGGATCAAAATTCCAGCCATCCCTGTTCACTGCCTTCTACATTCTCCCTCACCATCTCCTCCTCAAATGACTGTCTTGACCAAATACCCTATTAGAAATAAAAATGAGATAATTTGATTCTGAGACTTTAATAGATCTCTTTTACTTTCATGGCTGCTTCTTTTTCACAAAAATTTTAAAATATTTTGAATGGGAATTTTGATGAATTCTTTTTTTAAAATTAATTAATTTAATTTTTGGCTGTGTTGGGTCTTCGTTGCTGTGCCCAGGCTTTCTCTAGTTGCGGTGAGCGGGGGCTACTCTTTGTTGCGGTGCGTGGGCTTCTCATTGTGGTGGCTTTTCTTGTTGCGGAGCATGGGCTCTAGGTGCACAGGCTTCAGTAGTTGTGGCACATAGGCTCAGTAGTTGTGGCTCGCAGGCTCTAGAGCACAGGCTCAGTAGTTGAGGCACACGGGCTTAGTTGCTCCACGGCACGTGGGATCTTCCTGGACCAGGGCTTGAACCTGTGCCCCCTGCATTGGCAGGCGGATTCTTAAGCACTGCGCCACCAGGGAAGTCCCTGAATTCCTATTTCTTGCTTAAGTTGTGGCTTTATGATTTACAGGGAAGAATTGTGACCACAATACATGAGATTCTGACAGATATTTCAAGGTAAAAAAGCAGCTGGTAAAGTTTTGTAAGAATTGATAGCACTCTTTTTTTTTAATTTTTGAATTTTATTGTATTTTTTTTTATACAGCAGGTTCTTATTAGTCATCAATTTTATACACATCAGTGTATACATGTCAATCCCAATCACCCAATTCATCACACCACCACCCCCACCCCCTGCTGCTTTCCCCACTTGGTGTCCATACGTTTGTTCTCTACATCTGTGTCTGTTTCTGCTCTGCAAACCAGTTCATCTGTACCATTTTTCCATTTTTTGTACCTGGTTTTTGTACCAGGTTCCACGTATATGCGTTAATATATGATATTTGTTTTTCTCTTTCTGACTTACTTCACTCTGTATGACAGTCTCTAGTTCCATCCACGTCTCAACAAATGACCCAATTTCGTTCCTTTTTATGGCTGAGTAATATTCCATTGTATATATGTACCACAATTCTTTATCCATTTGTCTGTCGATGGGCATTTAGGTTGCTTCCATGACCTGGCTATTGTAAATAGTGCTTAAATGAACATTGGGGTGCATGTGTCTTTTTGAAATATGGTTTTCTCAGGGTATATGCCCAGTAGTGGGATTGCTGGATCATATGGTAATTCTACTTTTAGTTTTTTAAGGAACCTCCATACTGTTCTCCATAGTGACTGTATCAATTTACATTCCCACCAACAGTGCAAGAGGGTTCCCTTCTCTCCACACCCTCTCCAGCATTTGTTGTTTGTAGATTTTCTGATGATGGCCGTTCTAACTGGTATGAGGTGATACCTCATTGTAGTTTTGATTTGCATTTCTCTAATAATTAGTGATGTTGAGCAGGTTTTCATGTGCTTCTTGGCCATCTGTATGTCTTCTTTGGAGAAATGTCTATTTAGGTCTTCTGCCCATTTTTGGATTGGGTTGTTTGTTTTTTTAATATTGAGCTGCATGAGCTGTTTATATATTTTGGAGATTAATCCTTTGTCTGTTGATTCGTTTGCAAATATTTTCTCCCATTCTGAGGGTTGTCTTTTTGTCTTGTTTATGGTTTCCTTTGCTGTGCAAAAACTTTTAAGTTTCATTAGGTCCCATTTGTTTATTTTTGTTTTTATTTCCATTACTCTAGGAGGTGGATCAAAAAAGATCTTGCTGTGATTGATGTCAAAGAGTGTTCTTGCTATGTTTTCCTCTAAGAGTTTTATAGTGTCAGGTCTTACATTTAGGTCTCTAATCCATTTTGAGTTTATTTTTGTGTATGGTGTTAGGGAGTGTTCTAATTTCATTCTTTTACATGTAGCTGTCCAGTTTTCCCAGCACCACTTATTGAAGAGACTGTCTTTTCTCCATTGTATATCCTTGCCTCCTTTGTCATAGATTAGTTGACCACAGGTGCGTGGGTTTATCTCTGGGCTTTGTTTCTTGTTCCATTGATCAATGTTTCTGTTTTTGTACCAGTACCATATTGTCTTGCTTACTGTAGCTTTGTAATATAGTCTGAAGTCAGGGAGTCTGATTCCTCCAGCTCCGTTTTCTTCCCTCAAGACTGCTTTGGCTATTTGGGGTCTTTTGTGTCTCCATACAAATTTTAAGATTTTTTGTTCTAGTTCCGTAAAAAATGCCATTGGTAATTTGATAGGGATTGCATTGAATCTGTAGATTGCTTTGGGTAGTATAATCATTTTTAAAATATTGATTCTTCCAATCCAAGAACATGGTATATCTCTCCATCTGTTGGTATCATCTTTAATTTCTTTCATCAGTGTCTTATAGTTTTCTGCATACAGGTCTTTTGTCTCCCTAGGTAGGTTTATTCCTAGGTATTTTATTCTTTTTGTTGCAATAGTAAATGGAAGTGTTTCCTTAATTTCTCTTTCAGATTTTTCATCATTAGCGTATAGGAACGCGAGAGATTTCTCTGCATTAATTTTGTATCCTGCTACTTTACCAAATTCATTGATTAGCTCTAGTAGTTTTCTGGTGGCATCTTTAGGATTCTCTATGTATAGTATCATGTCATCTGCAAACAATGACAGTTTTACTTTTTCTTTTCCAATTTGTATTCCTTTTATTTCTTTTTCTTCTCTGATTGCCATGGCTAAGACTTCCAAAAGTATGTTGAATGATAGTGGTGAGAGTGGACATCCTTGTCTTGTTCCTTATCTTAGAGGAAATGCTTTCAGTTTTTCAACATTGAGAATGATGTTTGCTGTGGGTTTGTCGTATATGGCCTTTATTATGTTGAGGTAGGTTTCCTCTGTGCACACTTTCTGGAGAGTTTTTATCATAAATGGGTGTTGAATTTTGTCAAAAGCTTTTTCTGCATCTATTGAGATGATCATATGGTTTTTATTTTTCAATTTGTTAATATGGTGTACCACACTGATTGATTTTCATACGTTGAAGAATCCTTGCATCCCTGGGATAAATCCCACTTGGTCATGGTGTATGATCCTTTTAATGTGTTGTTGGATTCTGTTTGCTAGTATTTTGTTGAGGATTTTTGCATCTATATTCATCAGTGATATTGGTCCATAATTTTCTTTTTTTGTAGTATCTTTGTCTGGTTTTGGTATGAGGGTGATGGTGGCCTCATAGAATGAGTTTGGGAGTGTTCCTTCCTCTGCAATTTTTTGGAAGAGTTTGAGAAAGATGGGTGTTAGCTCTTCTCTAAATGTTTGATAGAATTCACCTGTGAAGCCATCTGGTCCTGGACTTTTGTTTGTTGGAAGATTTTTAATCACAGTTTCAATTTCATCACTTGTGATTGGTCTGTTCATATTTTCTCTTTCTTCATGGTTCAGTCTTGGAAGGTTATACCTTTCTAAGAATTTATCCATTTCTTCCAGGTTGTCCATTTTATTGGCATAGAGTTGCTTGTAGTAGTCTCTTAGGATGCTTTGTATTTCTGTGGTGTCTGTTGTAACTTCTCCTTTTTCATTTCTAATTTTATTGATTTGAGTCTTCTCCCTCTTTTTCTTGATGAGTCTGGCTAATGGTTTATCAATATTGTTTGTCTTCTCAAAGAACCAGCTCTTTGTTTTATTGATCTTTGCTATTGTCTTCTTTGTTTCTATTTCATTTATTTCTGCTCTGATCTTTATGATTTCTTTCCTTGTGCTAACTTTGCGTTTTGTTTGTTCTTCTTTCTCTAGTTCCTTTAGGTGTAAGGTTAGATTGTTTATTTGAGAAATTTCTTGTTTCTTGAGGTAGGCTTGTATAGCTATAAACTTCCCTCTTAGAACTGCTCTTGCTGCATCCCATAGGTTTTGGATCGTCGTGTTTTTGTCGTCATTTGTCTCTAGGTATTTTTTGATTTCCTCCTTGATTTCTTCAGTGATCTCTTGGTTATTTAGTAATGTATTGTTTAGCCTCCATATGTTTGTGTTTTTTACATTTTTTTCCCTGTAAGTCATTTCTAATCTCATAGCATTGTGGTCAGAAAAGATGCTTGATATGATTTCAATTTTCTTAAATTTACTGAGGCTTGATTTGTGATATCCTGGAGAATGTTCAGTGCACACTTGAGAAGAACGTGTAATCTGCTGTTTTTGGATGGGATGTGCTATAAATATCAATTAAATTTATCTGGTCTGTTGTGTCATTTAAAGCTTGTGTTTCCTTATTTATTTTCATTTTGGATGATCTGTCCATTGGTGTGAGTGAGGTGTTAAAGTCCCCTACCGTTATTGTGTTACTGTCGATTTCCTCTGTTTTAGCTGTTAGCAGTTGCCTTATGTATTGAGGTGCTCCTATGTTGGGTGCATATATATTTATAATTGTTATATCTTCTTCTTGACTGATCCCCTGATCATTATGTAGTGTCCTTCCTTGTCTCTTGTAACATTCTTTATTTTAAAGTCTGTTTTATCTGATATGAGTATTGCTACTCCAGCTGTCTTTTGATTTCCATTTCCATGGAATATCTTTTTCCATCCCATCACTTTCAGTCTGAACGTGTCCCTAGGTCTGAAGTGGGTCTCTCATAGACAGCATATATATGGGTCTTGTTTTTGTATCCATTCAGCAAGCCTGTGTCTTTTGGTTGGAGCATTTAATCCATTCACGTTTAAGGTAATTATCGATATGTATGTTCCTATGACCATATTCTTAATTGTTTTGGGTTTGTTGTTGTAAGTCCTTTTCTTCTCTTGTGTTTCCCCCTTAGAAAAGTTCCTTTAGCATTTTTTGTAGAGCTGGTTTGGTGGTGCTGAATTCTCTTACCTTTTGCTTGTCTGTAAAGCTTTTGATTTCTCCATCGAATCTGAATGAGATCCTTGCTGGGTAGAGTAATCTTCGTTGTAGGTTCTTTCCTTTTGTCACTTTAAGTATATCATGCCACTCCCTTCTGGCTTGTAGGGTTTCTGCTGAGAAATCAGCTGTTAACCTTATGGAAGTTCCTTGTGTGTTATTTGTCGTTTTTCCCTTGCTGCTTTTAATAATTTTTCTTTGTCTTTAATTTTTGCCAATTTGCTTACTATGTGTCTCGGCATGTTTCTCCTTGGGTTTATCCTGTATGGGACTCTCTGCCCTTCCTGGAGTTGGGTGGCTATTTTCTTTCCCATGTTAGGGAAGTTTTCGACTATAATCTCTTCAAATATTTTCTCTGGTCCTTTCACTCTCCCCTCTTCTTCTGGGACCCCTATAATGCGAATGTTGTTGCGTTTAATGTTGTCCCAGAGGTCTCTTAGGTTGTCTTCATTTCTTTTCATTCTTTTTTCTTTATTTTGTTCTGCAGCAGTGAATTCTACCATTCTGTTTTCCAGGTCACTTATCTGTTCTTCTGCCTCAGTTATTCTGCTATTGATTCCTTCTAGTGTATTTTTCATTTCAGTTATTGTATTGTTCATCTCTGTTTGTTTGTTCTTTAATTCTTCTAGGTCTTTGTTAAACATTTCTTGCTTCTTCTCAATCTTTGCCTCCATTCTTTTTCCAAGGTCTTGGATCATCTTCACTATCATTATTCTGAATTCTTTTTCTGGAAGCTTGCCTATGTCCACTTCATTTAGTTGTTTTCTTGGGGTTTTATCTTGTTCCTTCATCTGGTACATAGCCCTCTGCCTTTTCATCTTGTCTATCTTTCTGTGAATGTGGTTTTTGTTCCACAGGCTGCAGGATTGTAGTTCTTCTTGCTTCTGCTGTCTGCCCTCTCACTCTTTTTTTTTAATTTTTTTTTTTTGAGGTAACATTGGTTTATAACCTTATATATTTCATGTGTACAATATTACAGTTCTTCTACTTAACAGAATTTACTCCCTGTGGTGAATTTAAAATGGCCACAAATTCTTTCCAGCCTTTCCCATCAAGAGGCAGAGTCTATTTCCACACACCTTGAATCTGGGCCAGTCTTGAGAATTTGACCAGTAGAATATGGTGACATGACATTGTGTGACTTCCTAGCTGAGGCCTCAAAGAGGACTTGAAGCTTCTGTGTTTGCCCCTCTGGAATCTACCTGCCATGTGAGAAATCCCAAGCTCGCCTACTACAGAGGTCATGTGGAGGCAAATGAGGCCCTCAGTCAACTGCCAGACATGTGAGTGAGACCATTCTGCCCCCCAGTCAACTTGCCAACTGATTAGAAACATATGCATCAACCCAACCAACCATGGAGAGCAGAGACAAGTCATCGCCAAAGAGCCCTGCCCAAAACGTCAACCCATAGAATTTTGAGCCTTTAATAAACCAAGAGATAAATTATAGCCTGTGGGCCAAATTTGGCTCACTGTCTTCTTTTATAAATCACATTATGTTGGAATATATCCACACCCCTTTGTTTACATATTGTTTATGTCTGCTTTTGTGCTACAGCAGCAGACTTGAGTAGTTGTGACAGAGATTATATGGCTCACAAAGTCTAAAAATATCTACAATTTGGCCCTTTACAGAAAATGTTTGCCAAGTCTTTATTTTAAGCCATTAAGTTCTGGGACAGTTTGCTTTACAATAATAGATAAATCAAATATTCCCTTTATAGCAAAAGAGCAGTCAAGTCCTTGCTTGAACTATAATTAATTTTTATAATTTCATGTATACATGTTTGAAACCTGTGAAGGCATTTAACTTTATCTAGACCAAAATCTGTTTTCATGTGAATAGCAATGTAATTTTTCTAAATAGAATATGTTAATAATGCTGAGCACAATATCTACTTTCTTTTTTTTTAAAATTAATTAATTAATTAATTTATGGTTGTGTTGAGTCTTCGTTTCTGTGTGAGGGCTTTCTCTAATTGTGGCAAGCGGGGGCCACTCTTCATCGTGGTGCGCGGGCCTCTCACTATTGTGGCCTTTCTTGTTGTGGAGCACAGGTTCCAGATGCGCAGGCTCAGTAATTGTGGCTCATGGGCCCAGTTGCTCTGCGGCATGTGGGATCCTCCCAGACCAGGGCTTGAGCCCGTGTCCTCTGCATTGGCAGGCAGATTCTCAGCCACTGCGCCACCAGGGAAGCCCAATATCTACTTTCTTGATACAAGGCACTTTTTAAATTTAATAACCAAATAAAATCCAACATGGCTCTTTTCCACCCTCAGAAAATGTTTCATTTAAAAATTATTAATGCAGGCTTCCCTGGTGGTGCAGTGGTTAAGAATCCACCTGCCAATGCAGGGGACACGGGTTTGAGCCCTGGTCCGGGAAGATCCCACATGCCACAGAGCAACTAAGCCCGTGTGCCACAACTAGTGAGCCCATGAGCCACAACTACTGAAGCCCGCACATCTAGAGCCCATGCTCTGCAACAAGAGAAGCCACCTTAATGAGAGGCCTGCGCACCGCAACGAAGAGTAGCTGCCGCTCGCTACAACGAAAAAGAAAGCCTGCATTCAGCAACAAAGACCCAACACAGCTAAAAACAAAGAAAGAAACAAAAAAATAAATTTATAAAAAAATAAATAGAAATTATTAATGCTAAAGTGATTTTAACTTGATGTCAGAAATGAGCCTTGGTACTATATGAAAGTCTTTCAATGTGTAATAATTCACTGTAGAAAGCAACCTCCTAGAATTACTGCTACATTTTCACAACTTTTGCCTGATAGTTGGTCCTTATCTTTTATTTTTTTTAAAGGAAAAGTAAAATATTAGCCTGTTTTCAACCTTCAAAGAGATGAGACATATTTTCTGACTTGTACAAGGTATTTTAAAAAACTAATTTTAAGGTTTGGCAGTTCTTCTGTGTAATCCCAGTTTGTTGAAAAGTATGAATAGATTTCCACATGAGCTTGGGAAATATGAATAAATATAATATGTAAAATACTGTCAAACTCAGATATTTAACTGTGTACTGCAGAAGTTTACTATCTATTCTTCTCTGTCTAAATACATGGACAATCAGTTAATGCTAATTAAATGTTACTACTTCTACAAACTATAAGATATAATAGTAAAGGAAATGGGAAATATGCTGCATTTTTCCAATAGCTGTGAAGAGACATGAAATGTACAACAGGGCATGAATGTACATGGTCAACACTCCTGGGTCAGTTTTGAAACATTTACAACTCTGAAAGAAAATGCTGGTTAGAGAAACAGTATGAAACTAGGTGCCTGAATTGTCATCAGTATGAGTTATTATGATTCTGAAGGCTTAACGCTAGGTTGGCAATCGGACCTAAAGGACTTTCCTTCAAGATATTTTAGATTGTCCACTCAAATTTTGAGAAAAACTTCCACAGTTCCTAACTTGATCTCTGCCTTTTCTTCATAACACATATCCAATATTTAAAAATTATATTTAACGGCATACTTTCATTGTCCTTGCACTAGAATTGTATGATTTTTAGGACTGGAAGAGACCATACAGATTATCTAGTCCACTTGATCATTTTGCAGAAAAGGAAATTGTTTCTCTTCATGTGTATATGTATTTCATCTCCAAAGGACCAATTTATATAATACCATTTTGCACATACCTAACAAAGTACAGAATCTAAATACTTTTGAGTGGAATAGAAATTATGTGCATTAATAATTTAGTGGAAAAACTGAAACTATTCTGGTTGTCTACAGATTATAAGAATTTGGATCAGAGTCCCAAAAGACCAGAGATAAAATTCAAAGGGATCTAATAAATAAATTAATTAACTTTAAAAAAAAAGAAAAAATTCAAAGGGATCTAAAAATGAGAGTAAAGATTGAATTTGTCAGTAGCCTTGTGTTATGGTCTAAATCGTATACCCTTAAAATTTGTATGTTAAAATCCTAACCCCCAGTACCTCAGAATATGACTATTTGGAGACAAGGTCTTTACAATGGTAATTAAATTTAAATGAGGTGATTGTGGTGGGCCCTAATCCAGTAAGACTGGTGTCCATATAAAAAGAGGCGATTAGGACACAGTTACATATAACAGGAGGGCCATGCGAAGACATTGGGAGAAGATGGCAGTGTATAAACCAGGGAGAGATGCCTCAGAGAAAAAGAAACTTGTCAACACCTTGATCTCTAACTTCTAGCCTACAGAATTGTGAGAAAATAAATTTCTGTTGTTTAAGCCACTCAGTCTGTGGTACTTTATTATGGCAGCCCTAGCAAACCAGTATACCTTGTAAAAATGTGGTACCCAGGGCTGAAGATAATACAGGTGTGACCAAATGACATGATTGACATCTTTATCATGGTGAACACTGTAGTTCTGTTGATGTCACGTAAGATTTTGTAACCTGTATACAGTTCAGATATTCCTGGCAGCTTCTCAGCTCAGAGTTCCATCCAAAGATATACATGTCAGACATCCAAAAAGAGTTGGGAAAAATGTTTAAATTTTATTAAAGTCTCTTAGAACACACACAAAATGACACGATATTCATAACACATGACAACACTTCCTTTAAAATCTCTTTCTTCATCTAAAAAGCCTCCCTTGCCACAGCACTGCAGCTAATCCAATTTATTTTTCTTTTCTCTTTTTTATAAACTCCCAAACCCTCTCTCCTATCCAGCACTTAACTGCCTTTTGCCTTTCTAGTGCCTCCCCTCGTCTTCAGCATCTGACTTTTTTCTTGTGCAACTTTCCAAATTTTCCAGTAGAACAATCAAATCTTTTCCTCTTACCCAAGCCCCCAATCTCTTGAAAAGGCTCAGGAACTGACCTTGCCAAACAAGAAATTTCCTTGGCTGAAGGAGGGAGGGGAGAGACTGTGAACAGTCAGACATTTAATTTTTTTTTCCTGTCAAAAATGCATTCAATTTGTTGGCAGCTGTTTTACATTTTTGCTGATACGTATTAAGTTTACAGTAAATGAAAATGTTTCAGTGTTTAGGTGTTAAGTGAAATTATCCTTATCCTGTACTCAGGTGGGTTTTTTCAGTTTTAAATTCAATGCAAAGCTTTTCATTTCTTCCTGATAAGTTTCATCTTTTGGCCCAGTGTTCCAACATTCCAGGCTCTTTTTGAATCTTTTTTTCTTTCATCTAACACATGAGACATTTTTTCCAGTTTTATGAATTTGATAGACTGGGACCACCAGCTGCGAATGAGTCAGCAGTATAGTGTGGCTGTTTTTATAAAGCTAACTATGATAGTGAAATATATTAATAGGTCTGTGACATCTAAGAGTTAGGAAAGTATCCCTCTGCTAAACTTAGAATTGGTCACAACCTTAAAGTATCATGCCAAGTTTGGGCACTGGCATTTTAATGCACATGTGAAATGGGAGGGAGGATTTGAGAGTAGAGTAACAAAAATGAACCCAAAAAATGAAATGAAATGTGGTTAAAGTCATTATGATTATTTAAACTAGAGAAGAAAAATTTTTACATATTTATGAAGAGGCTCTGTAGAGAAGAAACTCACCTATTCTTCAGTTCTCAGGGAGCCCAGGACAAAACAAGAGGATGTGGCCTTCAGGAAATGGGAAACAAAATAAAATTCTAATAATAGAGGACTGTTTAAATAAATTATAATGCCTCCATATAATGAAAACTATCATGAAACACTTGATGAAACATATATAAAAGTATATAATATAAATATATTAAATATATATATAAATTTTCCATTAGGAAAAAATAAACCTAGGAAGAAAGAAAGTGAAAAAAAAGTCAAATAGAGTAAATAATGGTCACAAGCCTAATTTCTTTAATGTACAGAAAAATTGAACAGTAAGAGAAAGATTAATCACCCAATAGAAAAATGTGCAGTGAATTCAAAGAAAAGTTTATATTGAGATGCAAATGGCTAATAAAAATAGTAGAAAGTTGTCTAACCTCACTAATAATTAAAGAAATGTATTTTATAGCGAGAACTAGATGCACTTCAAAAAATCCTGTCAAAATAGCGAAGTTGAGAAAGTTTAATACCCAGAATTTTCAAGAATATAATTAAGCAGGCACTCTTACACACCACTGGTGGTAGTGTGAATTGGTACAACTTTCTTGGAGAGTAATTTTGACAGCATTGATAAAAATTTTAAATATGCACACTCTTTGACCCAACCATTCGACTTCTAGAAATTTATTATACAAATATTCTTGCACAAGTACAGAAAGATACAACTACAATTGCAGTGTTGTTATAGGGGAAAAAAAATACTCAAATGCTTATCAATTAGAAACTGTTTAAGTAAATTAAGGGTCATATATACTATGAAATTCTAGGCATCCATTTTATATTCCTATGTATTCCTATGCACACAGTCATGGGAAGATGTCTTAGATAATAATGTTAGATGAAAAACAAATTTCAGAAAACATGTGTAGTATGATCTCATTTGTGAAAAAAAAATGTCTATATGTAAGTATGTGTAAGGCTATATTCTAGACTGGTGGTCAGGCCTACATCCCTAAATAAGAGAATGGAGGACTCTCCTCTAGCGAAATTGATCAGTCTAAGAGAAAGTACTTGCAATTAGATTTGGGGTCCTATTCCTTCTACAGCAGAGAACTCATCAGTCAGCAAGCTTCACTTAGGCGCACAGAGCTTCTAATTAAATCAGTTTTTTAGTGATTCTTTCAATATGAACAGAAAAGATTACTAGACAATTGAGGAATGCTTCCAACAAAGAGATCAAAACAAACAAAGGAAGTAGAAAAAACTAAAAAACAAAACAGAAACAGTAACTGGAGAAGAAAAAAAAATTTTTTTTAATCATTAATAGCTTTAGCTTCCATGATACACAAAAGAATTTTCTTTTATAAAAAAAGGAAGGAAGGAAGGAAAGGAATGAAATAAAATGAAACTTTCATGGATAATAGTCATGGAAAAATTCAGTAGAAGAGTTAGAAGATAAAGTTGAGGAAATCTCCCAGAAAACAGTAAGATATGGAAAAGAGGAAAGAAAAGGCAAGATAAAATTATCAATCCAAAAGAGCCAATATCTGAGCAATTTAAGCTCCAAAAAGAAAAAACAAAAACAAAAGTGAAGTGGAGGACAGGAGTGATCACAGAAAAACAAAATTTCCCAGAACAAAAGGAAACAAATTTCCAAACTGAAAGAGCATAAAGAACATAAATGGCCCAGACACTGAATGAAAAATGATCCATACCAAGGCATTCCACTGTGGAATTTCAAATCCCCAGGCATAAAGAGAGAATCTTAAAAAAACCCACACAAACAAACCAGATAACATGGAAATTTTTCAGTTAATCAGAATGGCAGATATATCAACAGCAGTCCTGGAAACTAAAAAACAGTGGAGTAAGGCCTGCAAAATTCTGAGTGAAAATTATTTGCAACATAAAGTTCTATACTTGGCCAAACTACCAATCAAGTGAGGGTAGTTTTTTTTTTGTTTGTTTTTTAAACTTTTATTTATTTATTTATTTATGGCTGTGTTGGGTCTTCGTTTCTGTGCGAAGGCTTTCTCCAGTTGCAGCAAGTGGGGGCCACTCTTCATTATGGTGCACGGGCCTCTCACTATCGTGGCCTCTCTTGTTGCGGAGCACAGGCTCCAGACGCGCAAGCTCAGTAATTGTGGCTCATGGGCCCAGCTGCTCTGCAGCATGTGGGATCTTCCCAGACCAGGGCTCGAACCTGTGTCCCCTGCATTGGCAGGCAGATTCTCAACCACTGCGCCACCAGGGAGGCCCGTGAGGGTAGTTTATAATAGTTATTTTCAGCCATTCATGAGCACAAAAAATTTACCTTCCATATAGAGTTTTCCCGGAAGTTACCCAAGTATATGCTTCATCAATAAGGCAATAAAGCAAGAAAAAAGTGTTGGGGTTCCAGAAACAAGAGATGGAAACGAAGGTTGTTTCTTATTTTTTTGATGTTTATTTATTTATTTATTTGGTTGCAACAGGTCTTAGTCACGGCAGGCGAGCTCCTTATCTGCAGCTCGCTGGCTTCTTAGCTGCAGCATGTAGGCTCCTTAGTTGCGGCTCCAGGGCTCTTAGTTGTGGCATGTGGACTCTCAGTTGCGGCATGGATGTGGGATCTAGTTCCCTGACTGGGGATCGAACCCGGACCCCCTGCACTGGGAGTTTGGAGTCCTATCCACTGCATCACCAGGGAAGTCCCAAAAGTTGTTTCCAGTTCAGATAGGAGCAGGATTATGGAGGATTCCAAAAGGGGTGTTATCACACATACAAAAGGAACTGATGTATTTAGCTGTACTGATTTAGGCTTTATAGTTCTGTTGGAAAGTTTGGGATCAGTTCCATAAAAACTAAGCAAATAAGGGGAAAAAAATCCATAAGACAATTACCGGCTCTAGGAAAAATAAAAGTTGTACTAGAAATCTAGCAGAGTGTATTAAATGACTAACTGAACAATGTTGATATCATTTATTTTGTGCAGCTATTTCTTTTTAAACTTGTTTTGAAATATACGTAACATAAAATGTGCAATTTTAACCATGTGAAGTATACAGTTAGTGGCATTAAGTACATTCACAGTGTTGATGTCATTTTAATGTAAACACTAAATGATGATTTAGTAAAAACTGCTATATAACTCCAAGAGGAGAGGAAATACCTATGTGCATTCAGGGAAGAGTTTATGAGTTCTAAGTCCTTGTCTTCCATTATAGTAGACATTTTCAGTGTCTAAAATTTAAAACCCAGAAATAATCATAAAGGTTATGATTATTATTATTTAGAAATACAGAGATCTATTCAAAGAGAAACAATTAAGACAGTTGCAAGTGTCTGACCCTGAGGGATGAACATGGAGGATGGGGCAGAGTGGGGAGGGACCTGCTGCTATTTTTCATTATATCATAGTATTTGATTTTCAAACTATAATATATATGTATACATATCTATACATATGCACGCATATATATGTAATTTAAATAATATTAAATTCAAAATTTTAAGAATCACTGAAAAAGAAAGCAATTATGGTGCTTTTTAAACTAAAAGCAGGTTACAAGGCAATATATACAGAATGATATCATCAAAAAAATGTACACAATCTATTTGCATAACAGAAAAATTAAAAGGAAAGAGCAGGGCTTCCCTGGTGGCGCAGTGGTTGAGAATCTGCCTGCCAATGCAGGGGACACGGGTTCGAGCCCTGGTCTGGGAAGATCCCACATGCCGCGGAGCAACTAGGCCCGTGAGCCACAATTACTGAGCCTGCGCGTCTGGAGCCTGTGCTCCGCAACAAGAGAGGCCGCGATAATAAGAGGCCCGCGTACCGCGATGGAAAGTGGCCCCCACTTGCTGCAACTAGAGAAAGCCCTCGCACTGAAACGAACACCCAACACAGCCATAAATAAATAAATAAACAAACCCAAAGTTTAAAAAAAAGAAAAAAAGAAATGAAGGTTGTTACAATGTGTAGGATGTACATTGTTAAAAAAAAAAAAAAAAAAAGGAAAGAGCATATACCAAAGTGTTAATAGTGGGTATTTTTGGATGGTGGGATTATGGATGAGTCCCATTTCTTTTCTGGTTGGTCTGTATTTTTCAAGTTTTTTATAAGAAAAAGGTATTGCTTTTGAGATGAAAAAAAGAATCATCAAAACATTATTTATATCAACGATGTTGGATATAGGTTTAATTTGGTGGTAGGAGGGGTTTAGTCAGGAGCTAGAAAGCACTTAACTCTACAGGTAACTAAACGCTTCCCTGACCTTTCCTTCTGCAAGAGAGGATAAGAGCGTGCAGGAAGGGAAGAAGTCAGGAGGGAGAAGGGGAGTGTGCTAAAGGAGTTTCTTACAGGGAACTGTGGAAAGCTGCAGGGGAAGAGGAAGAGGAGTTGCAACGATGTGACAGAACAATGGAAACTTGAAAAATATTTTTAAAAAATTGTCTCAGAAACTTTGGAACCTAGAAATAACATTTCTGGCTTTCAGTCACGGGTTTGGAATCTTGCTGAAAACTCATTAAGAAGAAGAAATGAAGTCACTAGGCCACACACTGGTGTAAATTCAAGGAAAAAAGAAAGGAATAGAGGGACAAAAGAAAAAAGAAACATTGTTGGCTGTGGTGACTTTTATCATTTAACAAGGCATGAGATTAAAAACAGGTCATTGCAGCCTATACCAAACAACCAGTATTTCCTGCGGGAACCCTGCCCTTGGCTACATTTCGAGGACTTGGGAGGTTTCTGATCAACTGGCCAAAATGTGATGGGAATGAAGAACTTTTCATTCCTATTGCTGTGGCTGTAACTAAGCAAATCTTCCTGATATCCCATCAATGGAACCTTGGACTTCTCATGAAAAAATTGCACAGATAAACTTTTAGATCTTCCCTTGCCTCATCTGCTTGCCTCTCCAGCCTCATCTATCACTCTCTGAAATTCCATCATCCTGCCACACTGACTATTTGCAATCCCCTAAAAATGCTAGAGCAGTGCTGTTAGTTGCCTACACCAAATACCAACTCCACTTTCTTGCTTTTTAACAGAATTTTGATTTTGTTGGGGGTAATTTTGTGCCCAACTTAAAAAAGATAAAATAAATAAATAAAGGAAAACATTTATTTCTCAGCTTCTTTTGTAATATAGACCAAAAGAATCTCAAAGACCTAGGACCTGACATCCTTGAACCTCTAGGTTTCCTTGTATATATGAAAAATAAAGTCCAACTTTGTTTAAACCTCTGTTATTTTTGTTTTCAGTTAAAGACAGTCAAATGCAATCCCTCCCTTCTTCATATTTTTACACACTATTTCCCCTGCCAGTTGTGTTCTTTCTTCACCTGTGTAGCAGCTGAACACTCCAAGACTTATCTAAAAGGATTACTTCCTTGTGAAGCTTTCCGTGACCACCACAAACTCAGCTAGGTACACATTCTTTTGTGCTCCCATAACACTTTGTATAAACTTCTCCTAGTACTTATCATAAACTCGTAAATTATCTGTGTATTGATATATCTCTGATATTTGACTTGGAACTTCTCCAGAGCAGGACTGAGTTGTATCTACTTTTGTTATCTTCTTGCACAGTCACAGACCCATGTAGGGGCTCAATAAATATTTGTTAAATGAATGTTGAACAAACTCAGACTGTCTGGAGAACCCAAAGACCTGTTCATTTCCTGATTGTAAACGTATTCTCCCAAGTGTAAATGTCATGTAATCTTGCCTTCTGTGTCACAGACTTTGGCATCATCTAAAATACTGAAATGTACTATGTGGGTGTTCACTAACTCAAGCTGTATTAAAAGACAGTCATAGAAATAAACACCTTTCAAATATGAATTCAGTAGAAAAGGAAGGAAACCAAACATTCATTGAGCACTTACTTTGTACAAGGCATTGTGTTCTGAGGCGTATCTCATTTACCAAAGCAATTCTAAAAGACAGGTATTAATTCCACTTATCAGGAAAAGAAACTGAAGATACAGATATTAACTAACGTGCCAAAGTCTCAGCTAGTAAGAGACATAGTCAGAGAATGCCTTCTGACTTAAAATCCAGTGCTTTCTCCACTCTATCAAGCTGCCACTTATGTAAGAGTGAGAATGTAAACTTTAGAAAGCAATCTAGTATTGCTTTATGCCTGCCTATAATCTTCCCTATTCCAATTCAACCAACACATTGTGGTCAAATTCATGTACCTGAAACACAACTCTAATTATGACACTCATCTGGATAGAAAGGTTAATGGTTCCCCATAGTCTAGTAAGAAAAACCCCTAATCTGTGCTTCTCCCTAGCTATTCCACTGAGGAAACTGTGTTCCAGCCAGACTCTATCCTTTTGTTAATACTACTCCAGAACACTGGACAGATATTTCTACAACATTGACATACTTAAATTGTACCTGCCGTCAGAAATGTTGCTCAAATTTTATTTCTGCCATCAAGTCTTTCCTGATTTTACACAATTGGAGTGGATCTTCCTTTTTCTCTTTATTCTCACTATACCTTATGTATATCACTCTTTATTTTTGCTAATAATTTTACTTTGTAAACTGTTTATTTTGTCTTTCCAGTACTATATTGTAAGCTCCTAGAGGGTAGGACCATGCATTTTCTTTTCTTTTTTTTTAAACATCTTTATGGGAGTATAATTGCTTTACAATGGTGTGTTAGTTTCTGCTGCATCACAAAGTGAATCAGCTATACGTATACATATATCCCCATATCCCCTCCCTCTTGTGACTCGCTCACACCCTCTGTATCCCACTCCTCTAGGCGGTCACAAAGCACTGAGCTGATCTCCCTGTGCTATGCGGCTGCTTCCTACTAGCTATCTGTTTTACATTTGGTAGTGTATATCTGTCCATGCCACTCTCTCACTTTGTCCCAGCTTACACTTCCCCCTCCCCGTGACTTAAAGTCCATTCTCTACATCTGCATCTTTATTCCTGTCCTGCCCCTAGGTTCTTCAGAACCTTTTCTTTTTTTTTTTTTAGATTCCATATATCTGTGTTAGCACACGGTATTTGTTTTTCTCTTTCTGACTTACTTCACTCTGTATGACAGTCTCTAGGTCCATCCACTTCACTACAAATAACTCAAGTTTGTTTCTTTTTATGGCTGAGTAATATTCCATTGTATATATGTGCCACATCTTCTTTATCCATTCATCAATTGATGGACATTTAGGTTGCTTCCATGTCCTGGCTATTGTAACTAGTGCTGCAATGAGCATTGTGGTACATGACTCTTTTTGAATTATGGTTTTCTCAGGGTATATGCCCAGTAGTGGGATTGCTGGGTCATATGATAGTTCTATTTTTAGTTTTTTAAGGAACCTCCATACTGTTCTCCATAGTGGCCGTATCAATTTACATTCCCACCAGCAGTGCAGGAAGGTTCCCTTTTCTCCACACCCTCTCCAGCATTTATCGTTTGTAGACTTTTTGATGATTGCCATTCTGACCGGTGTGAGGTGATACTTCATTGTAGTTTTGATATGCATTTCTCTAATGATTAGTGATGTTGATCATCCTTTCATGTGTTTGTTGGCGATCTGTATATTTTCTTTGGAGAAATGTCTGTTTAGGTCTTCTGCCCATTTTTGGATTGGGTTGTTTGTTTTTTTGATATTGAGCTGCATGAGCTGTTTGTCTATTTTGGAGATTAGTCCTTTGTCAGTTGCTTCATTTGCAAATATTTTCTCCCATTCTGAGGGTTGTCTTTTCGTCTTGTTTATGGTTTCCTTTGCTGTGCAAAAGCTTTGAAGTTTCATTAGGTCCCATTTGTTTATTTTTGTTTTTATTTCCCTTTCTCTAGGAGGTGGGTCAAAAAGGATTTTGCTGTGGTTTATGTCAAAGAGTGTTCTTCCTATGTTTTCCTCTAAGAGTTTTATAGTGTCTGGCCTTACATTTAGGTCTCTAATCCATTTTGAGTTTATTTTTGTGTATGGTGTTAGGGAGTGTTCTAACTTCATTCTTTTACTTGTAGCTGTCCAGTTTTCCCAGCACCACGTATTGAAGAGGCTGTCTTTTCTCCATTGTGTATCCTTGCCTCCTTTATCAAAGATAAAGTGACCATATGTGTGGGGGTTTATCTCTTGGCTTTCTATCCTATTCCATTGATCTGTATTTCTGTTTTTGTGCCAGTACCATACTGTCTTGATTACTGTAGCTTCATGGTATAGTCTGAAGTCAGGGAGTCTGATTCCTCCAGCTCCGTTTTTTTCCCTCAAGACCGCTTTGGCTATTCGGGGTTTTGTGTCTCCATACAAATTTTAAGATTTTTTTGTTCTAGTTCTGTAAAAAATGCTATTGGTAATTTGATAGGGATTGCATTGAATCTGTAGATTGCTTTGAGTAGTATAGTCATTTTCACGATATTGATTCTTCCAATCCAAGAACATGGTATATCTCTTCATCTGTTTGTATCATCTTTAATTTCTTTCACCAGTGTCTTATAGTTTTCTGCATACAGGTCTTTTGTCTCCTTAGGCAGGTTTATTCCTAGGTATTTTATTCTTTTTGTTGCAATGGTAAATGGGAGTGTTCCCTTAATTTCTCTTGCAGATTTTTCATCATTAGTGTATAGGAATGCAAGAGATTTCTCTGCATTAATTTTGTATCCTGAAACTTTACCAAATTCATTGGTTAACTCTAGTAGGTTTCTGGTGGCATCTTTAGGATTCTCTATGTATAGTATCATGTCATCTGCAAACAGTGACAGTTTTACTTCTTCTTTTCCAAATTGTATTCCTTTTATTTCTTTTTCTTCTCTGATTGCTGTGGCTAGGACCTCCAAAACTATGTTGAATAAGAGCGGTGAGAGTGGACATCCTTGTCTTGTTCCTTATCTTAGAGGAAATGCTTTCAGTTTTTCACCATTGAGAATGACGTTTGCTGTGGGTTTGTCGTATATAGCCTTTATTATGTTGAGGTAGGTTCACTCTATGCACACTTTCTGGAGAGTTTTTATCATAAATGGGTGTTGAATTTTGTCAAAAGCTTTTTTGCATCTATTGAGATGATCATATGGTTTTTCTTCTTCAATTTGTTAATATGGTGTATAACAGTGATTGATATACTTATATTGAAGAATCCTTGCATCCCTGGGATAAATCCCACTTGGTCATGGTGTATGATCCTTTTACTATGTTGTTGGATTCTATTTGCTAGTGTTTTGTTGAGAATTTTGGCATCTATATTCATCAGTGATATTGGTCTGTAATTTTCTTTTTTTGTAGTATCTTTGTCTGGTTTTGGTATGAGGGTGATGGTGGCCTCATAGAATGAGTTTGGGAGTGTTCCTTCCTCTGCAATTTTTTGGAAGAGTTTGAGAAAGATGGGTGTTAGCTCTTCTCTAAATGTTCGATAGAATTCACCTGTGAAGCTATCTGGTCCTGGACTTTTGTTTGTTGGAAGATTTTTAATTACAGTTTCAGTTTCATTACTTGTGATTGGTCTGTTCATATTTTCTAGTTCTTCCTGGTTCAGTCTTGGAAGGTTATACCTTTCTAAGAATTTATCCATTTCTTCCAGGTTGTCCATTTTATTGGCATAGAGTTGCCTGTAGTAGTCTCTTAGGATGCTTTGTATTTCTGTGGTGTCTGTTGTAACTTCTCCTTTTTCATTGCTAATTTTATTGATTTGAGTCCTCTCTCTCTTTTTCTTGATGAGTTTGGCTAATGGTTTATCAATATTGTTTATCTTCGCGAAGAACCAGCTTTTAGTTTTATTGACCTTTCCTATTGTCTTCTTTGTTTCTATTTCATTTATTTCTGCTCTTATCTTTATGATTTCTTTCCTTCTACTAGCTTTGGGTTTTGTTTGTTCTTCTTTCTCTAGTTCCTTTAGGTGTAAGGTTAGATTGTTTATTTGAGATGTTTGTTGTTTCTTGAGATAGGATTGTATTGCTATAAACTTCCCTCTTAGAACTGCTTTTGCTGCATCCCATAGGTTTTGGATCATCGTGTTTTCATTGTCATTTGTCTCTAGGTATTTTTTGATTTCTTCTTTGATATCTTCAGTGATCTCTTGGTTATTAAGTAATGTATTGTTTAACCTCCATGTGTTTGTGTTTTTTACGATTTTTTCCATGTAATTGATTTCTAATCTCATAGCATTATGGTCAGAAAAGATGCTTGATATGATTTCAATTTTCCTAAATTTACTGAGGCTTGATTTGTGAACCAAGATGTGATCTATCCTGGAGAATGTTCCGTGTGCACTTGAGAAGAAAGTGTAATCTGCTGTTTTTGGATGGTATGTCCTATAAATATCAATTAAATCTATCTGGTCTATTGTGTCATTTAAAGCTTGTGTTTCCTTATTAATTTTCTGTTTGGATAATCTGTCCATTGGTGTAAGTGAGGTGTTAAAGTCCCCCACGGTTATTGTGTTACTGTCGATTTCCTCTTTTACAGGTGTTAACAGTTGCCTTATGTATTGAGGTGCTCCTATGTTGGGTGCATATATATTTATAATTGTTATATCTTCTTCTTGGATTGATCCCTTGATCATTATGTAGTGTCCTTCCTTTTCTCTTGTAATAGTCTTTATTTTAAAGTCTATTTTATGTGATATGAGTATTGCTACTCCAGCTATCTTTTGATTTCCACTTGCATGGAATATCTTTTTCCATTCCCTCACTTTCAGTCTGTATGTGTCCCTAGGTCTGAAGTGGGTCTCTTATAGACAGCATATATACGGGTCTTGTTTCTGTATCCGTTCAGCCAGTCTATGTCTTTTGATTGTAAATAGATTGTAAATCTATTTACATTTAAAGTAATTATCGATATATATATGTTCCTATTACCATTTCTTAATTGTTTTGGGTTTGTTTTTGTAGGTCCTTTTCTTCTCTGTGTTTCCCCCTTAGAGAAGTTCCTTTAGCATTTGTTGTAGAGCTGGTTTGGTGGTGCTGAATTCTCTTACCTTTTGCTTGTCTGTAAAGCTTTTGATTTCTCCGTTGAATCTGAATGAGATCCTTGCTGGGTAAAGTAATCTTGGTTGTAGGTCCTTCCCTTTCATCACTTTAAATATGTGATGCCACTCCCTTCTGGCTTGTAGAGTTTCTGCTGAGAAATCAGCTGTTAACCTTATGGGAGTTCCCTTGTGTGTTATTTGTCATTTTTCCATTGCTGCTTTCAATAATTTTTCTTTGTCTTTAATTTTTGCCAATTTGATTACTATGTGTCTTGGCATGTTACTTCTTGGGTTTATCCTGTATGGGACTCTCTGCGCTTCCTGGAGTTGGGTGGCTATTTCCTTTCAATTGTTAGGGAAGTTTTCGACTATAACCTCTTCAAATATTTTCTCGGGTCCTTTCTCTCTCTCTTCTCCTTCTGGGACCCCTGTAATGAGAATGTTGTTATGTTTAATGTTGTCCCAGAGGTCTCTTAGGCTGTCTTCATTTCTTTTCATTCTTTTTTCTTTAGTCTGTTCCGCAGCAGTGAATTCCATCATTCTGTCTTCCAGGTCACTTATCCGTTCTTCTGCCTCAGTTATTATGCTATTGATTCCTTCTAGTGTATTTTTCATTTCAGTTATTGTATTGTTCATCTCTGTTTTTTTGTTCTTTAATTCTTCTAGGTCTTTGTTAAACATTTCTTGCATCTTCTTGATCTTTTCCTCCATTGTTTTTCCGAGGTCCTGGATCATCTTCACTATCATTATTCTGAATTCTTTTTCTGGAAGGTTGCCTATCTCCACTTTATTTAGTTGTTTTTCTGGGGTTTTATCTTGTTCCTTCATCTGGTATATAGCCCTCTGCCTTTTCATCTTGTCTATCTTTCTGTGAATGTGGTTTTTGTTCCGCAGGCTGCAGGATTGTAGTTCTTCTTGCTTCTGCTGTCTGCCCTCTGGTGGATGAGGCTATCTAAGAAGCTTGTGCAGGTTTCCTAATGGGAGGGAGTGGTGGTGGGTAGAGCTGGCTGTTCCTCTGGTGGTCAGAGCTCAGTAAAACTTTAATCTGCTTGTCTGCTGTTGGGTGGGGCTGGGTTCCCTCCCTTTTGGTTGTTTGGCCTGAGGCAACCCAACACTGGCGCCTACCTGGGCTCTTTGGTGGGGCTAATGGCAGACTCTGGGAGGGCTCACACCGAGGAGTACTTACCAGAACTTCTGCCCCCAGTGTCCTTGTCCTCACGGTGAGACACAGCCACCCCCTGCCTCTGCACGAGACCCTCCAACACTAGCAGGTAGGTCTGGTTCAGTCTCCTAAGGGGTCACTGCTCCTTCCCCTGGGTCCCAGTGCACACACTACTTTGTGTGTACCCTCCAAGAGTGGAGTGTCTGTTTCCCCTAGTCCTGTCAAAGTCCTGCAATCAAATCCCACTTGCCTTCAAAGTCTGATTCTCTAGGAATTTCTCCTCCCATTGTCAGACCCCGAGGTTGGGAAGCCTGACGTGGGGCTCAGAACCTTCACTCCAGTGGGTGGACTTCTGTGGTATAAGTGTTCACCAATCTGTGAGTCACCCACCCACCAGTTATGGGATTTGATTTTACTCTGATTGCGCCCCTCTTACTGTCTCATTGTGGCTTCTCCTTTGTCTTTGGATGTGGTTATCTTTTTTGGTGAGTTCCAGTGTGTTCCTGTCGATGATTGTTCAGCAGTTAGTTGTGATTCCGGTGCTCTCTCAAGAGGGAGTCGGTTATTACACTTTGTACAGTAACCTCTAGGTCCATCCATGTTGCTGCAAATGGCATTATTTCATTCTTTTTCCTCCTTATTTATTTTCATTTTGGATCATCTGCCCATTGGTGAAAGTGGGGTGTTAAAGTCCCCTACTATGATTATGTTACTGTTGATTTCTCCTTTTATGGCTGTTAACATTTTCCTTATGTATTGAGGTGCTGTATGTTGGGTGCATAAATATTTACAATTGTTATATCTTCTTCTTGGATCGATCCCTTGATCATTATGTAGTGTCCTTCTTTGTCTCTTGTAGTAGTCTTTATTTTAAAGTCTATTTTGTCTGTTATGAGTATTCCTACTCCAGCTTTCTTTTGATTTCCATTCGCATGGAATATCTTTTTCCATCCCCTCACTTTCAGTCTGTATGTGTCCCTAGGTCTGAAGTGGGTCTCTTGTAGACAGCATATATACGGGTCTTATTTCTGTATCCATTCAGCCAGTCTGTGTCTTTTGATTGTAAATAAATTGTAAATCTATTTACATTTAAGGTAATTATTGATATATATGTTCCTATTACCATTTTCTTAATTGTTTTGGGTTTGTTATTGTAGGTCTTTTCCTTCTCTTGTGCTTCCTGCTTAGAGAAGTTCCTTTAGCATTTTTTGTAAAGGTGGTTTGGTGGTGCTGAATTACCTTAGCTTTTGCTTGTCTTTAAAGGTTTAAATTTCTCCATTAAATCTGAATGAGAAAAAAAATCTGAATGAGATCTTTGCTGGGTAGAGTAATCTTGGTTGTAGGTTTTTCCCTTTCATCACTTTAAGTATGTCCTGCCGCACCCTTTTGGCTTGCAGAGTTTCTGCTGAAAGATCAACTGTTAACCTTATGGGGATTCCCTTGTATTTTAGTTGTTGCTTTTCCCTTGCTGCTTTCAATATTTTGTGTTTGTATTTAATTTTTGATAGTTTGATTAATATGTGTCTTGGCGTGTTTCTCCTTGGATTTATCCTGTATGGGACTCTCTGCGATTCCTGGACTTGATTGACTATTTCCTTTCCCATATTAGGGAAATTTTCAACTATAATATCTTCAAATATTTTCTCAGTCCCTTTCTCTTTCTTTTCTTCTGGGACACCTATAATTCGAATCTTGGTCATTTAATGTTGTCCCAGAGGTCTCTGAGACTGTCCTCAATTCTTTTCTTTCTTTTTTCTTTATTCTGCTCTGCAGTAGTTATTTCCACTATTTTGTCTTCCAGGTCGCTTATCTGTTCTTCTTCCTCAGTTATTCTGCTATTGAGTCCTTCTAGAGAATTCTTAATTTCATTTATTGTGTTGTTCATCATTGTTTGTTTGCTCTTTTCTTCTTCTAGGTCCTTGTTAAACGTTTCTTGTATATTCTCCATTCTATTTCCAAGATTTTGGATCGTCTTTACTATCATTACTCTGAATTCTTTTTCAGGTAGAGTGCCTATTTCCCCTTCACTTGTTTGGTCTGATGGGTTTTTGCCTTGCTCCTTCATCTGCTGTGTATTTCTCTGTCTTCTCATTTTGCTTAACTTACTGTGTTTGGGGTCTCTTTTTCATAGGCTGCAGGTTCATAGTTCCTGTTGTTTTTGGTGTCTGCCTCCAGTGGGTAAGGTTGGTTCAGTGGGTTGTGTAGGCTTCCTGATGGAGGGGACTGGTGCCTGTGTTCTGGTGGATGAGGCTGGATCTTGTCTTTCTGGTGGGCAGGGCTGTGTCTGGTGGTGTGTTTTGGGGTGTCTGTGAACTTATTATGATTTTATTCAGCCTCTCTGCTAATGGGTGGGGTTGTGTTCCTGTCTTGCTAGTTGTTTGGCATGGGGTGTCCAGCATGGGGTGTCTTGCTGGTTATTGAGTGGAACTGGGTCTTAGCGTTGAGATGGACATCTCTGGGAGAGGTCTCGCTTATTGATATTATGAGGGGCCGGGAGGTCGCTGGTGGACCAATGTCCTGAACTTAGGTGGCTCTGCCACCTCAGAGGCTCAGGCCTAACACTCGGCCAGAGCTCCAAGACCCTGTCAGCCACATGGCTGAGAAGAAAAGGGAGAAAAGAAGAAAAGAAAGAAAGAAAAAAATAAAGTTATTAAAATTAAAAATGTAAAAAAATATTAAAATAAAAAAATTAAAAAGTAATTAAAAAAATAAAAGAAGAGAGCAACCAAACCAATAAACAAATCCACCATTGATAACAAGCTCTAAAATCTTTAGTAAAAAACATGGACAGACGGAACACTAGGCAAATGGTAAAAGCAAACCTATACAGACTAAATCACACAAAGAAGCATACACATACACACTCACAAAAAGAGAAAAAGGAAAAAAAAATATATATATATCTAAAAAAAGGAAGAGAGCAACCAAATCAATAAACAAATCTACCACTGATACTAAGCTCTAAATACTAAACTAAGATAAACATAAAACTAGAAACAAATTAGATGCAGACAGCAAACCCCAAGTCTACAGTTGCTCCCAAAGTCCACCACCTCAGTTTTGGGATGATTCATTGTCTATTCACTGCATTCCACAGATGCAGGGTATGTCAAGTTGATTGTGGAGATTTAATCCGCTGCTCCTGAGGCTGCTGGGAGAGATTTCTCTTTCTCTTCTTTGTTCACCCAGCTCCTGGGGTTTAGCTTTGGATTTGGCCCCCGCCTCTGCATGTAGGTCGCCCTCTGGTGTCTGTTCTTCACCCAGACAGGTGGGGGTTAAAGGAGCAGCTGATTCGGGGGCGCTGACTCACTCAGGCTGGGGGGAAGGAGGGATATGGAATGCGGGGTGAGCCTGCGGCGGCAGAGGGCGGCATGCCATTGCAACAGCCTGAGGTGTGCCATGTGTTCTTCCAGGGAAGTTGTCCCTGGATCACAGGACCCTGGCAGTGCCGGGCTGCACAGTCTCCCGAGAGGGGAGGTGTGGATAGTGGCCTGTGCTTGCACACAGGCTTCTTGGTGGCTGCAGCAGCAGTGTTAGCGTTTCGTGCCCGTCTCTGGTGTCCGCGCTGATAGCGGTGCTCACGCCCGTCTCTGGAGCTCGTTTAGGAAGTGCTCTGAATCCCCTCTCCTCGTGCACCCTGAAACGATGGTCTCTTGCCTCTTAGGCAGGTCCAAACTTTTCCCCGGACTCCCTCCTGGCTAGCTGTGGCGCACTAGCCCCCTTCAGGCTGTGTTCATGCAGCCAACCCCAGTCCTCTCCCTGGGATCTGACCTCTGAAGCCCGAGCCTCAGCTCCCAGCCCCCACCCGCCCTGGCGGGTGAGCAGACAAGCCTCTTGGGCTGGTGAGTGCTGGTCGGCACTGATCCTCTGTGTGGGAATCTCTTCGCTTTGCCCTCTGCATGCCTGTTGCTGCACTCTCCTCCATGGCTCTGAAGCTTCCCCCCTTCCCAGCCCCCATCTCCACCAGTGAAGGGCCTTCCTAGTGTGTGGAAACCTTTCCTCCTTCACAGCTCACTCCCTGAGGTGCAGGTCCCGTCCCTATTCTTTTGTCTCTGTTTTTCCTTTTTTTTTTTGCCCTACCCAGGTAAGTGGGGAGTTTCTTGCCTTTTGGGTAGTCTGAGGTCTTCTGCCAGCGTTCAGTAGGTGTTCTGTAGGAGTTGTTCCACATGTAGATGTATGTTTGATGTATTTGTGGGGAGGAAGGTGATCTCCACGTCTTACTCCTCCGCCATCTTGAAGGTCCTCAGGACCATGCATTTTCATTTTTGAACTTCTCTCTGTATTTAGTATGGTAGCAGGTGCTCAGTAGGTAAGTGAATGATAAAAAGTCTAAATAATTGCACCTTACTTTTTGTTCTTTACTCTTCCTTGACATATGTTGTTGCCTTAATTTCAAACATGAGTGAAAGTAGGCTTACAACTTCAACATTATAACTTCAAAATTTTAAATAAGTCTATTTAACCCCTCTCTGTTCCTCCTCATTCTCGTCAAGTTCTATGTTATGATAGAAGAGCAATGAATAAATCATGCATTCTAGATATTTTAGCAGCTGAAAAAGTTAAGAATCCGTTCATTATCCTGAAATAGAAAGCTTAATATTTGTTCATCACCTTTTCCCACTATCAATAATTAGCGCCTTCTAAAATGCCCAGGCTCATACATGTTTCTTTAACCTAATGGTCACTTGACACCTTGTGGGCAATGAATGATGTAGAATGACTACCACAAAGAAAAAGCTTCATCCTCCTCTTCAGGCAAGAATGTACTGGAGAGGATGATTATGAAGATGCAAATCCAGGACATTCCAGAATTTTTTTGAAAAAAGCAAACCTAAACAGGTTGGGGACCAAACCCTGAGAAATAGGGGACAAGACTCAGAGAGTGAGCTGGAAAACAGAGCTTGAGTCCCTTAGTGCTGTGAACTCCAAGAGTCACACAGATCTGGGTAACACCAGAAACTTGAGCAGAAAGGAGCCACGTACACAGTCAACTGCCCCAATGAAAAATTTAGGAAAGCTTGCTAACAAAATACCACAGAATGCCACCACCTGTGGCACAGTGCAGTCAACAATGATTTCTAAGCCTCAGTGGTAACATGGGGCTAGAGCTGAGGATGGATGGACTAACCTGTAAATCAGAGTTTCTCAGTCATAGTGCACAGTATAATCACAAGAGGAGATTTTTTAAAACAGTGGCTGGGGGGAGTGGGGAGTTACTGTTAAATGGCTATACAGCTTCAGTTTGGGATGAGTTAAAGATTTATTTGGGCTCAGTGAGTACATGTACCTTAAAAGATAGTCAGGTAGCATATGAATAGTGCTAAAGGGAATTCAAGGGAAGAGTGATTACCAAAGGATGATGTATATGGTAAAACTTCAGAGTGAAGGTAGCCTTTGAGCTGTGCTTTGAAGATAGTGTAGCATTTAGATAAAAGGTGAAGAAAGGAGAAGACATTTTTAAATAGCAGAATTGACTAAGAGGGGAGGGAACACTGAGCTTAAAGAACACAAGGCTCCTTTGAGGAATAGTACAAGGAAAGGTTGGAAATGAGGTTGGTGATGAGGCTGTGAGAAGATAGAATTTCAGGCTGAAGAATCTGATCCTATTCTGAAATCAGAGGACAGCCATTAAAAAATATTGTGGGGTGGTGTTGGCAGGTATGTAAACGATGACATGTTTGAAAGGTTTATTAGCATTGTTGTGGAAAATTAACTGGAAGGTGGAGGGATCCATATGGTGAAAGGGGCAATTAAAGAACTACAACAATTGTATACTCCCCACTACAGAGGGGGCCTTGACTAGGTGGGAGTGGTGACATTAAAGCATAAGAACAGATTCTAGACACAAAAGACATCTGGGTAGGATGGTGTATGCTGATGGATGTATGCTGGTTAAAAGGAAAATATGACATATGCCCTACTAAAGGAAAGATCAAAGCAGGAAAATATCGTTAAAGACCTTATCCTCTTCCTACATGCAGAAGTTTTTTGTTTTTATGACCCAGCACGTTCTTTTTAAAGGCTGTTTAAAAGCAGATCTGCTTAAGGCATACTGAGCCAGGAAATGATGCTGGTAGACGCTGGTTCTCCTCTCCCACTCTGTGCTCTTCTCATGGCCAGCTCTTGGGCCAGTTAGGTGATCATCATTAACTTCTCTAAACCTCAGTTTCCTAATCGATAAAATGAGGTCAATAATACCAGTTCTACGTATCTTGCAAGGGTATTATGAGAATCAAATTACTCTAGATTAAATTACATTCAAAAATATTTATTGCTCATCTAAATTCTGTATTAGGTACAACAGGAGATATAAAGATAAATGAGACAAAGTCTTTAAGGATTCAAACAAATGAGGGCAAATATCTGGAGGATAAACTCAAGAGTGGTTTCATGAAAGAGGGAGCATTTGAGGTAAGGCATTAATAGGTGGAGAATGGAGGATAAGGGGAGAGTAATCCATCCATTCATCCACTCATCCATGTATCTATGCAGCATTTTGGGGGGATCCTCCCCTGTGACAGATCAGAGAGAAATAATACTCTTCCCTTGTGTAGTTCATAATCTATGAAGGCACTTAGTCCAGAGCACAGGAGGGCTGAATGGAAAATGATTAATTCAGTATTGAACAAATTAAGACAATGGGTGTAAACTGCATAAAAATCTATAGTATAAGAAGCCTAAGATGAATGCAGTAGCAAAATATAGAGTGTAAAAGGTAGGGATTGCCTATATGATGAGAAGATTTATTTCTATTTAAGAGTAGGAGGACTTCAATTATATTTGAGGATCAGAGACCAGATCTGGAAGAGAGAAAATATTTAAATGGTCAGTGAACAATCTGAACTAAAGGATACTTATTTGCACATATATTCCATTTACTTCTTCTCTCTTAGTCATCCTTCATGCATCCCAGGGTTCTGAAAGATGGAGCGCCAATGGAACTCCAGCCAAAGGTATGGACTTCTAGGTTGCATTATTCAGCTTCCTCTCAGTTGTTTCCTGTCTATAACTCTCATTGTGGTTTTGGTCTTTTATGGTGGATCTTGAGATTTCTTTACTCTCTTTCTCCACTATACATCCTTAATGACTGATCCTCCCTTCATGAGGAAGATAGAGTTTATGAAAAAAACTGTAAGGTCAAAACTTACTTTCTAGAGCATGCTTATAAGAGAGAGACAGAGACAGAGGCAGAGGAAGGGAATGAGAGGAGGAGAGGAAAAGAGGAGGAAAGGGGGAGAAAGATAGGGAGAAATGGGCTGGTAGAATTGACTGGGTTTTATGTACAGGAAGTCTGTGTAATGTGAAGTGGGAACTATTGTTATTTCTGTCCCTATAATGGAAAAAGCAGACATAATTTTTGCAAAAAAAGATGATGTTTTGGACAAGAACATGAAAATTAAGCATTCTAAAGTTTTAACAAGTCAGGAAAGATGTATTATTCACCATTGTGATCAAGGAATTCAGGAAAAAATAGAAGACCTGTTCCTTCCTTCCTGATACCCAGGGCCTACTTAAGCCTCCTCTTTTCCATCCTTCCCGTGACTAAGGACTTAAAGACATGATACCAGTTTTACCTCTTCATTAAACTAATCAAATATTTCCCCTCAGATCCAGAGAGGAATCTTCCCCCATCCCAAACATCATCATATCAGGAGGAATTAGTCATCTGCCTCTATCACAACCTTCCCTCAATCCCCCAGCTTCTCTCTTAGTATTCTTGAGCGCATCCATATGGTCTCCCATGACAGGAAACTTTAAATTCAGTTATCTTTGAATTCTAACACGCCTACATCCCTGCTAACTCAGAATCCTTAATGATTCCCTTCCAATCTACGGCCTAAGTGTGGCACCCTATAAAAATGCCTGAAGCACTGCTCTAGGGGGTCAGAAATTCTCCCAACTATTCCTTCCTGCTCTCAGCTTTGAGCCTTCTTGTTCTGGTCTGCAGTATCCCAGCATCTGTCTTGTTGCTATACACTTGGATTTTGTATTGGCTGGCTCGTATCTTCAGAATGATCTGTCAGTCAGAAGGACTCCCATTCTATTTCACATTTGCTGATGGATGTGTTTATTCAGTAGTTCTTGGCTCCTGAATATGAGCTCCAATTCTCCCCTACACTGACTTTCAACTCTGATATAATTATCCCCTGCCCACCCTGTTCTTTATAGCCTCCATCCAACCTCGTGTGTTTTCTTACAGGCAGCAGGGTGTAGTAATAAAATGAATACTAGACTTGGAATCAGAAGACAAAGTTTTGACTCTCAGGTCTATTCTTTCCCAATCATAGAAACCCTGGAAATTCACTTAAGCTCTTTGAATTTTAGTTTTCTTACCTTTTATACATATGATGCTAATGCCTGCCAATTCATGTATAGTTGTGAGGATCAAATGAGATAATGTGTGTTAAAGAACATTACAAACTACTTCTACCCTGGAAGGTGTATTTCTGGCTTTGAAGAGCTGGATGAACTATGGGGGAGTGCCTGGTCAGGCCACTTAAAATGGCTATTCTCTTGTTCTTTGTACATCCCCTGCTTGACCAGTCCCTGCTTCACTCACATGATTATCCAATCCTCTTAATCATAGGGCTTAATCAGTAACTGCCTACATGCTTGCCCCCGGCCCAGCTGCTGGTTTCCCTGGTAACTGATGAGCCAACCTAATATCAATTCCCCCTATAAATTGTTGCCTCCTTCTCCCCCAACTTGTGAAGACTGCTGCCACGTCCTGGGTGCTGTCTGTTGTACACAGTGGGGTATCACTCCAGGACCTTTTTCTTGGATGTGTAAGGTCCCCCTATCCAAAAAACCATTGATGTCTCTGTCATTGTCTCCAGGCTCTTTATTTGGTCTTGAGGCTGGACAGCCACAAGTCTTGTAGGCCTGCGGGGTATAACCCAACAGGGAGATACAGAGGAAAAGATGCTGGAGCTGGTGACCTCTCTCTTTGTGTACTGGATCCTGTACCTGTTTGTCTACTTAAGCACTTTGTTTCTAGAATTATCCTCTGTCTCCTACATCATTAGTTTTTCCTTCTCTATGGGATAATTCTGGTCAACATGCAAACATGTAATAGCTCATATCTACACAACATCACAACAACAGCAAACCTAGACCTCATGTTCCCTCACCAGGTGTAATTTTTCTGCTCCTCTTTATAGTGTTTGTTTCCTCCTATTCTTTATTTAACCTACTCTGTGTTAAAGTACTCTGAGAAGTAGATACCCAAATGGGATCAGATGGGTAAGAGATTTATTGGGAGAAATGTCTGTGAACAATAAAGGGAGAGAGCAGAAGTAGTTGGGAAGAGCCGTTAGACAATTATATAGGTCTGATGCCTACATCAGAAAGGAGAGGGGATGGAAGGAGGATTAGGAAGAACCTCAGACTGCAGCTCAATTCTAAGAAAGTTTCGGTGAGGCTAATGGGAAGTCCTTAAACTAAAGTTACCTATTAGAAGAATCCTGTCTCTCACAGGAATGGACCTGCACTAACACCTCTCCAGGTTCAATCACTGGCTAGGGGTTGCCAGCAGAAAACTTGGTTTGAGCACAAATCCAGTGATGGATTTACAGGGACTGCAGCTGGGGCTGTCAGTCAACTATGCTCCCTGCAGCCAGAGATCTAAGTGACACATTTCCAAAGCTGCCACACACTGCAATCAGGCTTTTGTACCTACTTCTCTGAAACCGCTCTTGTTGAAATCACTACTTCCATCTTGCCAAATCCATTGACAATCCTCATATTCAGTTTTCATATTGTTCAGCTTCTCAACAGCATTTGACATAGCGGATTACTTGATTCTTCCTAAAATACTTTCTTCCAGAAAGCCACAAGCTCTTAGTTTTCCTCTTACTTTCATTGATATACTAGTAGTCTTTGATGATTTTTTTTCCTTGTTAAAATACCCTAGGACTCAGTTCTCAGCCTCTTTTGTAGCTCTGCTCCTTTGGTGATCTCTTCTAGCCCTGTGATTTTAAATGCCATGTATACAGTGATGTGTCCTAAATTCATATCTCCAATCAAAAACTCTCCCTGAACTCCAGAACTGAAGATTCCTATATATATCAGAAAACTATTTGAAATCCTCTTGATTGTATAACAAGAATATCACACTTAAAATGTGCAAAACACAACTTTTTATCTTGCTGTGAGGATAATTATCTATAGTGGGAAGGAGTAGAACAATGGAGACCAGTTATAATATAATATATTTATATAATAATAATCCAGGTGAGATACAGGTAAGAGATGATGCTGGCTTGAACACGTGATGTGGGGACTTTGCAGATGTGACTAGGCTACAAACCTTGAGATGGGGAACTACCCTGAATTATTAAGGTGGGCCCAATCTAATCATGAGTCCTTAAAATTGGAGAACATTTCTCAGCTGTGGTCAGAGAGAGAGCATGTGATGATGGTAGAATGGTCAGGGAAATTGATATTACTGGTTTTGAGGATGAGGGAAGGGGTTATGGGTTAAGGAATGAAGTTATCCTCTAGAAAATGAAAAATGCAAGGAACTAGATTATTTTCTGGGCCTCCAGAAAGGAACATAGCCCTGCCAATACTTTTATTTTAGCCCGTTGAGACCTATGTCAGACTTCTGACCTACTGAACTGTAAGATAACAAATCTGTGTTGTTTTAAACCACTAAGTTGTGATACTTTGTTATAGCAGCAACAGGAAATTAATTCAGCATGTGTATACTGGTCCTTGTATTAAAAGCAGGTATGGACATGAAATGAAATTAAGAATTGTGATTATTTCTGAATATGGATAAGCATAATTGCCTCATTTCCCTCAGCTCCCCCCCCCCCCCAGTATGGGGCTCCTCCTCCCCTCCAGGCTTCCTTTTTTTTTTTTAATTTTAAAAGTTTATTTGAGGGAAAATCAAATGAAATTGGGCAGCACCAAACTGGAAGTGGTTAGGAATGCTCCACTGTCGGGAGCTCAGGAAAGGACTTTTTATAGAGAAAAAGCAGAAGCAAAGTAAAGGAAATTATTGATTGGCTTAGCTTAAAGCCTCGTTGGCTGTTTGTGACTGGCTGTCCTTAGTGTTTTGATTTTGTAGCCCTGAGGCATTTACAGGCTTAGATTTTGGTTTGCTTACATAGGCTGCCATGGCATTAGAGCCACTTCAGTCCAATGGCCTCCATGTTTAACTAATTAAACAATTTCCCCCTTTTGGTCATCCTCTTATACATGAGAGATGGACCATAAATTTAGTATTAGCACCACTCTCAATCACCATCAGAGTTAAGTAGTTGTTGTCTCATTGTGAAACTCATGTTATGATATCAGATATGTGGAAGAATTATTTTAGGTGTTCGTCTCTTTGTTCATCTTGTTTCTGTTTCTCCAAGTGCAGTGAGAACATCTGATGTACTGCTGATGGCTGTGAACATGCATTTAAGACCTTTGAGAGAATATAGTGCACCAGGGAGACTACAATGATAACTATTAGGAGAATAATAGAAAGAGACTGAAGTATACTCCCTAGCTAGGGCCCCCATGAAACAAACTGGTTGGAATCAAATAAATCAAGGAAAGTAACTGAAGAGGCACCAGTCGGTTTTAGCCAAGTATCTTGTTAATTTCTTGTATTTGCTACAATACCAGAGGTGTTGATCCAAGTACAACAGAGGGAATTTGCTATGGGACAGACTCCTCCTTGTTCAGCCAGTTAGTAATCTAAAGCAATTCTATTATCTAAAAGCCACCTTAGCAAGACAATCTAGGGACTTTTGTTGTGTATCTATGGCCTTAGCAGTAGATTCAGTTGCCAGAGATAAGGAGCATTGTCTTCCTGTGCATTAATGGAGAAAAAAAGCAAGTAGTGAAAAGGCAAAAAGAATAAAGATTTCATGGGGAGAGCTGTCCACTTCTAGATGCTGTTCTGTTTTGAGGGAAAGCACTTAGGCAATTATTTGAGTTGGGGGCTGAATTAGCAGGTTTTTTTTCCCATGAAACACTTTTACTTGAAACAACAGCTGATGAATGGACAACTATGATTACTCAGACTTGCATTTTTGGTGAACGTTTTCTCAAATGAATGAAGTGAGATTGTCATTTCAAGGAAAACAACTGTAAATATTTGTTGCCAATAATAAAATTTGAGCTTTCAACCAAAAAGTAGAAGTTTAGAAGATTTGTATTTACCACCATAAACTTAATAGCTTCCACATATTTAAAGGTTTTCCTGATGAGATTTGTGATGATGGTAACTGATGTGATTTTTGATATTGTATAATATGTCAATATTTGGAAAATCTATATCATTCAGTGAACTAATATTCTCCAAATGATTAATGCATGATGCTTAAAAATATCCATTGGGGAAATTCCCTGGCAGTCCAGTGGTTAGGACTCAGTGCTTTCACTGCCGAGGCCCAGGTTCAATACCTAGTTGGGGAACAAAGATCTTGCAGGCCATGGGGCATGGCCAAAAATAAATGGATAAAATAAAATAAAATAAAAATTAAAACAGGCATTTGTTTAAAGATTCAGAGCTTAAGATAAATGAATGGACTCTAATGTAACAGTATGAATGTTCACTTGTATGGTTTCAGATTCCATACTGTAACTAACATTTAAGAAGCTATTAATTGTCAGGAGGACCTTCAAGATGACGGAGGAGTAAGATGTGGAGATCACCTTCCTCCCCACAAATACATCAAAAATACATCTACATGTGGAACAACTCCTACAGAACACCCACTGAACACTGGCAGAAGACCTCAGACTTCCCAAAAGGCAAGAAACTCCCCACGAACCTGGCCGTGTGGCTGACAGCGTCTTGGTGCTCCAGCCAGGTATGAGTCCTAAGCCTCTGAGGTGGGAGAGCCGAGTTCAGGACATTGGTCCACCAGAGACCTCTCAGTCCCTCATAATATCAATCGGCAAGAGCTCTCCCAGAGCTCTCCGTCTCAGCGCTAAGACCCAGCTCCACTCAATGACCAGCAAGCTTCAGTGTTGGACACCCCATGCCAAACAACTAGCAAGACAGGAACACAACCCCACCCATTAGCAGAGAGGCTGAATAAAATCATAATAAGTTCACAGACACCCCAAAACACACCACCAGACACAGCCCTGCCCACCAGAAAGACAAGATCCAGCCTCATCCACCAGAACACAGGCACCAGTCCCCTCCATCAGGAAGCCTACACAACCCACTGAACCAACCTTACCCACTGGAGGCAGACACCAAAAACAACGGGAACTACGAATCTGCAGCCTGTGAAAAGGAGACCCCAAACACAGTAAGTTAAGCAAAATGAGAAGACAGAGAAATACACAGCAGATGAAGGAGCAAGGTAAAAACCCACCAGACCAAAAAAATGAAGAGGAAATAGGCAGTCTACCTAAAACAGAATTCAGAGTAATGATAGTAAAGATGATCCAAAATCTTGAAAATAGGAGCACCTCAATACAAAAGGCAAGTGCTTACAGCTATAAAAGAGGAAATCGACTATAACACAATAACAGTGGGGGACTTTAACACCTCACTTACACCAATGGACAGATCATCCAAACAGAAAATTAATAAGGAAACACAAGCTTTGAATGACACAATAGACCAGATAGATTTAATTGATATTTATAGGACATTCCATCCAAAAACAGCAGATTACTCTTTCTTTTCAAGTGTGCACGGAACATTCTCCAGGATAGATCACATCTTGGATCACAAATCAAGCCTCAGTAGATTTAAGAAAATTGAAATCATGTCAAGCATATTTTCTGACCATAATGCTATGAGATTAGAAATCAATTACAGGAAAAAAGCATAAAAATCACAAACACATGGAGGCTAAACAATACGTTACTAAATAACCAAGAGATCACTGAAGAAATCAAGGAGGAAATCAAAAAATACCTAGAGACAAATTACGACGAACACACGACAATCCAAAACCTATGGGATGCAGCAAAAGCAGTTCTAAGAGGGAAGTTTATAGCTATACAAGCCTACCTCAAGAAACAAGAAAATTCTCAAATAAACAATGTAACCTTACACCTAAAGGAACTAGAGAAAGAAGAACAAACAAAACGCAAAGTTAGCACAAGGAAAGAAATCATAAAGATCAGAGCAGAAATAAATGAAATAGGAACAAAGAAGACAGTAGAAAAGATCAATAAAACTAAAAGCTGGTTCTTTGAGAAGATAAACAATATTGATAAACCATTAGCTAGACTCATCAAGAAAAAGAGTGAGAAGACTCAAATCAATAAAATTAGAAATGAAAAAGGAGAAGTTACAACAGACACCGCAGAAATACAAAGCATCCTAAGAAACTACCACAAGCAACTCTATGCCAATAAAATGGACAACCTGGAAGAAATGGACAAATTCTTAGAAAGGTATAATCTTCCAAGACTGAACCAGGAAGAAATAGAAAATATGAACAGACCAATCACAAGTAATGAAATTGAAACTGTGATTAAAAATCTTCCAACAAACAAAAGTCCAGGACCAGATGGCTTCACAGGTAAATTCTATCAAACATTTAGAGAAGCGCTAACACCCATCCTTCTCAAACTCTTCCAAAAAATTGCAGAGGAAGGAACACTCCCAAACTCATCTTATGAGGCCTTCAACACTGATTTATGACAAAAACTCTCCAGAAAGTGGGCATAGAGGGAACCTACCTCAACATAATAAAGGCCATATATGACAAACCCAAAGCAAACATCATTCTCAATGGTGAAAAACTGAAAGCATTTCCTCTAAGATCAGGAACAAGACAAGGATGTCCACTCTCAACACTATTATTCAACATAGTTTTGAAAGTCCTAGTCATGGCAATCAGAGAAGAAAAAGAAATAAAATGAATACAAATTGGAAAAGAAGAAGTAAAACTGTCACTGTTTGCAGATGACATGATACTATACATAGAGAATCCTAAAGATGCCACCAGAAACCTACTAGAGTTAATCAATGAATTTGGTAAAGTTTCAGGATACAAAATTAATGCACAGAAATCTCTTGCATTCCTATACACTAATGATGAAAAATCTGAAAGAGAAATTAAGGAAACACTCCCATTTACCATTGCAACAAAAATAATAAAATACCTAGGAATAAACCTACCTAGGGAGACAAAAGACCTGTATGCAGAAAACCATAAGACACTGATGAAAGAAATTAAAGATGACACAAACAGATGGAGAGATATACCATGTTCTTGGACTGGAAGAATCAGTACTGTGAAAATGACTATACTACCCAAAGCAATCTACAGATTCAATGAAATCCCTATAAAATTACCAATGGCATTTTTTACAGAACTAGAACAAAAAATCTTAAAATTTGTATGGAGACACAAAAGACCCTGAATAGCCAAAGCAGTCTTGAGGGAAGAAAACAGAGCTGGAGGAATCAGACTCCCTGACTTCAGACTATACTACAAAGCTACAGTACTCAAGACAATATGGTACTGGCAGAAAAACAGCAATATAGATCAATGGAACAGGATAGAAAGCCCAGAGATAAACCCACGCACCTATGGTCAACTAATCTATGACAAAGGTGGCAAGGATATACAATGGAGAAAAGACAGCCTATTCAATACGTGGTACTGGGGAAACTGGACAGCTACCTGTAAAAGAATGAAACTAGAACACTCCCTAACACTATACAAAAAATAAACTCAAAATGGATTAAAGACCTATATGTAAGACTGGACACTATAAAACTCTTAGAGGAAGACATAGGAAGAACACTCTTTGACATAAATCACAGCAAGATCTTTTTTGATCCACCTCCTAGAGTAATGGAAATAAAAACAAAAATAAACAAATGGGACCTAATGAAACTTAAAAGCTTTTGCAAAGGAAAAGAAACTACAAACAAGACAAAAAGACAACCCTCAGAATGGGAGAAAATATTTGCAAACGAATCAACAGACAAAGGATTAATCTCCAAAACATATAAACAGCTCATGCAGCTCAATATTAAAAAAACAAACAACCCAATCCAAAAATGGGCAGAAGACCTAAATAGACATTTCTCCAAAGAAGACATACAGATGGCCAAGAAGTACATGAAAAGCTGCTCAACATCACTAATTATTAGAGAAATGCAAATCAAAACTACAATGAGGTATCACCTCACACCAGTTAGGATGGGCGTCATCAGAAAATCTACAAACAACAAATGCTGGAGAGGGTGTGGAGAAGAGGAAACTCTCTTGCACTGTTGGTGGGAATGTAAATTGATACAGCCACTATGGAGAACAGTATGGAGGTTCCTTAAAAAAATAAAAATAGTATTACCATATGACCCAGCAATCCCACTGCCTGGCCTATACCCAGAGAAAACCATAATTCAAAAAGACACATGCACCCCAATGTTCATTGCAGCACTATTTACAAATCCAGGACATGGAAACATCCTAAATGTCCATCGACAGACGAATGGATAAAGAGGATGTGGTACATGTAGACAATGGAATATTACTCAGCCATAAAAAGGAACGAAATTGAGTCATTTGTTGAGACGTGGATGGATCTAGAGACTGTCATACAGAGTGAAGTAAGTCAGAAAGAGAAAAACAAATATTGTATATAAACACATATATATGGAACCTAGAAGAATGGTACAGATGAACCAGTTTGCAGGGCAGAAATAGAAACACAGATGTACAGAACAAACCTATGAACACCAGTGGAGGAAAGTGGCAGGGAGGGTGGTGGTGTGATGAATTGGGAGATTAGGATTGACATACACTAATGTGTAAAAAATGGATAGCTAATAAAAACCTGCTGTATATTGGGCTTCCCTGGTGGCACAGTGGTTGAGAATCTGCCTGCCAATGCAAGGGACATGGGTTCGAGCCCTGGTCTGGGAAGATCCCACATGCCGCGGAGCAACTGGGCCCGTGAGCCACAACTACTGAGCCTACGCGTCTGGAGCCTGTGCTCTGCAACAAGAGAGGCTGCGATGGTGAGAGGCCCGCGCACCGCGATGAAGAGTGGCCCCCACTTGCCACAACTAGAGAAAGCCCTCGCACAGAAACGAAAACCCAACACAGCCATAAATAAATTAATTAATTAAAAAAATTATTAAAAAGAAAAAAAATACTGACTTTAAAAAAAGCAAAAACAAAAACCTGCTGTATAAAAAAATAAATAAAATAAAATTCAAAAGTTCAAAAAAAAAAAAAAGAATATGCCTGCCAATGCAGGGGACACAGGTTCCTGGGATGATCCCACATGCCACAGAGCAACTAAGCCCGTGTCCCCGCCCCCCCCAAAAAAAAAGAATGGAGAAAGTACAAGAAACGTTTAACAAGGACCTAGAAGAAGAAAAGAGCAAAGAAACAATGATGAACAATACAATAAATGAAATTAAGAATTCTCTAGAAGGAATGAATAGCAGAATAACTGAGGCAGAAGAATGGATAAGCGACCTGGCAGATAAAATAGTGGAAATAACTACTGCAGAGCAGAATAAAGAAAAAGGAATGAAAAGAATTGAGGACAGTCTCAGAGACCTCTGAAACAACATTAAATGCACCAACATTTGAATTATAGGGGTCCCAGAAGAAGAAGAGAAAAAGAAAGGGACTGAGAAAATATTTGAAGAGATTATAGTTCAAAACTACCCTAATATGAGAAAGGAAATAGTCAATCAAGTCCAGGAAGAGCAGAAAGTCCCATCCAGGATAAATCCAAGGAGAAACATGCCAAGACACATATTAATCAAACTATCAAAAATTAAATATGAAGAAAAATATTAAAAGCAGCAAGGGAAAAGCAATAACTCACATACAAGGGAATCCCCATAAGGTTAACAGCTGATCTTTCAGCAGAAACTCTGCAAGCCAAAAGGGTGTGGCAGGACATATTTAAAGTGATGAAAGGGAAAAACCTACAATTACTCTACCCAGCAAGAATCTCATTCAGATTCGACAGAGAAATTAAAACCTTTACAGACAAGCAGAAGCTAAGGGAATTCAGCACCACCAAACCAGCTTTATAACAAATGCTAAAGGAACTTCTCTAGGCAGGAAACACAAGAGAAGGAAAAGACCTACAATAACAAACCCAATACAATTAAGAAAATGGTAATAGGAACATACATATCAATAATTACCTTAAATGTAAATGGATTAAATGCTCCAACCAAAAGACACAGACTGGCTGAATAGGTACAAAAGCAAGACCCATATATATTGCTGTCTACAAGAGACCCACTTCATACTTAGGGACACATACAGACTGAAAGTGAGGGGATGGAAAAAGATATTCCATGCAAATGGAAATCAAAAGAAAGCTGGAGTAGCATTCTCATATCAGACAAAATAGACTTTAAAGTAAAGACTATTACAAGAGACAAAGAAGGACACTATGTAATGATCAAGGGATCAATCCAAGAAGAAGATATAACAATTGTAAATATTGACGCACCCAACACAGGAGCACCTCAATATATAAGACAAATGCTAACAGTCATAAGAGGGGAAATCGACAGTAACACAGTAGTAGTAGGGGACTTTAACACCACACTTTCACCAGTGGACAGATCATCCAAATTGAAAATAAGTAAGGAAACACAAGCTTTAAGTGACACATTAGACAAGATGGACTTAATTAATATTTATAGGACATTCCATCCAAAAACAACAGAATACACTTTCTTCTCAAGTACTCATGGAACATTCTCCAGGATAGGTCATATCTTGGATCACAAATCAACCTTGGTAAATTTAAGAAAATTGAAATCATATCAAGTATATTTTCTGACCACAATGCTATAAGACTAGATATCAATTACAGGAAAAAAAACTATAAAAAATACAAAAACATGGAGGCTAAACAATACACTACTAAATAACCAAGAGATCACTGAAGAAGTCAAAGTGGAAAGCAAAAAATACCTGGAAACCATTCAAATGACAATTTCAAATGACAATGAAAACATGATGACCCAAAACCTATGGGATGCAGCAAAAGCAGTTCTAAGAAGGAAGTTTATAGCAATACAATCCTACCTCAAGAAACAAGAAAAATCTCAAATAAACAACCTAACCTTACACCTAAAGCAATTAGAGAAAGAAGAACAAAAAAACCCGAAGTTAGCAGAAGGAAAGACGTCATAAAGATCAGATCAGAAATAAATGAAAAAGAAATGAAGGAAACGATAGCAAAGATCAATAAAACTAAAAGCTGGTTCTTTGAGAAGATAAACAAAATTGATAAACCATTATCCAGGCACATCAAGACAAAAAAGGGAAAAGACTCAAATCAATAGAATTAGAAATGAAAAGGGAGAAGTAACAACTAACACTGCAGAAATACAAAGGATCATGAGATATTACTACAGCAACTATATGCCAATAAAATGGACAACCTGGAAGAAATGGACAAATTCTTAGAAAAGCACAATCTTCTGTGACTGAACCAGGAAGAAATAGAAAATAGAAACAGACCAATCATAAGCACTGATATTGAAACTGTGATTTAAAATCTACCAACAAACAGCAGCCCAGGACCAGATGGATTCACAGGCGAATTCTATCAAACATTTAGAGAAGAGCTAACACCTATCCTTCTCAAACTCTTCCAAAATACAGCAGAGGGAGGAACACTCCAAAACTCATTCTACAAGGCCACCATCACCCTGATACCAAAACCAGACAAAGATACTACAAAAAAAGAAAATTACGGACCAATATCACTGATGAATATAGATGCAAAAATCCTCAACAAAATACTAGCAAACAGAATCCAACAGCACATTAAAAGGATCATACACCATGATCAAATGGAGTTTATCACAGGGATGCAAGCATTCTTCAATGTATGTAAATCAATCAATGTATAAACCATATTAACAAATTGAAGAATAAAAACCATATGATCATCTCAATAGATGCAGAAAAAGCTTTCGACAAAATTCAATACCCATTTATGATAAAAACTCTCCTGAAAGTGGGCATACAGGGAACTTACCTCAACATAATAAAGGCCATATATGACAAACCCACAGCCAACATCGTTCTCAATGGTGAAAAACTGAAACCATTTCCACTAAGATCAGGAACAAGACAAGGTTGCCACTCTCACCACTGTTATTTAACATAGTTTTGGAAGTTTTAGCCACAGCATTCAGAGAGGAAAAAAAAAATAAAAGCAATCCAAACAGGAAAAGAAGAAGTAAAACTGTCACTGTTTGCAGATGACATGATACTATACATGGAGAATCATAAAGATGCTACCAGAAGACTACTAGAACTAATCAGTGAATTTGGTAAGTTTGTAGGATACAAAATTAATGCACATAAATCTCTGGCATTCCTATGCACTAACAATGAAAAAACAGAAAGAGAAATTAAGGAAACACTCCCATTTACCATTGCAACAAAAAGAATAAAATTCCTATGAATAAACCTACCTAAAGAGACAAAAGACTTGTACTCAGAAAACTATAAAACACTGATGAAAGAAATCAAAGATGACATAAGCAGATGGAAAAATATACCATGTTCTTGGATTGGAAGAACCAATATTTTGAAAATGACTATACTCCCCAAAGGAATCTGCAGATTCAATGCAATCCCTATCAAACTACCAATGGCTTTCTTCACAGAATTAGAACAACAAATTTCCCAATGTGTATGGAAACACAAAGGACCCTGAATAGCCAAAGCAATCTTGAGAAAGAAAAATGGAGCTGGAGGAATCAGGCTCCCTGACTTCAGGCTATACTTCAAGCTACAGTAATCAAGACAGTATGATACTGGCACAAAAACAGAAATATAGATCAATGGAACAGGATAGAAAGCCCAGGGATAACTCCCCACACATATGGTCACTTTATATTTGATAAAGGAGGCGAGAATATACAATGGAGAAAAGACAGCCTCTTCAATAAGTGGTGCTGGGAAAACTGGACAGCTACATGTAAAAGAATGAAATTAGAACACTCCTTAACACCATTACACAAAAATAAACTCAAAATGGATTAAAGACCTAAATGTAAGACCAGACACTATAAAACTCTTAGAGGAAAACACAGGCAGAACACTCTGTGACATAAATCACAGCAAGATCCTTTTTGACCCACCTCCTAGAGAAATGGAAATAAAAACAAAAATAAACAAATGGGACCTAATGAAACTTAAAAGCTTTTGTCAGCAAAGGTAACCATAAACAAGACAAAAAGACAACCAACCCTCAGAATGGGAGAAAATATTTACAAATGAAGCAACTGACAAAGGATTAATCTCCAAAATATACAAGCAGCTCATGAAGTTCAATATCAAAAAAAGAAACAACCCAATCCAAAAATGGGCAGAAGACCTAAATAGACATTTCTCCCAAGAAGATATACAGATTGTCAAGAAACACATGAAAGGATCTCAAAATGACTAATCATCAGAGAAATGCAAATCAAAACTACAATGAGGTATCACCTCACACCAGTTAGAATGGGCATCATCAGAAAATCTACAAACAACAAATGCTGGAGAGGGTGTGGAGAAAAGGGAACCCTCTTGCACTGTTGGTGGGAATGTAAATTGATACAGCCACTATGGAGAAACAAGATGGAGGTTCCTTAAAAAACTAAAACTAGAATTACCATATGACCCAGCAATCCCACTACTGGGCATATACCCAGAGAAAACCGTAATTCAAAAAGACACATGCACCTGAATGTTCATTGCAGCACTATTTACAATAGCCAGGTCATGGAAGCAACCTAAATGTCCATCGACAGACGAATGGGTAAAGAAGATATGGTGCATATATACAATGGAATATTACTCAGCCATAAAAAGGAACGAAATTGAGTCATTTGTTGAGACGTGGATGGATCTAGAGACTGTCATACTGAGTGATGTAAGTCGGAAAGAGAAAAACAAATACCGTATGCTAACACATATATATGGAATCTAAGAAAAAAAAAAAAGATTCCGAAGAACCTAGGGGCAGGACAGGAATAAAGACGCAGACATAGAGAATGGACTTGAGGATATGGGGAGGGGGAAGGGTAAGCTGGGACGAAGTGAGAGAGTGGCATGGACATATACACACTACCAAATGTAAAATAGATAACTAGTGGGAAGCAGCAGCATAGCACAGGGAGATCAGCTCGGTGCTTTGTGACCACCTAGAGAGGTGGGGTAGGGAGGGTGGGAGTGAGACGCAAGAGGGAGGGGATATGGGGCTATATGTATACGTATAGCTGACTCACTTTGTTATACAGCAGAAACTAACACACCAGTGTAAAGCAATTATACTCCAATAAAGATGTTAAAAAAAAAGAAACTCTTAATTATCAAGTTTTGGCATAGTATCAAAGAATATCCACAATTATCTGAAAAGGCTATTAAAATACTTTTTTTCCAGCTTAAGAAAAGCAGGTATGGACATTAAGTGAAGTTAAGAGTTGTGATTATTTCTGAATAAGGATATTCTAATTTCTGAATCGAGACCACATTTATGTTTAAAATGACACTATTCATTGTAGTACCTTAGAGTGGTCAGAATGGTAATGAGACCCTCCTAAAGTGTTCATCCAGGGATGAGAGGAACACCACCCACTCATAAACAAAATGCAGACATGGACATGGAGGGACAAAGGCACTAAATCAAGGTGGAAAATGATATGACTCAAAGAGCAGATGACCACATTATAGAACATGAGGACACTTAGAACATTTTAATCACAAAACTCAAGGTAGCTATAGCCAAGTGGAATAGAGGGTGCTTGGTAGTGTTACACAGGGTACAACATAGATCCCATGACTTCTTTATTTTTAAATAATTTTTATATTTTTAAATTGAAGTAGAGTTGATTTACAATGTTGTGCCAATCTCTGCTGTACAGCAAAGTGACTCAGTTATACACATCTAGACATTCTTTTTTTTAATTTTAATTTATTTTATTTTAATTTATTTTATTTTATTTTTTTGGCTGTGTTTGGTCTTTGTTGCTGTGCGCAGGTTTTCTCTAGTTGCGGCGAGCGGGGGCTACTCTTTGTTGCGGTGCACGGGCTGCTCATTCTGGTGGCTTCTCTTGTTGCGGAGCACGGGTCCTAGGCACGTGGGCTCAGTAGTTGTGGCTCGCGGGCTCTAGAGAACAGGCTCAGTAGTTGTGGCGCATGGGCTTAGTTGCTCCGCGGCATGTGGGATCTTCCAGGACCAGGGCTCGAACCTGTGTCCCCTGCATTGGCAGGCGGATTCTTAACCACTGCGCCGCCAGGGAAGTCCCGATTCTTTTTTCTTGTTTAATATTCTTTTCCATTATGGTTTAATCACAGGATATTGAATATCATTCCCTGCGCTATACAATAGGACCTTGTTGTTTATCCATCCTATATATAATAGTTTACATCTGCTAATCCCACACTCCCAGTCCTTTCCTCCCCCAACCCCCTCCCCATTGGCAACAAGTGATTCCATGACTTCTTTACAGTGTTCAATACTTTATTAAATTAAATTTGACCTGGAAGTTACTCTTTTAACCAGAAGCTAAGATGAGAGGGAAAATGCCAAACAGAGAAGCAGATATGGATTGTACTGAGTGGAAACTTGCCATATAGAGGCAAAGAAACCATTCCACTTACAAAGTTCCAAGTGGCATTTTAGAGAAAGGAGAGTGTTGAGAGGGTGTTACTCTGAAAATCCCCAGTGGAGCCAGGAATTTTTCTGGTGGCAGCCATGGAAAGAGGGATATTAAAAACCATTGTTTCTAAGCATAGGCCAGAGTTCACTGAGCAATATCTGCTTGTTTGCATGGAGAGAGAATGAATAATATATGCAAATTCCATGTTTAAAGTCCCCTTGTTTAGAAGTCTGGACTGCTTGATTTTGTCTCCCTAATCTACTTAGGCAGAGACCTTTTCTTTTGTTTTAATATCAAATAGGCTTTAGCATGGGCAGGTCTAATGAGACTTTGCCATTGGTGGAGGCTTAACAGGGCATCAGGAGATTTTAAGTAAATTTCATTAGAAGGCTACAATCTCTACCTCATGAAAGATTACATTTTTTAAAATGTAAGGGGTCAGGATATCCCTCCAATTTGCTAGAGCAATAGCCTAGAAATATCCTACAGGGATTACCTGTAGGTTTTTGATACCCCCTCTACAGTCTACTTTCAGTCATGAGCAAGCCACAGAAACTCAGAGCCGAGAGTGCTTGGACAATTGAAGTTTTCAAACTTTCAGCAAAAAGCTGAAAAGTGTATGTCTAAATATAATTATTGTTTGGACACTGGATTTGATAGAAAATAAAAAGGTGTATTAATAACCAGTTTCTGTTTTTTTAGAGTCCTGAATTTTTGTCTCATTGCTATAAAAAAATTAAAATATGGCTTATCCCAGAGAAGGGAAGTATTCCTAATTTGGAAGACTCTGAAACAAATAGAAAGAAACCTCCTTAAGTTCAACGCAATTAAAAAGCAGATATAGTTAGAACTTTATGAAGACTTCTGTTTAAAGTATGAATTTTTGAGCGTTTGCATGTGACTAAGCAAAAGAATTATTTGAAATCTTAAAAGCCTTGCTGCGCAGAAACTCTCTCTGACTCAGACTATCATGGGAATTTAGATAGGGAGAGACTCAGAAGAAGGTGGTAAATAACCCAAAACTGGGTTAGTAAAAGGAGAGAGTGGCCCAGGACACTTCCCTTAGCCACTCCTGGCTAAGAGTATTCACAAATTCCCCAGAAAAGATAATAGTTGTAAACAACAGAAACACACATTGCTTATACCCTTTTTCTTTCTAGTGAATTCACGTTTTAAAATTCCAAAAGTACAAGAGTAGACAATACGTTCTATTTAACTCTTATCCAGCAACCTAGTTCCCCTCCTCACAGGTAGCTAATATTACCAATATCTTATATATCCTTCAATGCATATATGAGCAAATGTACACACAGTTTTTATGCAAATGATAATTTTCCATATACTCTGAAGCTTATTTTTTTCACTAAACTATATCTTGGAATTAATTCTGTATCAATAATAATTTTACCCATCTTTTTTCAGCAGCATAGTATTCATTGAATGGATGCATCATAATTTATTTAATCGACTCTACATTGATGTAATGAGTTGTATGTTATTTTGTACATATGTAAGTAATCCATAGGATAAATTCCTAGAGGTAGAATTATTGATTCTAAGAGTATATGTGTTTGTAATTTTGATAAATATTGATAAATTACCCTACAGAGAGGTTGTACTAATTTATGTTCCTATCAGCAATATATGAAAATGCCTCTTTAACACACTCTCATTAATACAGTGTTACCAAGCTTTGTGATCTTTTCCAATTTGTGGGGTTAACCATGATATTTCAGTTTAATTTTATTTTGCCTTTCTCATTATGAGATTAAACATCTTTTCTTATAAGTTTTAGAGCCATTTATATTTCCTTTTATGTAAACTGTTTAAATTCTTTGCCCATTTATCTGTTGATTTATCTATAGGTTTTTTTTTTTTTCTCTTTTTATTCAATTCTCTTTTCGTTAGGGCAAAATGAATCTGGAGTTGCTGTCCATAATGAGAGAATATATTTAGTAGGGGAACATTCAGTTTGGACAAATGAGCCTCCAGCTTGTGTCCAGGTGAGTGGTTGAAGTTCCTTTTGAAATTTGTTCAAGTGGTTCAGTGAGGTTACTTTTTGCAATGGTGCTACTGGACAAAGAGATATTTACATGTAGGAAGAGGCTTGATCCCCCTTTGTTTGTGCACCTAGTTCAGCCACTAAACTTCATCCTGTATCCTAAAAATGATGCCTAATAAATGATTTAGCCCTTTTGAAAATAAAGATGGGGATGAGCTTTGAAAATAAATGTAATACATACTCGAAATAGAAAAATGGGATACCTTTACCTTTCTCATAAACCAAAAATACCTAGAAATCTTTGGGAATAGTACTTTCACACCCCCAAAACTTTGCAAGCATCTCCTTTCCACTCCATTTCCTTATTTTCTATATCATAATTCATTCATTTCCATAGCGCTACTTACTAAGGGGTCCTCCTTCCTGGCAGAAGTGTGAAGGAGTGGTTTATGATTGGTCTGATGGAGCAGCCTCTGCCCCAAAGGACAGCTCTTTAACACATCAGCATGCAAGCAGCCCAGGCTGGGCAAATTGCCAACTGAGCCTTTCAGAACAGCAATAGCTTTTGTTAATATATACCTCATGATTTGTTTTAATGCTTTTACAATTATTTTCATAGCTATTTTTCTATTTTACATGTTCTCTAGTAACATACTGACATGTGTTAGCCCTGACCTTTCTCCTGATTGCCAGAAAAATATATCTTTCTAACTACTCATATTATCTAATCTCATCTTTGTGGGAAGATTTTAAACAACTGCTTCAATATATATATATATATTTTTTTTAATTATTTATTTATTTATTTATTTATTTTTGGCTGTGTTGGGTCTTCGTTTCTCTGTGAGGGCTTTCTCTAGTTGCGGCAAGCGGGGGCCACTCTTCATCGCGGTGCGCGGGCCTCTCACTCACTGTTGCGGCCTCTCTTGTTGCGGAGCACAGGCTCCAGACGCGCAGGCTCAGTAATTGTGGCTCACGGGCTTAGTTGCTCCGTGGCATGTGGGATCTTCCCGGACCAGGGCCCGAACCCGTGTCCCCTGCATTGGCAGGCAGATTCTCAACCACTGCGCCACCAGGGAAGCCCCAATATATTTAATATTTGCAGGACTATTCAAACTTTAATTTCTTCTTCAGTCACATCTCATATGGTACACATATATTTTTCAAGAAACTTTCCATGTGGTCTAAGTCTTTAAAATTGTTAGCATATAGTTCTTGTGTTTATAGTTGTTTAAAAAGTAAGATTCTTTATAGATTAAAAAACAGCAATTTGTGATATGAATTGCAAATATTTTCCCAACATTTCCACAGCATTAATGAATATTAAATATTATTTGTTTCCTTTATATTTGAATAACAACTTGGATGATATAAATTTCTTGGGTCACGATTTCTTTCCTTGTTAATTTTAGAGGCATTTCTCCAGTCTTCTGGAACTGGATATTGTTGTGGAGAAGTCTGATGTCAGCCTGCTTTGTTTTTACCCTTCGTAGATGACTCATTATTTCTGCCTGGTTGTCCAAAGGATTATTTCTTTATCTTCACAGTTCAGCAGTTGTATTAGGATATGCTTGTGTTGACGATAATGTGTCAGTTTTTTTTCTGAGACCTGACATACACCTTCAAAATGAACATTTCTTCAATAATATTTCAAATATTTGTTCTGATCCATTATATAGGGATATTAGGTAAGTGTATGTTGTATCTCACTTGCCTGTCTTCTCTAGATATCATTGTATCTCTAATCATTTTAAATTGTATTTATTTTCATTCATTTTGCTTGCTCTCTCTATCTAACCTCTTTCTTCCTTTTTGCATTCTCATCGGTATCTGGTCTCTCCTGGTCTACTTCCAATTTTTACTCCATTTCTGATATTTTTAAAGCCACTATTCCCCCTAGAGATCTTCCAACTCGTGTTTCATTCACTTTGTTGTCTCTGTCCTCCTGAATCTTGTATCTCTGCCTTTTGCTCTTTGTTAATTAAAAAAATAATAATAATGTGGTAAAATATACATAATATTTACCATTTTAACTACTTTTAAGTGAATGGTTCTGTGGCATTATGTACATTCATATTGTTGTGCACCATCTACACTATCCATCTCCAGAACTTTTTTGTCTTCCACAACTGAAACTCTGTACTCATTAAATACTAACTCCTCATTCCTAACCCCCTCCCGCAGCCCCTGACGACCACCATTCTACTTTCCATCTCTATGAATTTGACTACTCTAGGTACCTCACATAAGTGGAATTATGCAATATTTGTCCTTTTGTGACTGCCTTATTTTGCTTAGCATACTATCTTCAAGGTTCATCCATGTTGTAGCATATGTCAGAATCTCTTCCTTTCTTTTTTTTAAGACTTTTTTTTAGAGCAGTTTTCAGTTCATAGCAAAGTTAAAAAGGAGGTACAGAGATTTCCCATACACTCCCTGCCTCCACACATGCATAGCCTCCCCCATTATCAACATCCCCACCAGCGGTGCATTTGTTACAATTGATGAACCTACACTGACACATCGTAGTCACTCGTTTACATTTGGGTTCACTCTTGGTGTTGTACATTCTATGGGTTTGGACAACTGTTGTGAAATAACATGTATCCATCATTATGGTATCATACAGAGTATTTTCACTGCCCTAAAAACTTCTGTGCTCTGCTTATTCATCCTCTCCCTGCCCCAATCCCTGATAATCACAGATTTTTTTACTGTCTCCATTTTCCAGAATGTCATATACTTGGAATTATACAATATGTAGTCTTTCAGTTGGCTTCTTTCACTTAATAATATGCATTTAAGTTTCCTCCATGTCCTTATTTATTTATTTATTTATTTATTTATTTATTTATTGGCTGCATTGGGTCTTCGTTGCTGCACATGGGCTTTCTCTAGTTGCAGCGAGCAGGGGCTACTCTTCATTGCGGTGCGTGGGCTTCTCATTGCAATGGCTTCTCTTGTTGTGGAGCACGGGCTCTAGGTGTGTGGGCTTCAGTAGTTGTGGCACACAGGCTCAGTAGTTGTGGCTCGCAGGCTCTAGAGCGAAGGCTCAGTAGTTGTGGCACACTGGCTTAGTTGCTCCGCAGCATGTCGGATCTTCCCGGACCAGGGCTTGAAGCCCTGTGCCCTGCATTGGCAGGCAGATTCTTAACCACTATGCCACCAGGGAAGTCCGTGTCCTTTTATGGCTTAATAGCTCATTTCTTTTTAGTGCTGAATAGTATTCCATTGTCTGGATGTACTACAGTTTATTTAAACATTCACCTACTGAGATACATCTTGGTTGCTTCCAAGTTCTAGCAATTATTAATAAAGCTGTTATAAACATCCTTGTGCAGGATTTTGCGTGGACATAAGTTTTCACCACATTTGGGTAAATGCCAAGGAACATAATTGCTGGATTGTATGGCAAGATTATATTTAGCTTTATAAGAAACTGCCAAACTGTCTTCCAAAGTAGTTGTACCATTTTGTTTTCCCATCAGCAATAAATGTTGCTCCACATCCTTGCTAATACTTGGTATTGTCAGTATTCTGGATTTTGACCATTCTAATAGGTTTGTAGTGGTATCTCATTGTTGTTTTAATTTCCATTCCCTGATGACATATGATGTGGAGAATCTTTTCATATGCTTATTTGCCATCTGTATATCTTCTTTGGTGATGTGTCTGTTAAGGTCTTTGGCACATTTTAAAATCAGGTTATCTTCTTATTGTTGAGTTTTAAGAGTCCTTTGTATATTTTGTATAACAGTCCTTTATCATATATGTCTTTTGCAAATATTTTTCTCTCAGTCTGTGGCTTGTCTTCTCACTCTCTTGATGTTGTCTTTCACAGAGCAGTTTTAAATTTTAATGAAATTCAGCTTATCAATTATTTCTTTCAGAGATTGTACCTTTGGTGTTGTATCTAAAAAGCTATCATCCTGCCCAAAGTCAACTAGGTTTGCTCCTATATTATCTTCTACTTTTACATACATTTCATAGTTTTGCATTTTACATCTAGGTATATGATTCGTTTTGAATTAATGTTTGGTAATTTCTTTGTCTAGATTCATGGTTTTGCATGTGGATGTCCAGTTATCCCAACACCGTTTGTTGAGAAGACTATTTTTCTCCATTGTATTGTCTTTGTTCCTTTTGTCAAAGATCAGTTGACTATATTTTGTTTTGTTTTTGTTTTATGGCCACATAGCTTGTGGAATCTCGGTTCCCTGACCAGGGATTGAACTTGGGCCAGAGCAGTGAAAGTCCAGAATCCTAACCACTAGGCCACCAGGGAACTCCCCCAGTTGACTATATTTATGTGTGTTTACTTCTGGGCTCTCTTTCTGTTTCATTCATCTATTTGTTGATTCTTTCGCCATTACCACACTGTCCTGATTACTGTAGCCTTATAGTAATACTTGAAATCTGGTAGTTTCAGTGTTCCAACTTTGTTCTTCTCCTTCAATATTGTGTTGACTATTCTGAGTCTTTTGTCTCTCCGTATAAACATTAGAATCAGTTTTTCTATATCCAAAAAATAACTTGCTGGGATTTTGATTGGGATTTCATTGGATCATAGATGAAGTTGGGAAGAACTGATACCTTGACAGTATTGAGTCTTCCTCAATATTGAACATGGACTATTTATTTATTTAGTTTTTCATAGTTTGCCTCAGATAGATCTTATACCTATTTTATTAGATTTGTACTTAAGTATTTTGTTTTTTTGGAGTGCTAATGTAAATGGTATTGTGTTTTTAATTTCAAATTCCACTTATTCATTGCTAGTATATAGGAAAGCAATTGACTTTTGTATATTAATCTTGTATCCTACAACCTTGTTGTAATTGTTCCTTAGTTCCAGAAGTTTTTTATTGATTCTTTTGAATTTTCTACATAGACAATCACATCACCTGCAAACAAAGACAATTTTATTTCTTCCTTTCCAATCTGTATACTTTTTTTTTCTTGCCTTACTGCCTTAACTAGGACTTCCAGTATGGTGTTGAAAATAGGTGGTAAGAGGGGACATCCTTGTTCCTGATCTTAGCAGGAAAACTTCTAGTTTCTTACCATTAAGTATGTTACCTGCAGGTTTTTTGGTAGTTATTCTTTATCATATTGAGGGAGTTCCCTTCCTCTCTATTCTTCTCTTCCTGAGTTTTTATTTGATTTTGTCAAATGCTTTTTCTGTATCTATTGATATGATCCTGTGCTTTTTCTTTTTTAGCCTGTTCATATGATGTTACATTAATTAACTTTCAAAAGCTGTACCTGCCTTGCATACCTGGGATAAATCCCACTTGGTCATGGTGTATAATACTTTTTATAGATATTTGGATTTATTTGCTAATATTTTGTTGAAGATTTTTGCTCTGTATTCATAAGAGATATTGGTTTATAGTTTTCTTTTCTTGTAACGCCTGTGACTGGTTTTGATTAGGGTAATGCTGGCCTCATAGAATGAGTTAGGAAGTATTCCCTCTGCTTCTGTCTTCTGAAAGAGACTGTAGAGAATTGGCATAATATCTTGCTTAAATGTTTGATATATTTCATGAGTTAACCTGTCTGGGCCTGGTGCTTCCTGTTTTGGAAGGTTATTAATTATTCATTCAATTTCTTTAATAAATATAGGCCAATTCAGATCATCTATTTCTTCTTGTATGAATGTTTGCAGATTGTGTCTTTCAAGAAATTGGTCCATTTCATTTGGGTTATCAAATTTGTGGGCATTGAGTTATTCAAAGTCTTCCTTTATTATCCCTTAATGTCCATGGGATCTGTAGTGATGTCCCCTCTTTTATTTCTGAAATTAGTAATTTGTGTCCTCTCCCTTTTTCTTAGCCTGGCTAGGGGATTATGAATTTTATTGATATTTTCAAAGAACCAGCTTTTGACATAATTGATTTTCTTTCCCTTCCTTTATTAAGGCTCTTAAATATATTGTATGTATATTTGGGTTCTTGTTTTATAGATAAATTGCTCCATTAACTGTTTAAATCCATGGCAAACACTTGGTCAAATTTTTCATCTGTTTCATGAATATACTGCTTTGATCAGTGTTCATCTGCATTTCTTCTTATTCTTTTTCTCCTCTTTTCTTGTAATACTTTTATATAGATCCTGAGTGGTTTATTTTTGATTTCTCATGTTGGTTAAGTGGGCTTCTCCTTGACCAGCTATTTCCAAATGATTCATATGTTAGGGATGCCAAAGCTGTGTCCAAGTCTAGCAGGATTCTCCCTAGAGCCCTCAGTTAAGTGTGAGAGTCCATTTAACTGTTAACCTCTCCCTGGCCAACAGAAATAGGCAGTTTGTAAGACTCATAGCATTCAGAATCTTTTTCTAATCCTCTGCCTCACCAACAGGCTGTTTTTTAAAATATGGCTCATCATATGAGTCCTTGTTCAGTCTTGTTAGCCCTGCTTCTCAGAATCAAACTCCTGTCACTATTCCACACGGCTTGTCCCAGTTAGGACGCAGGAGGATTTTAGTTCTTTATCTTGGGCATGCTCCTCATCTTGGGGCAGCGCCCGCTCTCTCAGGGATTTGCATTCACAGGCATCCCCTTCTGCTTCCTCCCACATCCTGTTTGATCTTCACTGCTTTTGGCAGCCCTTCTATCTATTTGTGGCTTAGGATTTCACATGCATCCTAGCTTGTATTTCTCTTTCTCATTCTTCTTTAGTGTGATTTCCTAGAGGGGAAGGAGGAAATGCCAATTTTATTCCACTATGTTCAAACTGAAAATCTGTATCTAATTCTTCTTCCATAGTTTAGGATAAGTCATTCTCAAATAAATGCTTTATTATTTTTGTGAACCTCCAAGTTAGAGAACCCTTTCAATTGTTATTATGGATATTTGAACCAAGGAAGCCAGCTGACAGTTGCAATTGAGAGCATTATAATGAAAAGGCAGAACCAGAAGCACCACTCACAGAAGGAGGTCTGAAGTTGTTAATTTCTACCTGTGTATGTTGCATGCAACATCTTTATATCTTCTGATTCTATGATCAGAACCATTAATGTCTTTTCTATCACCTAATCATTCTCATAAGTTTCAGATTTAAAGGAAAACAGTTGTTCTTGACTGATATTGAGATTGTGATCTAAGAACTCCCCTTCCTTCAGCTAAACATACTCATTATGCAGTTCTGCAAGTCAATTTTTTATGTCTATGGGTCTATTGCAGGGCCTGCTTTACTGTGGGAAAAAATGTGGATTCAGGAAGGCCCTGAAATATACCTCTGATCTACATGCACAGTGAAATTTCATCAGTAACAATTTATTCCTTTGTGATACTATGGCCTCCTTTTAAATGCCTATATTTCTTTGGAAATAATTAAGTTGTCATTAACATCTTTGTGTAAATCATATTTTTAAAAATATTGTTTCTCGAGGAAGGAACACTGGGAAAGGAAACAGAGGAAATGGAAATTAAGGAACACCCAAGATAAACACTGAACACCAAGATAAACATTGCCCACTTAACAATTTGATCTAGCTGGCCTTGTGTAAAAAGAATGCAAGTTGTTACTCACATTTTATTAATAGTTAAAATTATATAAACATACCTGTAGGCAAACAAACCTAAAGTTTAGTATGTGAGCACTTCCTGGTGAGAAGGCAAAATCTTTCTAAATGCCTATAAGTAAACTCTTGCTTTCCTTCCTGATTTTATGGAATTTTTAAGCCTTGCATTCCACACTAAGTCTGTTGACTTTTTTGTTCTTTCTAGAGCATACCTCTGCTCTATGCAAGCTTAGCTGCTATTCTTTTTATATCCTCTGAAGCAGTACTGGCCATACCAGCTAGTTTAAGTGTAATTAAAAAGAGTACCACCTTAGGATTTTGCAATATCAACTGCACTTATGTTATATACAGAGTGATGTTAGGATTAGATTTAAACTTTCCTGTACCAGGCTGGCTGACATAGAGGGTTGTTGCTCAATGTCAGAATTATCAATCCTTTCATTTTTAGAAATGGATTTTAAAAAATATGTTGACAGGGAAATGTGGACAGCAAGGATTCTAATGTAAAAAGAATACATTTTGTGAATTGGAAACTATCTCCTGACAGAAATGCTGTTTTGATTGACATTCTCATAAGGGTATAATATGATCATCCATACATTATGTATAAATTTACCATCATTTCCATAGCCATGGAGAACACATTGTTACTTCTTCTCAAAAGTACTCTTAATCCCTTGGCTTATACAACTGTGGTTATACTGCCAAGACAGCCATTTCAATTTCTTGTCCCATAAACAGAAGCACTTAGACACAAATACTTGCCATAAGAAGATATTTTGAAAGGCATTTAATTAATAGTGATGGTTTTGGAAATGATCAGTTAATAGGAATCATGTCCATACTGAATGTTGTGTTCTGAGAACTCCATTATTCAGTCATCATTCACCTAATTGAGAAATTTTCCAGGATTCAATACTTTCTTTCTTCTTGCCTGTTCTTTAGTCATTCCATTGTAGTACTAATTTCAAGAAAAAAAGAAATGATAATAACCAAAAAATGGAAGAAACCCAAATGTCCATCAGCTGATGGAATGGATAAATAAAATGTGGAATAGCCACACAATGGAATGTCATTTGGCAATAAAAAGAATTGAAGTATTGATACATACTACAACTTGGAAGAACCTTGAAAGTCTTATGCTAAGTGAAAGAAGCCCGTCACAAGTGACCACATATTGTATGCTTCCATTTATATAGAATTTCAGAATCTGCAATTTCGTAGAGATAGAAGGTAGATTAATGTTTACCTAAGGCTGAACAGTGGGGAGCAGGATGGGAGTGACTGCTAAAGGATACAAGGTTTCTTTTTGGGACAATGAAAACGTTCTAAAATTTATTGTGGTGATGGCTGCACTGCTCTGTTGAATACACTAAAGATCATTGAATTGTTTACTTAAATTTTTTATAACTGATAAAATATTGTGTCAATTTCAGATGTATAACATAATGATCTGATACTTGTATATAATGCAAAATGATCACCACAATAAGTCCAGTTAATATCTGTCATCATAACATAGTTATGAAATTTTTTTCTTGTGATGAGAACTTTCAAGATCCACTCTCCTCACTACCTTCAAATATGCAATACGGTACTATTAACTGTAATCATAATGCAGTACATTACATTCCCATAACTTATGCATTTTATAACTGGAAATTTGTACCTTCCCCCTTCACCCATTTCTCCCACCTCCCACCCCCCCACCTCAGGCAACCACCAATCTGTTCTCTGTATCCATGAGCTCATTTTTTTTGTTTTTTTGGTTTTGGTTTTCATTTTAGATTCCACATATAAGAGATCATTTAGTATTTGTTGTTCTCTGTCTGACTTAACTTCACTTAGCATAAGGCCCTCAAGGTCCATCCATATGGTTGCAAATGGCAGGATTTCTTTCTTTTTTTATGGCCGACAAGTATTCCAAATGTGTATACATACCACATTTTTTTAATCCGCTCACCTGTTGATGTATACTTAGGTTGTTTACATGTCTTGCTATTGTAAATAATGCTGCAATGAACATGGGGGTGCTTAGATCTTTTCAAATCAGTATTTTAATTTTCTTCAGATAAATACCCAGAAGTGGAATTGCTGGATCATATGGTAGTTCTATTTTTAATTTTTTGAGGAACCTCCATACTATTTTTCCTAGTGGCTGCACCAATTTACATTCCCACCGACAGTGCACAAGGGTTCCCTTTTCTCTATACCCTCTCCAACACTTGTTATTTCTCATCATTTTGATCATAGCCGTTCTAACAGGTATGAGATGATATCACCATGATATCTCACTTGCATTTCCCTGACAATTAGTGATGTTGAGCATCTTTTCATGTACCTGTGCCATCCATATATCTTCTTTGGGAAAACGTCTATTCAGATCTTCTGCCCATTTTTTAATCAGGTTGTTTGTTTTTCTGCTATAGAAGTGTATGAGTTCTTATATATTTTGGATATTAACCCTGTGTCAGACATACACTTTGCAAATATTTTCTCCCACTTCGTTGGTTGCCTTTTCATTTTGTTGGTGGTTTCCTTTGCTGTGCAGAAGCTTTTTAGTTTGATGTAGTCCCACTTGCTGATTTTTGTGTTTTTTTTGTTTTTTTTGCCTTTGCTTTTCTGTCAAACCCAAAAATCCTGCCAAGAGCAATGTCAAGGAGCTTTCTGCTCTTTTCTAGAAGTCTTATGTTTCCAGGTCTTATATTCAAGTCTTTAATCTGCTTGAGTTAATTTTTGTGTATGGTATAAGATAATGGTCCAGATTCATTCTTTTGCATGTGGCTGTCCAGTTTTTCCCAGCACCACTTATTGAAGATCAACAGTTATTAACTGAGAGTATGCTAAGTTACAGATAATTATAGTTAATCTACACTACAGTGCTACCCACATGGGAGAAGTAGAAGGGAAGAGAAGAGAAGGAATATGAACATACGCTGTGTGCCATGTTCTAAGGCCTATCATATGATTTAATACAACAATCTTTCAAGGTAGGTAATGGTTTCCCTGTTTTTGATAGATTAGCAAACTGAAGCTCAGAGAGGTTAACAACATTATCCTAGGTCACACAGCTAATAAATAGACAAGTCTTTGTCCTTCCCATAGATTGTCTTTATCCTCAGTAGTCTCAAATAAAAGGAAATAGAAGCTTTCTGAGTCTCAGCCCTTGTAACTGGTGATCACTTGCCACTTCCCTAGGATCTCTCAAGTATGCTTTAGCTCCCATGTTTCAGCCTATCTAAAAATGCTATGGCTTCCCAACAGACGTAGCAAAACCTGGGTTGTTGTACTTCCCTACACTCCCTGAAACTGTCTTGGCAATGGTCCAGGGGACAGGCTGTCTAATCTAGATACAGAATCTGGTTTCTTTCTCAAAGCACAGTATTAACAAATTTCATTGGAATTTCTGAAATTAGCGGTGATGCCTGAATTTGGCTCCATTTCCAGTCTAAGTTTTTTTATTAGGTATGATGAGGTATATACCCTATAATTCCAGGCAAGTCCCCACATGTCACAAAAGCTGGAATAAAACTTTATGATGACTCGGGGGAAGAATCCAATGAATCTGAGGCCTAGATTTTTGTTTTGAGATTGGGTATATGATGGTGTAGTTTTTCTGAGACTGAGAAGCAATTTAGTGAGGAGGTTGCACGTAAATGTTCTGTTTTGATTTTTAAACTCTTCTCTCATACCCCAAATCCAATCCCTCATCAATCCTGTCATTTCTACCTCAAAATATGCCCTGATTCCAACACTTCTCACTAATCCACCACCTCCCCCTGTGTCAGGCCAGGGTTACCCACACGGAAAATCGTTTAAAAGAGAGGGGATTTAATGCAGGGAATTGGTTACACAAGTGATGTAAGAAGTGATAAGCCAAAGAGGATGGTGGGGCAGCCCAGAGATTAACAACTGTAGGAAGCTGCTGCCATTTCTAGGCTGGCAGGACAAAAGGAGAAGAGCTCATGGTCACCCAGAAGAAGCTGGATCCATGGTGATACCATATGGCAGGAGCTGGAGCCATTCCATCCCTGCTAGAAATGCTGCCTGTGGCAGAGATTGAGAGATCGAGAGAAAGAGAGAGACAGAGAGAGGGAAAGAAAGAAATGACCTGGCTTCCCCTGTTCCTCCCCTCCCATCTCCAAACAGTGCCTGAAGCCAGCCAGAAGCCAGTTGACAGGGAGTCTGGAAAGTGCAGAAAGCAGAGACCAGCCAGCAGAGGAAAGGAAAGGAGAGGAATGGGTGTGACAGCAAACAGCCCCAGCTGACTTATACCCTAACTCAAGCCACCATCATCTCTTGACTGGGCTATTACAATAGTCTCTTAAGTCTTCCCCCTGCTTTCACTCTAACTTCTCCTGCTGTTAGGGTAAGACTAGGCTACTGTAACAAAGAGACCCAACAATACCATGGCTCATTGCTTAAAGAAAAATATTTCCTGGGACTTCCTTGGTGGCGCAGTGGTTAAGAATCTGCCTGCCAATGCAGGGGACACAGGTTCGATCCCTGGTCCGGGAAGATCCCACATGCTGCGGAGCAAATAAGCCCATGCGCCACAGCTACTGAGCCTGCACTCTTAAGCCCTCATGCCACAACTACTGAAGCCTGCGCGCCTTGAGCCTGTGCTCCGCAACAAGAGAAGCCACTGCAATGAGAAGACCAGCATCACTTGGGAACTTGCTAGAAATGCCAATTCTTGGGCCCCATCCCTGGCTTAGTGAATCAGACACTCTGTGTGTGGAGCCAGCAATCTGTTTTAACAACTTCCATTTTCAAGTTGAAGAACCACTGCTCTAATATACTAAACTTCCTCCCAACTCAGGGCCTTTATATCTCCACCCTCTATCTTATGTTCTCTTCCTCCAGACTTTTATGTTATTTAGGTCTCTGTTCAAATATCACTTCTTTGAAGAGGACTTCCTTCCTGTCAACCCTACTCTGTTCCCCTTACTAGTATGTAAGCTGGCAACAGTGGATTTGTCCTGTTCAATTCTATATCTCCAGCACCAAAAACAGTGCCTGGCATATGCTAGGCAAAGTATATGTCAGATGAATTAACATATTACATAATTAATGTTAAAATTAGTTTTGTATTCTAAACAGTGCACTAATACAAAAAGAAATACAAAAAAGAGAAAAGACAGTTATAGTCAGAACTTTACAGACCACCTACCCTTCTCCTTTCATCCCTTTAACCTGAAGCAACACACACAATAGCAGTTTAGGTGTATCTAAAAATATTTTAAGGGAAAATATCGCTAATCATTTCTATTTCTTTTCAAGGTTCGTCCATGTTGTAGCATGTATCAATACTTCATTTCTTTTTATTGCCAAATAATATTGCATTGTATGAATATACAGGCATACCTTGGAGATATTGTGGGTTTGGTTCCGGACCACTGCAATAAAGCAAATATTGCAATAAGGCGAGTCACACGAAATTTTTTGGTTTCCTAGTGCATATAAAAGAGGGATAAATTAGGAATTTGGGATTAGCAGATACAAACTACTATATATAAGGTAGATAAACCACAAGGTTCTACTCTATAGCACAGGGAACTATATTAAATACCTTGTAATAAACCATAATGGAAAAGAATATGAAAAAGAATATGTATATATATGTATAACTGAATCACTTTGCTTTACACCAGAAACTAACACAAGATTGTAAATCAACTATACTTCAATAAAAAAATTATCTTTACAGTATAAGTGTGCAATAGTATTACGTCTAAAAAAACAATGTACAAACCTTAATTAAAAAATACTTTATTGCTAAAAAATGCTAACAATCATCTGAACCTTTAGCAAGTTGTAGTCTCTTTGCTGGCGGATGGTCTTATGTCAGCGTTGATGGCTGCTCACTGATCAGGCTGGTGGTGTTGCTGAAGGCTGGGGTGGCAGTGGCAATTTCTTAGAATAAGACAGCAATGAAGTTTGTTGTGTCAGTTGACTCATCTTCTCATGAACAGTTCCTCTCTTGCATGTAGTGCTATTTGATAGCATTTACCCACAGTAGAACTTCTTTCAAAATTGGAGTCAGCTCTTTCAAACCCTGCCACTGCTTTATTAACTGAGTTTATGTAAATTCTAAATCTTATCTTGTCATTTCAACAATCTTCACAGCTTCTTCACCAGGAGTAGTTTTCATCTTAAGAAACCACTTGCTTTGCTCATCCATAAGAAACCACTTGCTTTGCTCATCCATAAGAAGCAACTTTCTCATCCATCCAACTGGATGAGAAAACTCATCCAGTTTTCTCATAAGATCGCAGCAATTCAGTCACATCTTCAGGCTCCACTTCTAATTCTAGTTCTCTTGCTGTTTCTACCACATCTGTAGTTACTTCCTCCACTGAAGTCTTGAACCCCTCAAAGTCATCCAAGAGGGTTGGAATCAACTTCTTCCAAACTCCTGTGTATTTTGATATTTAAACCTTTTCCCATGAATCACGAATGTTCTTAATGGCATCTAGAATGGTGAATCCTTTCCAGAAGGTTTTCAATTTACTTTGCCCAGATGCACCAGAGAAATCACTATTTGTGGAAGCAATAGCCTTACAAAATGTATTTCTTAAAGAATAAGACTCAAAAGTTGAAATTACTCCTTGATCCATGGGCTGAAGAATTGATATTGTGTTAGCAGGCATGAAAACATGAATCTTATTGTACATCTCCATCAGAGCTCTTGGGTGACCAGGTGCAGTTGAGCTTTGATTCATTCAAGCTGATCTTTGATCCATTTATGTCTTTGATCTGTTTTGAGTTAAATTTTGTACATGGTATAAGGTAGGGGTCCAACTCTATTTTTTGCATGTAGATATCTAGTTGTCCCAGCATCATTTTTTGAAAAGTCTTCCTTCCTCATTGAATTGTCTTGGCACACTTGTTGAAAATCAATTGACTATAAATGTAAGGGTTTATCTCTGAACTCTGAATTCTATTCCATTGTCTATCCTTCTGCCAGTGCTTCTGGTCCTTTTAATCAGTGTCCATTTGGTCATATATTAGTGTCCATTTAACTGCATTTACAAACATATGCTTTATTCTAAAGCAATTTTATCTGCTTTTTTTTTTTTTCATTCTGTAACCAACCAAATGTAATCAGCTTCACCATGTTAGCAGAGAGGAAGACTGAAACTTATAATAAAGGCAATGTCCACTACTTCAAATGAGTGGAAACTTTTCTGAAAACCAAAAGAAGGAATTGGGTGATTTCAACCAGAAGAACAGTAATGTAAAAGTTATGATTGCCTCATCTGGATCTCAAATGTTGTAGCTATCTCCTTCTTAGACAAGAGAGATAGAGACAAGAAGTTATAGGCACAATGTAACTGAAATATTTGGAGACACTTTTATTACTTGGTATTGTTAGTGAAAGGTTTTAATATTCTGATGAAACTTTAGCTGATTAGTCTTCCTGCCTTTCTGACAACATAACTTATTGTACTTGGGAAATTGTGGTGCCACATTCCGCCAACACTCCTTCACTCACTCCCACCCCCACTCTTCTCATGTCCGAGATCCTAGAGTTGCTCCCATACAAACAAATCATGCAGATGAAAACAACTGCTCTCTCTCGTACCAGAAGAAAAGGATTAATTCCACCTATTATGAAAATGGAATTAGTCTCATCAGATGTAGCCTTGGACACCAACCTAAAGTAATTTTATTTCAACAAAATCAAACATGTAAGATATGCTATGGTCAATACTTTCTTTCTGGACAGAGAGAACCTCAAGTGATAATACTGTAGTATCTTAATGGGGCTTGCCTCATTTTGGGGGAACATTATCTTATAAGAGTTTTAATTTAATTGTGCACAGGATACCTTTTCAAGTACATTTTCAGTTTTCAAAACCATGTGTTATTTACAGGAAATAGAATTCATGTGTTTTTGATTCATTTACACTTAACTCATTAAAAAATTCCTGTTAAATCACTTGGTATTCAAGGACTTTTCAGCTTTCTAAATAAGTTTCCAAAAGCCTTCTTAAAGATATGAAATGGCATTAAATAAATATGTACATGAGTTTCCAAACCATGTTCATAATTTTTCTTTAGAATTTTGTGCCTTTAATTAGTAAAATGTGCTTTTCTACTATTTGGAAAGAGATTAATGTATGAAAATATACCATGTTTCAATGTGAGAAAACCTAAATTTACAATAAAAAGTTTTAAGTACCATTAGACAATCAATAAATAATTTAATGATTCACATATATGCTGCAAATAAATATCAGATACACATCAGAAACTGAGGAGGAAGCAAGTGAATGAGGAATTATTGATCACTTCTTGGGTGCTATGTACTGGGCTTATGTGTATACATAGAATTTAATCCTTAGGACATAAATATTTTTATCACATTTTCACAGATGATAAAATTGAGGCTCAGACAAGCTAATCTTACTAAAGCCACATAGCTAGTAAGACAGAGCCAGGATTCCAACGAAAGTCTGTGTGATTCCCAAGTTCATGTTATTTCTGCTATCTATGCATCCCACCAGATTTGAAGTTAAGAGATCTGATTTCAAATTACTGTACTTTTACCATATACTAGTACTACGAGCATGAATAAATCTTAGCTTCCTTGACTATAGCACAGGAACAATAATACCCACCTTATAAAACTTTTATTGCAGTAAATGAGATAATGCACATATGAACACGCCTGGACTGAGTTGAGTTGGTTCTCTTGCCTCCAGCCTTGCCCCATTTCAGGAAATGTCTCATATAGCACAGCTTAACACTTTGAAGTTGCAGATTTCATGTCTATTCCATCTTCCAAAATTTTCATTGATTGCCCAGTACCTTCTACTACAATTAAGAGTTCATACTTATTTTGTTCTAAATTAACATATACAACTTTGTTGCCTTTATTCCCCCAATAAAACTTTAACTTCAGTCAGATTAATTTGTCCCCACACTCATGAATCAACATGTACACTATACTTTTTAAAAATTTCAGTAGAATACACATAACACAAAATTTACCATTTTAGCTAGTTTTAAATTGACAGTTCAGTGGCATTAAGCAATTCACATTGTTGTACGCCATCGCCACTATTCCACACTGTACTTTTCCAAGCAGCATTTCACCATACCCCACATTGAAAATTTCTTCCCAATTCTATTTATCCAACTCTTAGTCCTCTTCTAAGCTTGGACTCACATTGCATCATCTGTGAAATCTTCCCTTACTGTGTTTACCTGACTCGTATCACATGTTGAAAGGCTGTTTAGTATAATGGTTAAGGATATAGACTCTGGATCATATTGTTTGAGTTTAAATTCTAACTTTGTTACCCCCTAACTATATGACCTTGGACAAGTGAATCAAACCATTAGTGTCCTAGGTATTTACCTGAATGATTGAAAAACTTCTCCACACAAAAGCCTGAACATGAATATTTGTAGCACCTTTAATCATAGTTGCCAAAAACTAGAAGCAACCCAATGTCCTTCAGTCTGTGAATGAGTAAACAAACTGTGGTACATCCAGACAATGGAAATTATTCAGTGATAAAAAGAAATGAGCTATCAAGCCACGAAAAGACATGGAGGAACCTCAAATGCATATTACTAAGAGAAACAATTCAGCCTGAAAAGCCTACATACTCTACAATTCCAACTATATGACATTCTGGAAAAGGAAAGCTATAGAGGCAATAAAAAGATCATTTGTTGCCAAGGGTTTGGGGAAGGGAGGGATGAATAGGTGGGGCACAGGGGATTTTTAAGGCAGTGAAATTACTGTATGATACTACAATGGTAGATGCATAACATTATGCATTTGTCCAAAACTCAGAACTGTACAACACAGAATGAATCCTAATATAAACTGGAGATGACTGCAACAAATGTGCTACATTAATGCAAGGTGTTAATAATAGGGGAAACTGGGGTGGTGGGGAGAAGGGATATATGGGAACTGTACTTCCTGCCCAATTTTTCTCAAAACCTAAAACTGTTCTAAAAAATAAAGTTTTTTCTTTAATTTATAAAACAAACCAAAAAATTAGAACTCAATAACAAAAAGCTGTTTGGGAAACCCTCAAATATTTGGAAACTAAATATCACACTCCTAAACAACGTATGTGTCAAAGGAGAAATCAAGAGGGATTTGAACTGAAGGAAAGCATTTTGAACTGAATGAAAATGAAAATACAAATCAAATTTGTTAGATGCAACTAATTCTATACTTAGAAATTTATAGCACTAAATGCTTATGTTAAAAAATAAGAAAGGTCTCAATACAGTGACCTCAGCTTTCAATATAAGAAACTGGGAAAAGGCAAAGTCAAACTCAAAATAAGCAGAAGAAAGGAAATAATACAGGCCAGAGTGGAAATCGAAGAAATAGAAGACACAAACAATAGAAGAAATCCATGAAAACTTGGCTCTTTGGGAAAATTAAAAAAAGAATTAACAAGGCTCTAGCCAGACTGATTAGAAAAAGAGAGAAGACACAAATTAACAATATCTGGGATGAGAGAAGAAACATTAATACAGTCTTCAGATGTTAAGAGGATGAAAAGAATATTATGAGCAACTTTATGCCAATAAATCTGACAACTTAGGTGAAATGGATGGATTCCTTGAAAGTCAGACTGCCAAAGCTCATCCAAGAAGAAATAGATAACCTAAATACATGTATATCTATTAAAGAAATTGAATTTGTAATTAAAAACTTTACCACAAAGAAAAATGCAGGCACACATAGCTTCCCCGGTGAATTCTACCAAACATTTAAGGAAGAAAATAATACCAATTCAACATAAACTCTTCCAAAAACCTGAAGAGGTCGGAATACTTCTCAGCTCTGTGGGGCCAGCGGTACCTGTTACCAAAACCAGACACAGGCATTAGAAGAAAAGAAAACCTTTCCTCCTTTTAAAGCTATATATTTTCTTTCTATTCTCAATCCTTCCACAAAGAACCTAAAAATATTGGGGAAAATATTAATTTTTTTCCCTTAAAATCAATGCAAAGCTGTCAAGGTAGTGAGGAAATTATGAGCCAAAATCTAAGAAAACGAGAATCTAGAGAGGTAAGCAGAGCACTGATGCACCAAAGCTGCTTCTATTCTGAAGGAACTTATTGATCTGGGCAGATTTGGGCTTTGGTTTTAGCAGTTTCATTCATGGAGGAATCAGAAGTCGAGACCCAGGGCCTGGCCAAGGTGGGGAGCCCCACAGAAGACCCCTTCCCCACTGAAGTAGTATCACCCTCAGAGTAAAAGAAAACATGAAATATATCTACCCTCTCATATACCCAAGGGACCAAAGGGAATATTGCTCTGGCACCAAGAAGAACACATGTAAATAGAACAGGGGAAAAACTCCTCCATGAGAGATTGTGGCTGTGGGCTCACACTCCCCAAGAAATTTAGACCTGGATTTGGATGGTCCAGGGAATGTGGAGCCATGAACTTGGATAATTTGGCCCTGAAATGGTAGAAGAAAATCCTCTCTGAAAGAAGGTACATTCATCCTAGACCTCAAAGAATCCTTGCAAATAATACTTGAGGGACAATAGCAGTGCACAGTAAAACACACACACACACGGACAAGATCCCATGAGAAAAACTACAGCAGATATTGGAATTATCAGACAGAGGTTCTTTTTAAAACCTGGCTTATTGTATTTAAAGAAATAAAAATCAAGTTGAAAATATCTGAATATTCTAAAAAGTGACTGATCAGATTTGAAAAATAAACAATAATATTATACAGAAATGAAAACAATATGTGAAATTTCCAAATGAGTGGATAAATAAAACGTCAAATTAGAAGATATTTTAGAAATTACGCAGAATGCAGCATAGATAGACAAAAAAGATGGGAAATACAGAAGAAAAGTTAGGAAACATGACCAGGAGATTTACGATTCATTTAATCAGAGTTCCAAAAGGAGAAGAATAGAATGGAACAGAGGCAATACTTGAAGAAATAATGACCAAGGTTGTTCCAGAACTGATGAAGAACCTTACTTCAAATGACTTGGCCATCTCACTATAGCTCTCAAATGTTTGCAACATGGGTTATTCCATTTTTAAAATACTGCTTCCTTTGTGCTATGAAAATTAGAAGCTTCCCTTATGTGTTGCTTACCAGATATGTCATTTAAAATGCCACTTTCATACTTGATAAATTGTAGCTCTAGCCATCTTGGACCAATATTACATTCAAAATGCAGGCAAGTGTCAGGGGGCTATTCCATAATAAGAAAGTAACAGTACTTACATCTTGATGCTCTATGGATGTTTCAGTATAAAAATATTTTAATGGCAATGTGTGGTGGTAGTATTTACCATTTTCCAGACCAAAATTATTGCTGCCATGCTTTATGGTGTGTAACTCTAGAACATCAGTTATCCATTTGTCTGTAGTTTAGCGGGGACACAAATGAGTTTCTAAAGACAATCTCATTCTCATTTGTAGTACTTTATTTCTTTGGTTCAACTCCAAGTACTAGGTGGAGTCATTTCCTATATAGACAGAAAACATCAATGCTACCCCCAGCTCTGCTGATTATTAAAACATAAGGCTCTGTACTTAATTAGTGACAATGAATAGCTGTATTCTATTCTCAGGGGCTTAGTCTTAAATTCAGAGCTGTTCACTATTTTTCAAAAGCTAAGATTAAAGAAACGCTTAGAAGGACTACCTTAAGAATGTGTAATTCATCCATTTCTTCGGATACCCTGAAATCTACTCCCGGACTAAGGCATACCATATATAGAATCTTGCCTATGATAACTCGATAAAGAAATTATTTTCTGGTTTGAATTCAAGCATAGTTTTGCTTTCCCAAGAAAGTTGTTTGCTTTTTTCATTAGGATAATATAAAACTTGTCTAACCTTCCTCCTGTTTAACTCATTTTAAAATTTTTAACTTATTTGATTTTGCCATATTGCTTGTATCTTTATATACTTTCTTTTTTGAAACAAAGCATTGCTTAGATACAATTCAAAACATTAATTAATGTCTAAAACATTAAATTACATTAACTATTTAAATATTTTTGCACCCACCATCAGGGCAGCTAAATATATAAAGGCAGTACTAACAGAACTAAAAGGAGAAATAAACAACAATATAATAATAATTGAGGACTATAATACTGGATAGATCAGACAGAGAATAGATAAGGAAACAGTGGATTTGAACAACACTATAGACCAAATGGACCTAACAGACAAATAAACATTCCATCCAGCAGCAGCAGAATACATTCTTCTCAAGTGCACACAGATCATTCTACAGGATATATCATGTTAGGCCACAAAGCAAGATTTAGCAGTTTTAAGAAGATTGAAATTATACCACAATGGTATGAAACTAGAAATGAATAATAGGAGGAAAGCTGGAACATTCACAAATATATAAAAATTAATAGCACACTCCTGAACAACCAATGGATCAAAGAAGAAATAAAAATGGAAATAAAAAAATATCTTGAGACAAATGATAATGGAAACACAACATACCAAAACTTATGGGATGCATCAAAAGCAGTTCTAAGAGGAAAGAAGTTTATAGTGATAAGTGAAAGAAAAAGAAAGACCTCAAATAAATACCCTAACTTTACACCTCAAGAAACTAAAAAAGAACAAACTAAGCCCAAAGTTAGCAGGAGGAAGGAACTAAGGAAGATTAGAGCAGAAATAAATGAAAGCGAGAACAGGAAAACAATAGAAAACCTTAGCAAAACTAAGAGTTGGCTCTTCAAAAAGATAAACAAAATTGTCAGATCTTTAGTTAGACTAACTGAGAAAAAAAGAGAGAAGACCCAAAAATAAAGTTATAAATGAAAGAGGAGACATTACAACTGATACCACAACACAAAGGATCATAAGAGACCACTATGAACAATTGTATGCCAACAAATTAGACGACCTAGAAGAAATGGATAAATTCCTAGAAACATACAACCTACCAAGCCTGAATCATGAGGAAACAGAAAATATGAACAGACTAAGAGAGAGTAAAGGGATTAAATCAGTAATCAAAAATCTCCCAACAAAAAAAAGTCCAGGACCAGATGCTTTCACTGTTGAATTTTACCAAACATTTAAAGAAGAATTAATGCCAATACTCAAACTCTTCCAAAAAAGTAACGAGGTAGGAGTACTCTCAGACTCATTTCACAAGGCTAGAACTACCCTGATACCAAAGCCAGATAAGAAAACTACAAGAAAAGAAAACTACAGGACAATAACAATGATGAATACAGATGCAAAAATTCTGAACAATATACTAGCAAACTGAATTCAACAGCACATTAAAATGGTCATACACTATGATCAAGTGAGATTCATTCCTGGGATGCTAGGATGGTTCAACATATGCAAATCAATAAATGTGATATACCACATTCATAAAATGAAGATGAAAATCACATGATCATCTCAATAGAGGGAGAAAAAGCATTTGACAGAATTCAACATCTATTCATGATAAAAACTATAAACAAATTAGGCCCGCAGCTCACATTATACTCAAAGGTGAAAGACTAAAAGCTTTTCCTCTAAGATCAGGAACAAGACAAGTGTGCCCACCCTCACCACACCTATTCAACATAGTAATAGTAGTTGTAGCCAGAGCAGTCATCCAATAAAAAGAAATAAAAGGCATCTGAATTGGAAAGAAGTAAAATTATCTCTGTTTGCACATGACTTAGTTTTATATATAGAAAATCCTAAAGACTCCATGTATAACTATTAGATCTAATCAATGAATTCAGTAAAGTTGAAGGATACAAAATCAACATACAAAAGTTAGCATTTCTGTACACTTACAATAGCATCAAAAACAATAAAATAGGGACTTCCCTGGTAGTCCAGTGGTAAAGAATCCACCTTACAATGCAGGGGACACGGGTTCAATCCCTGGTCAGGGAAATAAGATCCCACATGCCACTGGGCAACTAAGCCTGCACGCCACAACTACTGAACTTGTGTGCCTCAACTAGAGAGCCTGCATGCCGCAAACTAGAGAACCCACGTGCTCTGGGACCTGCGTGCCACAACTACAGAGCCCACATGCCCTGGAGCCTGTGCGCCGCAACTAGAGAGAACGACGAGCCTGCATGCTGCAACAAAAGATCTCACATGCCTCAACGAAGATTCCGTGTGCTGCAACTAAGACCCAACACAGCCAACAATAAGTTAAATAAATAAATAATAAAATAAATCTTAAAAAAACACACCAAAACTCAGGAATAAATTTAACCAAGGAAATGAAAGCTCTGTACACTGAAAACTGTAAGACACTGATGAAAGAGATTGAAGAAGATACAAATAAATGAAAAGATATCCTATGTTCATGGACTGGAAGAATTAATATTGTTAAACTGTCAATACTACCCAAAGTCATCTACAGATTCAATGCAGTCCCTATCAAGATTCCAGTGGCATTTTTCACAGATAGAAAAACTCCTAAAATTCATTTGGAATCACAAAAGACCCTGAATAGCAAAAACAATCTTGAGAAAGAAGAACAAAGCTGGAGACATCATCCTTTCTGATTTCAAACTACATAAGCTATAGCAATCTAAACAGATTGGTATTGGCATAAAACAGACACATAAACTAATAGAACAGAATTGAGAGCCAGAAATAAACCCGTGTATATATGGACAATTAATATTTGACAAGGGAGCCAAGAATACTCAATGAAGCAAAGATAGTTTCTTCAGTAAATAGTGCTGGGTAAACTGGATATTCACAATTGAATTAAAATTAGACCCCTATTGGGCTTCCCTGGTGGCGCAGTGGTTGAGAATCTGCCTGCCAATGCAGGGGACACGGGTTCGAGCCCTGGTCTGGGAAGATCCCACATGCCGCGGAGGAACTAGGCCCGTGAACCACAATTGCTGAGCCTGCGCGTCTGGAGCCTGTGCTCCGCAACAAGAGAGGCCGCGATAGTGAGAGGCCCACGCACCACGATGAAGAGTGGCCCCCACTTGCCGCAACTAGAGAAAGCCCTCGCACAGAAACGAAGACCCAACACAGCCATAAATAAATAAATAAATAAATAATTAGACCCCTATTAACAGCACTCATAAAAATTAACTCAAAATGGATTAAAGACTTAAATGTAAGATTGGAAACCATAAAACTCATAGAAGAAAACATAGGGTAAAATCTCCTGGACGTTGGTTGTCACAATGATTTATTTGATATGACACCTAAAGCATAAGTGATAAATGCCAAAAAAATAAGTGGAACTATATCAAACTAAAAAGCTTCTGCACAGCAAAAGAAATGAGGAAAATGAAAAGGCAAACTATGGAGTGGGAGAAAATATTTGTAAACCACATACCTAATAAGGGGTTAATATTTAAAATACATAAGGAACCTATACGACTCAATAGCAAAAAAAAAAAAAAAAACAAAAAAAAACAAAAAGACAAAGCACAACAAATAATCCAATTAGAAAATGGGCAAAGGATCTGAATAGATATTTTTCCAAAGAAGATATTCAAATGGACAAATGAAAAGGTGCTCAACATCACTAATAATCAAGGAAATGCAAATCAAAACCACAATGGGATATCACCTCACACCTGTAAGGGTGGCTATTATCAAAAAGACAGATAAGAAGTGCTACTGAGGATATGGAGAAAAGAAAACCCTTGCCCACTGTTGATGAGAATGTCATTTGGTGCAGCTACTATGGAAAACAGTATAGAGTTTCCTCAAAAAAGTTAAAAATAGAACTACCATATTATCCAGCAATTCCATTTCTGGATATATATATTTGAAAGAAATGATATCACTGCTTTGAAGACATATCTGCACCTCCACGTTCATTGTATCACTATTTACAATAGCCAAGACACAGAAGCAATCTAATTGTCCACTGTTGGATGAATGGATAAAGAAAATGTGGTATATATGTGGAATGAAATAGAATTCAGCCACAAATAGAAGGAAATCCTGCCATTTGTGACAACATGGATGAAACTTGAGGGCATTACACCAAGTTAAATAAGTCATAGAAAGACAAACACTGTATGATCCCACTTATATGTAAAACATAAAAAAACCCAAACTCAAAGAAACAGAAGATATATTGGTGGTTGACAGTTGGTAAGTTTAAGCCCTAAAGCAGTGGTAGGGTACTGGATATAAATAGACAGATATATTTATCTAATTACTTTAAGTGGGGGGAATGCATGAAGGTGGTCAAAAGGTACAAACTTCTAGTTGTAAGTTCTGGGGATGTAATGTACAGTGATGTACATTGTGCCTATAATTAACAATATGTATTGTATATTTGAAAGCTGCTAAGAGAGTAGATCTTAAACATTCTTATTACAAGAAAAAAAATGTAACTATGTCAGGTAATGGATGTTAACTAAACTTATTGTGGTGATCATTTTACAATATATACTTAACCTAAAATCATTATGTTTTACACCTTAAACTTATATCACGCCACATGTCAATTATATCTCAATAAACTGGAAAAACACTGATTATCATTTTTGTGAACTCTTTGTCATTTATCTTTCATTATGATACATAACTATGATTATGTATATTATTGAATGTTTCGGATGAAATGTGTTACATCTTTATTTGATTAGTAAATGCTGTTCATGTGTACTCAGTCAACAGATTTATGGATTATACTACATACATCCACCTGCTATCACTTAGAAATATTATCACTTATAGTAATTAGAGAAATACATCTGTCTATTTATATCCAGTACCCTACCACTGCTTTAGGGCTTAAACTTAGTCACAGAGACAGGACATATGCATAGTTTTGAACTCTGTTTATTGACATGACCACTTTGATGCAGTTGTTACAGACATCAAAATGGTCATGGTCGTGACAAAATATAAACTCACTTTTGTTGTTTACACCTCATTCCTTATACTCACTTCATCTCTGAGCCTCATCCCGTTCCTGATCTTTATTCCAACTGATGACGTCAGTAATTATGTGAGAAAAATCATTTTGTATATTTTGTCAAAATAAAACAAGTATATGGGTTTCTATTTTAGTCTGTACCAAAATGCCCCCTAGTCAAGATGATTGCATCAAAATTTTACCAGGGAACTATTAATAAAATAAATGTCAAATTAATTTAACAGTTTTTTATTACATTTCAACTATGGTTTAGGTATTTGGTGCATAGGGGTGATGGTGAGATACTACCAAATAAGCCGAAATTGGAAAACATGGAAATTAATTTAACGTTTGAAAATAAAACTAGTAGAACCCATACATAATGTAAGTAACCAACTATCTATAGAAGCAGTAGAAGAGTTTGCGTATAAATCTATAACTAAGGAGTTTTAGAAAGAATGGATTGAAATGAAATTCACTGAACATGTTTATTATGAGCTGGTCCTGTGTTGAGGAGCATCCAAAACCCTAAGTAAGATAAAAAGAGAGTATTCATGGGAAAGAATGGTTGTATTGCCATGCAATAATTCAATCCAGCTTTAATAAAATCAATTTTACTATATTTTGACTGAAGAAGAAAATCCTTTAATAAAGAAATGTTGTTCTACAAGCCTTCTATAGTGGTAGAAGACTTCCAAATTGCAGTTTTTTAGAATACTTGCCATTCATTCAGTTATTTGTTTATTAATTCATCAAACATTCATTGACACTTGGTATAGGTTTTGTAATAATCACTGGAAATGTAAAAGCCAATAATACACAGTCTTCACTCTCAATAAGCTTCCAGTCCAGTGGAGAGCAACAGACAAGTAAACTATTACAATATAGGCTGATTATTACTATAGCTATTAATAATTACATACTATGTTAGTCAGCTATAGATGGAATGCTGCATAAGAATGCAGTGACTTAGAATGGAGGAAATATTTGCAAATCGTATATCTGATAAGGGGTTACTACCCAAAATATATAAAGAACTCAAACAACTCAAAAGCAAAAAACCAAACAATCCAATTTTACAATGGCCAGAGGATCTGTATAGACATTTTTCCAAAGAAGAAATACAGAAGCCCAACAGGTACATGAAAAGAAGCTCAGTGTCACTGATCACTAGGGAAATGCAAATCAAAACAACAATGAGATATCACCTTATTCCTGTTATACCATGTGATCCAGCAGTTCCACTTCTGGGTATGTATATTTGAAAGAAACGATATCACTGTCTTGAAAAGAGAGCTGCACCCCCATGTTCATTGCAGCATTGTTTATAATAACCAAGCTATGGAAACAACCTAAGTGTCCACTGATGAACGAATGGATAAAGAGTATATATATATATATATTTTCATACACACACAGGAATATTGTTCAGCCATAAAAAAGGATGAGATCTCACCATATGCAACTATATGGATGGTCCTTGTGGGCATTATGCTAAGTGAAATAAGTCAGAGAAAGACAAATACTGTATGATCTCACTTATTTGTGGAATCTAAAAAAGCAAACAAACCAAAAACTAAAAACCAAGCTCATAGATAGAACAGACTGGTGGTTGCCACCCGGTGGGGGTGGGAGAAATGCGTGAAGGGAGTCAAAAGATAGAAGCTTCCAGTTATAAAATAAATAAGCCATGGGATGTAATGTACAGCATGGCCACTATAGTTATTAATACTGTATTACATATTTGAAAGTTCCTAAGAGAGTAAATCTTGAAAGATTTCATCACAATAAAAAAAATTTTAACTATGTATGGACAGATGTTAACTGGATTTATTGTGGTGATCATTTCACAATATATACAAATATCAAAACATTACATTGTATACTTGAGCTAATATATGGTTGTATGTCAATTATACCTCAATTAAAAAATTAAAAGGACAAAAGAAAATAAACAGAGTCCAGTGACTTAAAATAGCAAGCTTATTCTCTTGCTCATAGTTCTGTGGGATGGCTCCAGGGTCTGAGCTCTCCAATGAAGACTGGGTACAGGGCAGCTCCATGTGTCCCTTGTCTTTGGACCAGTGGCTGCTTAAGGTATGTGATCTGCTCCATGTGTCTCACTCTGGGCCCCAGGCTGAATAATCACCAGCAACCTGGGACATGCTCTTCTCATTATTGGAGCACAGGAGAGCAAGCTCAAACACTGAAGCATATTTCAAGCCTCTGTTTGAATTGCAAATGCTGACATCCCATCGGCCAAAGGAAAACATATGATCAAGCCCAACACCAGTAGAGCAGGACAGTTTACTTGGAGTATACAGGAGGAAATATTTGCTGAACAAACTCACAAATACAAAGTGCAGTGGGAGAGAGCAGAGAGGGTATTATATCAATCAAAGTTCTTGGTTGTAAACAATAGAAACAGACTCACTTATTTAAACAGAAAAGGAATTTATTAAAGAGCTATTGGTTAGTACATAAAGTCTCTTGGAAGGCTTAAAAACCAGTCTCAGAGACTATGCATCCAGAGCAACTTTCTAAATCACACAGAACTAGACTGGAAAGGAACTAGTACAGACACTCCAGCTCAAAGTGCCTATACCACTATTGCTACAATTACTGGCACTATTGCCTCTAGAACTGGTTTTAGGTGCCTTCCCTACTGCTACACATTGTCAGAGTTCTGCCCCAAAACCCCCAAATCCATGCTTTTTTGTGCCATCAGCTTCTAATTCATAATCTGGGGTAGAGGTGTTTGATTGGCAGATCCTAGATCACGTGCACAAGGGAGATGGGAAAGCAAGTAGCTAGCATTTTTAGTTTCTTTGGAGGTAGCAGCCGCTGTCCCATAAGAACGGGGAGTATCTCAAACATAAGTATGGGACTCAGATGCTATGTAGCAAAAAAAGAACGAGAAGTTTTGATTACAAGCTAGCAGATGAGGGCAGAGATATCAGGGAAGGTTTCCCAGAATAGGTAAGGTTCAAGTTAAATCTTAAAGAATAAATAGGAGCTAGAAAGTTGAAGAAGGGTAACATGAATAAGGTTGGTACATTTGAGAATCTGCAAGTAGTTCAGCATGGCTCAACTACAATGTATAGGGATGGATGTGGATGAAGTGGCAGTGAGATCAGGTTGATGAGAGAAAATGGGGAAAGATCATAAAAAGCCTCCGTACGTCATGTTAATTCATCAGGTTGTGGTGCAGGAAATAGAAACTACTTTAGGTATTTCAGACAGAAAGATATTTAATAGAGGAAAATGCCATATTAGGAGAAGGGCTGGAGGCATAGAAGTCAAGGGGCTGCTATGATTTCAAAGCTGAGATCCAGGGTTCAGGAAGCTGCTGCTGCCGCCATTGATGTTGCCTCAATTGCCTCTCATGTCTGTGGGGCTGGTGAATAGATACTAGAACTTAGCTACTGCAATTGCCTCTAACAGTCACCTCTTCATAACCTTACTTGCCAGGAGAAGTTATTATAAGAGAAGATAGCTCCTACCTCATTTTCAGAGGTAGAACCAGATTTGGCAGAACCTACTATACCTAGCACTCTAGCAGCAAGGCTATATGGGGAATATATTATAGTTTGTAGCTTTCCATCATCTCCAATTAGAAGGAGAGTGGGATGGCGATTCAAGTAGCCAATCCATAGTATCTAGCCCATCATGTTAAGGAGCACAATTTTTTCTTAAGAACTATGTAAAAAAATTGATGTATTTTTAAAGCATGGATGTTACATACTTAGATTTGATTTTTAGAGAGGTGTCTTAATGACACTGGAAGGAATTAATTTGGAAGTATACAATAGAAGATTTTTTTCACTCAAATGAGATAGAGTAGAGGAACTAGAAATCAAGAATAGGGAAAGGGGGACTTCCTGGTGGCACAGTGGTTTAGAATCTGCCTGCCAGTGCAGGGGACACAGGTTCGATCCCTGGTCCAGGAAGATCCCACATGCCGCGGAGCAACTAAGCCCATGCGCCACAACTACTGAACCTGCGCTCTAGAGCCCGCAAGCCACAACTACTGAGCCCGTGTGCCACAACTACTGAAGCCCACGCACCTAGAGCCCGTGCTCGGCAACAAGAGAAGCCTGCTCACCACAATGAAGAGTAGCCCCTGCTCACCGCCACTAGAGAAAGCCTGCATGCAGCAAGGAAGACCAATGCAGCCAAAAATAAATTAAAAAAAAATAATAAATAGATATTGAAAAAAAGAGCATAGGGAAAGGGTTGGAAGGTTAAGAAGGTAAAGAATCTTCAGATCTTGGTGGTGGGTTTATTGGTTATGGTGGGCACTAGAGAAGGAGAAGGAGAAGCTGAGGGTTACTCCTAGGTTTCAGGGTTGGAAAATTGGAGGGATTGTGATATGGTTCAACACAATGGAATAGATAAGGAAAAAGAGAGGGAGCATAGTGGATTAAGTTTTAGAAATGTTGACTTTTTTGGTCCCTGTCGGACATCTAAATGGGATTGTCAAGTATGTCATAACATATATGGCTCTGATGCTTTGAAGATATAAATTCAGGAATCATGAGTATAGAAATAGAAGTCACTGTCCTAGGAAAATTCAGTAACAATGTAGTTGGATAACTCACACTAGCTACTCAAACAAATAACCCCCAAATCTCAGTGACTTAACATATTATGGTCTATTTATTACTCACCTCATGGTCTCATGGTCTAGTGTAGACTGATGTGTTTGGTGGGGGAGGTCTTTCTCTTCCAACAGTCATTCAGAAATTCCAGGTTAGTTATACCCAGTGCAGTCTTCCAGGGATTCAAAATACTCTGGTGGATCCTCTGTATCAACTGAAGAACAAAAAGATCTTAGAAGATGTTAAGTGATTTTGGAGACCGGGCTAGAAGTGATGTTAGAATACAGCTATTCAAACTATCTATAGCAAAGGACGACTTCTTAAAATACTTTCCAATCTACTGCAGACTATTACTTTTGTAAAAGACAATAAAAATGTTGTGAGAATGTAAAATTTCTATAAAGGTTTCTAAACACTTTCATTTGCTGTACTTACCTTGTTATGGATCAGAAACAAACTAGTCAGAACGACACTGGTCTCTGAACTACACCCTCAGTAGCACTGGAGTAAATTGCTTCTGATGACATTCCACTGGCCTAAACTAGCCATATGCTGCCACGTGAATGTAAGGGAAATTGGAAATGTTCAAAGGAAGAAATGAAGTGATGGTCTCTAATTCAATCCACCCTTCTGGTCCCAAATATCCATTTTTCTCTTCCTCCGTCATACTGACCCATCTCCAAAATATATAATCCAAAGTCTTATCAAGTCATTGCATGTAGCTTAAAATCCCAGATCTCTCCATCAGATGTAGATATGACTTCTCATGTTCTGGTGACCTATAAACTAAGAAAAAAGATAAATACTTCTCTCACCAGACTTACACCCAATATACAATGGTAGAAATGAAGGATAACTGCAAAAGACACCCTTGTTAGGAAAGGAGAAGAATGAGAGACAAAGCAGACACTGCTCCATAGCAATTCTGAAATCCTGGTTACAAATCATTTTGAAGGCCCTCTATTCCAGGGGTGAAGAAATTTCCTTGATTAGGTGATTAAGCTCTAATTCTTCCTTTGGGGAGATTCTGTATTAGGGTCTCCAGACAAACAGAAGCAATAGGAGATTATCTATTTATCTATCAATCAATCTATCTAATAAATTTCCATGTATAAAATCTATATATCTGTATATACAGCTAGAGAACCAGGAAAGCTGGTGATATAATTCAGTCCCAGTCTAAAAGCTGAGAACCAGGAGACCTAATGGTGTAAGTCCGGGTTTGAGTCCAAAGGCCCAAGGCTGATATCTGAGGGCAGGAAAAGGTGGACATCCCAGTTCAAGCAGACAGGGCAAATTCGCCCTTCCTCTGCCTCTCTTACTCTATTCAACCCTCAAGAGATTGGATGACACCTACCCACACTGGTGAAGGCAATCTTCTTTATTCAGGCTACTGATTCAAATGCTAATCTCATCTGAAAACACCCTCACAGACACACCCAGAAATAATGTTTTACCAGTTATCTGGGCATCCCTTAGCCCAGTCAAGTTGACACATAAAGTTAACCATCACAGACTCTTTCTCCATTTCCTCTGGCTCTACCCTTGGGAAGTTTTCCTTGTCCATAATCTTCCATGGCCATATCTGAATGAGAGTTTGCTCTCCTTGGAGACTGCATAGTTTTCATACTTGAAGAGCCTGGGGGTCAACCAAAGATGGTTTTATAGCTTAATCAATCAAAAATAATTTCAGATTAGGGGCATGGTTACTTTGGCAATACAATTTCCTCAGAAAATGTAGTAGTGTTGTGATCTATTTGTTTCCACTCAGTTCAATATGCCATTAACAACACCTGAAATTCTTTCTTAGTCTGTTTTAGACTGAGTTGCCCAGAAACAGATCCTGAGAAGAGGATTTGTGAACAATGACTTATTAAGAACATTACATAGCAATAGGAACAGCAGAACAAGGGAGAAGAGGAAGTCAAGTGTATCACTCAGGATCCAGTTAGGAGACAGAAGCATACTAGTTATTTTAGCAAAGAGAATTTAAAATAAAGAATTGTTAAAGGCAAAAAGAGAACATTAAATATCGTGGATGTAGCAACTACAGGAAGCAGCGACCACCTCTAGGGCTGAGGGAACAAAGAGAAGATGGTTGAATGACTAACACTGTTTTACTTAGTTGGGCTTGCTATTACAAAAGTACCACAGACTGGGCGGCTTAAACAACAAACATTTATTTCTCACAGATCTGGAGGCTGGGAAATCGAAGACCAAGGTGTGGCAGATGTGGTCTGTTGAGGACCTGCCTCCTGGCTTGTAGACAGCTCCCTTCTTGCCGTATTGAGAGACAGAGAGAGGGAGAGGGAGAGAGAGAAAGAGAAGAGAGAGGAAGGGGAGGAAGAACAGGAGAGAGGTACCTTCCAAAGGCCCTATCTCCAAACACCATCACACTGGGGATTAGGGATTCGACATAGGAATTTTGAGGAGACACATATATGCAGTTCAAAACAAACTCTTAGACGCCTGAAGGATTGGCCCCATGGAGCTGAAACTCAGACCTCTGAGAAAGGGGCACTGCTCAACTGGTGCTGGAATCTCTGAGCTTGGAGGAGAGGTACCACAGAACTGGGACCCAGGCCTTTGAGGAGGGGGTGATGGTGGCTGGTGTTGATATCTCTATGGGGGTGCAATGAGACTAGTTCTGCAAGCATTAGGAAAACTGTAAACTGGATTCAGCCTCTGCTACTAGAATGAACTGTTGCTGCTGGGACTAATGAAAAGTTGCTGGATACATCATGACAGGAACATAAAACAAATAGAAGTAAACAGGAAGGAGCAAAGGCCTTTTCCTCTTCCAGCCTTTCAGTCTCCTTCAAGTGTCCTCTGTTGGCAGAACATAACAGGGAGCACCTGGCAAAGCACAAAACTGGTTTGCAGATTCCCAGCCCCCAGCATTACAAAGCTGAGTTAAGAAGGGTGGCTTTGGATCTGGGGTAATAGCTTAACATGCACATAAGCAAGGATACAACTTTAGATAAAAAGCTACAGAGGTAGCTTCAGCCTGATCCTACAGGAGAATTCTGGAGTGTAAATGATGCCTCCCACCCAAGACAGGGGAGTTAGGGCTTTCACACTCCTGCATTTATCAGGCCTTGGTTAAGAGCTTGCCCTATTTACCAGGCTAATTTCCCAGGTACTTCCAGTCTCTGTGAAGGCAGGCAAAGTGGCTGCCAATAGCCTGAGCATAGTCCTCTGAAAAAGAGCTGCAGGTTTTGGCTGCTGGAAGTAAAAGTACATTGAAACTTCAGGCAAAGGGAGCACCCAAAAAAAGGTGGATAAATATCCAGGAGTCATGGTTGAAGTACCAAAATATTCCCTCTGGAGACATAGTTCTAAAAGCTGCCATATTTCTCTGCTTTCTTGATTAGATCTCTCTTTCTCTCGATTTAATTGCTGCTTCTTTGGAGACATGCTGGTTAAAGGGTACAAGCTTTCAATTTTAAGATGAGTGAGTTCTGGAGATCTAATGTACAGCATAATACTGTATTGCGTACTTAAAATTTTCTAAGAGTAGATTTTAAGCTTTCTCACTACACACACACACACACACACACACAAACTACATGAGGTGATGGGTGTGTTAATTAACCTGATTGTGGTAATCATTTCACAATGAATATGTATATCAAATCATCTCGTTGTACATTTTAAGTGTATATAATTTTGTCAATTACACCTCAATGAAGCTGGAAACAAAAAATAACGGCTGTTACTTTGAGGCTATCTGAAACAGTAGGTGCTATCTGAAATAAACATGTGTAATCTGATCTTTCCTAAAGGCTGAGTCATTTTCTTCATCTCCTACTGGGGCTTCCTAGCTCAAAGCCTTTTATGTAGAAGTATTGTGTTTCCAAACCCTGCAAGGCCCCCAAATGCTGGACTCTATTCCGTTTCAGTTCTGTTTGTAAATTGGTTAATTCTCTTCTATGCTAATCTCTTCCTGGTAATGCTCTGTTAATCACATAAAAAATCACCAACATCCACTATTAATATTGCTTTCTGAACTCTTCCCATAGAGCTACAAATTATGTACTTGTTCTGATCTGCTTTCTAATGTATTATAGGCAACAGCTTAGCCACTGCCTGATATGAATCTACAGTTATCCAGCCTACTACATTTCTTAATTCCTACATGACTGCTATGCTAAACTAATGCCATATATTTTAGATTTTTTGTTATAGTTGGCCACCATTTCTATTATTAATCCAAGTAGGTGATTGTTACTATTGTAACAAACAACCCTAAAATCCTAGTGTCTTAACCCAATAAAGATTTATGTTTTGCTCTAATCAGTACAATGAGGATCAGTGGGGTGAAAGTGCTCTGTGTAATTATTAAGAGACCCAGGGTCCTTCCATCTAACATTGCTGCCATTCCTTAGCTCCTCAGAGTTTTCTGTATCTGGCTGACTGATGTGCAAAAAACAAAAAGGAACTATAAATCACTAGAGGTTTTAAGGGTAAGGTTTAGATTAGGCAATCACTGCTTCTGTGTTCCACTGGCCAGAAATAGTCACACAGCCTGATGTAGAAGTCAGGGAGCTAGGAAATGTGGATTTCCTGGGTATACAGAGGAAGATAAGATGGTGAATATTTATCATTGTCTCTACCAGTTAGGATGCTTTCAGTTGCAGATAACAGAAAACCAAACTAATATTGGCTTTGTCAGGGAGGAAAAGCTTTCTCTCTACCCTCTTATATTTAGTTTTGGGGTACCTGCAAATTAAACTGACAAAAGACAGGTTAGCAAGAGAAAAGATAGATTTTAATCACATACCATGTATGGGAGTTCACAAAGAAATGTGACTCAAAGGTGTAGTTAGAATTTGGAGCTTACATACTATTTTAATAGATGAAGGGGAAGGGGAGAAAGGCATTTATGTGAAAACAAATAACTTCTTAGAAGTGGGGTGAGGGAGAGAGGGCATTTATGGGAAAACCAATGACTTTTAGGAAAGATAAATGGGCCCTTAAGAGAATAGGTGGGAGATATGATAGTTTGTGACAATGTCTGTTTAGGTGTGGTGACAATTCTCTTAGTCTCTAGCCATAAGTCAGTCTTCCCTAGTTGCTCCCTGGGAGGAGATTTATGACAATTGAGTTCTTTTGGAAGGCTCTGCTTTTAGGCAGATAAGGGATGTCAGGAACTCAAATAACCTTTGGCTAGGGACTTCCCTGGTGGTCCAGTGGTTAAGACTCTGCGCTCCCAATGCAGGGGGCCCGGGTCTGATCCCTGGTCAGGGAACTAGGTCCCCCATGTCCCAACTAAGAGCCTGCATGTCGCAACTAAAAGATCCTGCATGCTGCAACGAAGATCCTGCATGCCGCAGCTAAGACCCGGCGCAGCCAACTAAGTAAATAAATATTTTTTAAAAATGCCTTTGGCTAAAAATAATTTTTATGCCACAGTGGCTTATTTTGAACCCCTTCGGCTTAAACAGAAAAGGGAATTTATTGGCTTATATAACAGAGAAGTCTAGCAGCAGAATGGGGTTCAGGTTGCGTTTGATTTGGAGGTTTATGATGCTCTCAGGGATTGACTTCCTTTTCCTGTGATTGATTTGCCCAGCCCTTCCTCCTCCACGTTAGCTTTACTCTCAGTTGGCTCTCAGTAGCACACACACAAGGAAGGCTGTAGTTTTTCCGGTATTCACATTCTAATGCCATATCATCCAGAAAAAGAATGAACTTCTCTTTTGCTCACAGTCAAACAAAAATCCTGGTCTTCACTCTGATTGGTTTATGAAACAATAACTAGTTCAAAGGGAGGTGAGGCTAGCTGTACTATAGTTTTAGGCTAGTTGTACTATTCTTGGAGTTGGGGTTGTGGTGATGATTATTCCACCCGAATTTGGGTGAACACAATAGAGTTGTGGAATAGAACTGGGAAATCATCTATATCTGTTACAGTCAGAAAAGAGTGGCACATGATCTCACTTAAGGAGAATGAGTACTGTGAGGATACTTAGCCCATACAGAATGTAAAGGGGCAGAAAATATAACAAGTCAGAGGAAGCACTTAAAAATGATGGGAAGGTATGGATCGTGTCAAGAGAACCAAGACAGTTGTGTTATAGATCCAAGGGAGGAGTTTTGAGAATGAAGTAGTGAAATAAATCATCCAACTTGTTGATTTCATACTCACCCGATATCCTTTAAAATTTGGCTTCTCATGTAAATGTTCCTTTTGAGTAAAAATGTGTACACAGTTTTCTGGTCTTCTTGGCAGTTATGAAGAATTTGGTTTATATACCAGTCTCTAGTAAGTCTGGTTGGCATGAATCATCCCACTGGATTTAAATTAGCTCTGGTTACATGGGACTGAGTGAACTGATGAGGATGATTATAATTTTTGTGACTTTGTTTGAATTAAAAAAAAAAATCCCCCCCCCCAAAAAAAATTAGCTCTGGAGGTTAACAACATTAACTTTCTATCTCTGCAAACTGAGGACCAGACTGTAGAATACAGAGTGAAATTTTAAGTTCACTTTCATACTGTAACACCCTTTGCTAACCATTAGGAACTATATTTGAAACATTTGAAATATAATGACTTAAGAATGCTCCAAGATTTTTGAACTTTTAGCTTTCCATGTTTGCTGTTTTGACTATTCTGTTTTCCTATGAAACTTATTTGCAGTGCCTACAACAAAGGGAAAGCTGAGTGGACTATCCCTGGCCCAGCTGGGAGAAGAGTAGGTCATGGTCATCTGTAGCCATTCCAGGTTTCTAGGGCTAATTCAAGTGGTCTTTGGCAAAGACTGGTCTGGGAGTGGTAATCAATAAGGAAACAACTGTAATGATAAATGCCAAAGAAAAGCTGGGGACAGTCTGGTTGAGAAAGAAGAAACTGATTTCAAACCGGCGGGATGAATTAGTACGATCCAGTGATTGAATGGTGAGTGCAGTGATTGGTGTGTATTAAGGATCTAACAAGGCAAGATTTCAAGTCCAGGTCACTCTTGAGAGCTGGACCACTACTGACATCCATCTCTTGTGAGTACAACTGGGAAAGGAAACTTTCCTTACAGATCAGAGTACAATGTTTTGCAAGTATTTGTGCAAGCAGTATCTTAACAGGTGTTCTTGTAAATGCACTTATCTTTTGTTTTTGTTTTCGTTTTTTTAGTTATTACAGGTATCCATATGGCAATTAGCAATTGAAGGAGACGGAAGCAAAATCTCAAGTTTGAAACAAATTTGGCAAAGGTAGCCAATTATTAAAAGAACCTTCTCCACTTCTTTTTCTCATCTGGTGTGTGATCTTCGCCGCCGCTCAGGCACAGTGTTTCTTTTTTTTTCTTTTTTAAATTTATTTATTTAATTTATTATTTTTGGCTGCGTTGGGTCTTCGTTGCTGCCCGCGGGCTTTCTCTAGCTGCGGTGAGCGGGGGCTACTCTCCATTGCGGTGCGTGGGCTTCTCATTGCGATGGCTTCTCTCCTTGCACAGCACGGGCTCTAGGCCCACGGGCTTCAGTAGTTGTGGCTCGCGGGCTCTAGAGCGCAGGCTCAGCAGCTGTGGCGCATGGGCTTAGTTGCTCTGCGGCATGTGGGATCTTCCCTGACTAGGGCTTGAACCCGTGTGTCCTGCACTGGCAGGCGGATTCTTAACCACTGCGCCACCAGGGAAGCCCCAGGTGTTTCTTTTTAATGGCGCCTCTCTTCCTAGACCTTCTTACTTTCCAAGCCTGCACAGAACTAGCTATTACACACAGGGAGGCCCCGGAACTCGTGTTTCCACGTCTTCAGATTCGATGGAGAAATCCAGATTTCAGGATTGCTGGCCGGGGAGCAGGCGGCACCCACGGCCACTCCAGCCCCGACCCAGTCCGTGACCTTCGGCCGCTGCCCGCGCGTGGCTGGGCGCCGGAGCCTTCGAGGACCCGCAACGCGACGCACATGCCCGTGCCCGCCTTCCGCGTCGGCGAGAAGAAAGGGAGCCCGGACGCGCGGAGGCTGACCCGGAGCCTACCCATGAGGCAGCGCGCCGGCTCCTCGAGAGCCCCCCCACCCCGCCCACGGCTCGGCCGCCTGCTCCGCAATGGGAGCCGCCGCCGTCGCCGCCGTGTAGTTTTTCGTGCTCCTCCTTTTCCTCCTCCTCTTTCTCCTCCTCCTCAGGGCCCCAGTCAGGCCGATCCGCTCCGCTCACGGTAAGCGCCCCCCGCCCCCGCCCGCCCCGCGCTGCAGCAGGCAGAGGCCCTCCCGCGCGGCCTGCGCCGCCTCACTCCGGGGGCGCCGGGCTGGGGGTGTCGAGGCCGGCGCGGGTCGCCGAGAGCGCCCAGGGCGCGGGGGAGGGGACCGGCTGCGCGGCGGCGGCCGGACCGCCATCTTGCGCCGGCCCTGGCGGGGGAGGGATCGCGGCGCGACGCGGCAGCCAGCTCGGTGCGGCAGGCCGGGGCCGCGCAGGCCGCGAACGACGCCGTTTCCCCGCCCCGCCTCGCCCCCCAGGGCCTGTTTGCCCCTGGCCTGGTTTGGGCTTTTCTTTTCGGAGGCTGCTCCGTTGGTCTTCCGTACATTTTGTGCCGCTGTTTGGCGGGGACCCGTGCCCTTCTCGCTCCAGCTCTCCCCCCGAGTCTCGTGAGTCGTAGGCAGAGACCACAGGGGGTGCCGAACTTTGAAGCTCGGGGACCCTAGGGCCCAGGTTCCCCCGCCCGGGTGACCAGTCAGTACCTGCTCACACCCTCCTTGTCAAAGGACTTCCCCGCTCTGCCCTACACGTCCCGTTATTGTCTGCAGGAGAGGGGCCCTGAGGAGAAACGTGGACTTGATAATACAGTTCCCTAACTGAGCTTGCAGGTTTCACTTCGTGAGACGGAAAGAATGATCTCACTCTGAGGTTTTATCCTGCTCTAGAGATGGACGGAGTTCCTCCCAACTTATCTCAAGTGTTAAACGCTTTTACGGAGCGATCGGCTAGAGAGGAGAAACGTCAAAGTAAACCCACTTCTGCAAGCACGGGAGACCTTCGTTCCAGGGGGTTCTCTTTGTTTGCCAAGAGTTGTTAGTTAAAAAAAAAAAAAATTCTGTGAACTTAAACCTGATTTATTTATTGTTTTCAGGTTTGAACTGTGTTTTAAGAATTTGACGTCTTTTAGCGGCATTAAACATAAAATTGAAGCATTAGAGGAGTGATTTAAAGTACAAAAGCCACCTCTCTGCAATTGTGAGGTGTCCTGCTTTGGGGGATTACTGTGCCAACTCAGGCTGTCTCTAAGCAGAAACTTACTGTGCCTGTGACCAAGGCACTGGTTTGCTTAGAGAATTAAGTTGGGGCTGTGTGCTCTCGATGTTTTAAAACATCAGTACAAATACCATTCTAATTGTATCTTGCATTTGTATGGGTCATTGTTACCGGCTGATACGTATCTCCTAACCCCTTTTACAGTGGTCTTTGCTGCTAGAACTGATTTTGAAGGTTAGGAAAGAGAGCTCAGGGTGAGAGGTCTCTAATGAAGTCATGGCTAGGAAGTGATAGAGCCTTTTCTAGAACCTTAAGTCTTCGGATTCCTCATTCAGTGCTCCATTCACTATGTTTCATTTTTTTGTGAGAATGAAGTGAGTGAGGAAAAGAGCAAAGGAGGCTCACCTACAAAATTTAAGAAGCACTATTCATTTGCCCCTTCCTTCGCATTTTTATTTTTCAGAGTTCATTTCTTAGCTTTTTAACTTTTTGTTATTTAAGTTTTCAGTTATTTTTTTCCCCAGACTTTGAAACGTTGAATAGCCGGGTTGAGCCCTCATACCCACCACCTAGTTTTTACGGTTGTTACTGTTTTGCCACATTTGCTTTACCCACCTATCTCACGGTTGTTTTTGGTGAACATTTTCAAAACATATTTCATACATCACGACAGTTCACACCGAAGTACTGTGTGTGTCTCAGTATGTAGATCATAAGATTAAGGTCAATTTTCTTTGTAACTGCAATAGGATAATCACACTTAAAGTTAAGAATAATCCCTACATAATTCCTGATAATCTAATGTATGTGTGTAGTATGTATTCACGTGTTCTTCACATGTTCCTTGTTGTCCCCAAAATGTTCTTTTTAGTCATTTATTTTGGAACAGTCATGCATTACATTTGTGTTAGTTCCTTTTAATTTAGTGTAGTTCCCTCTTTTTTTAAAATTACATTGACCTTTTGAAGAGACCAAGCCAGTAGGCTCATAGAATAACCTACATTCTGTATTTTACCGACAGTTTCTTCCTCATGGGGTTTAACTGTACCCTGTATCCCCTATACTTCCTATAAACTTGAAGTTAGGTCTAAAGGCTTGAGTAGATCAGGCTAAATATTTTTGGCAAGAATACTTCACAAGTCATGCAGTGTACTGCTCATTATACAACATCAGAAGGCACGTAAAGTGGGGTTATCCTGTTGGTAATCCTAAATTTGATCTCTTGGATAAGATGGTGACAGACTATCTTTCCACTGTAAGCATTTCCCTTTGCAATTAGCAGATAGTCTATGGGGTGATATTTTGGCATTAGTATTTGGTAAGAGTTTTACTGCAGTAATCTGATAACACATAGTTGGGAGCAATTGTCTAGAAATGGGTGTTTGGGGATGAAGGAGGGGAGCAGTTTTGAAGGATAGAACTAACTTACCTAGTTTAGGAAACTTGGAATTGCTGCTCTAGTTGACATCAGAGCCTACAGTGGCTAGGGGAGAGGAGACAGTAGATATCAGACTTTGCCTCCTTTGAAAGTTTGCTCAAGACCCTTGTAGGAGTAGTGAGCTGTGAGAAATAGAAAGTTCTGGGGTAGTTTGGTTTTGGAGGACTGCAAACCTCAGCATCCCCACTTCAACTCATTCTTTCCAGTTAGGCTATCTCATCCAGTCCTGCTTCTTCAGTCCAGTGTTTTACTACCCAGCATTGGCTTTCTTAGTAAGGGAGAGGAGGGCAAAGGAAAGGAATAAATAATTTTGTACCCTTCTCTCCCACACTGTTTTATTTATTGAAGAGAACATTTAGAACCATACCAAGATTTCTTTTTCTTTACTAATTGGGCAGGGGATGTACCTACGCGGAATAGCAATTTTTGTAAATAGAAAGTAAATGATAGTTTTAGATGACAGGAAATTGGAGATTGTTGACAATATATTTTGTTATTTCAAAAGTAACTTTTGAATGATGAGAAATATTTTTGATATACTAATTAAATATATAGTCCTGAATAGTTTATTTTTTCCTGCTTCAGAGGACTCAAAAATATTTGATTTTTTCAGTCAAGTTGTTTTAAAGATATATAATGATTTGATTTACTTGGTAACATTTTTCAAAAATGTGTTTTTGGGATTTTTATTGATTTTTTTTCAAAGCAGTTTTGTTTTAAGGATTCTTTTAATTCTCAATATAACAGGAAAAATAGATACCACTCTTTATCTTCTAGATCAAAAGGAACTTTATTTTTTAAAAATTATTTATTTATTTATTTATGGCTGTGTTGGGTCTTCGTTTCTGTGCGAGGGCTTTCTCTAGTTGCGGCATGTGGGGGCCACTCTTCATCGCGGTGCGCGGCCTCTCACTATCGCGGCCTCTCTTGTTGCGGAGCACAGGCTCCAGACGCGCAGGCTCAGTAGTTGTGGCTCACGGGCCTAGTTG